>NW_027596426.1:0-311271 GCF_964194155.1 Cetorhinus maximus | reverse complement strand
GCCCTTCCCCCCTCCTCCAACACGCCTCAACCACAGGGCAGCCCTCCCCCCCTCCTCCAACACGCCCCAACCACAGGGCAGCCCTTCCCCCCTCCTCCAACACGCCTCAACCACAGGGCAGCCCATTGCTCCCACCTCCTACAAGCCTCAACCACAGGGCAGCCCTTTCCTCCCACCTCCAACCCACCTCAACCACAGGGCAGCCCTTTCCTCCCACCTCCAACCCGCCTCAACCACAGGGCAGCCCTTCCCCCCTCTCCTCCAACCCGCCTCAACCACAGGGCAGCCCTCCCCCCACCATCCCCTCCAACCCGCCTCAACCACAGGGCAGGGCAGCCCATTCCCCGCTCCTCCTCCAACACGCCTCAACCACAGGGCAGCCCTTCACCCCCTCCTCTTTTTTTTTTCAAAAATGTACTTTATTCATAAAATATCTTCAACCACATTGCAAACCATTTCAAAAACACCATTACAAGGGTACAATCAGGTTCAACTTTTACAAAATGTCTCACCAGGTGCATCAGTACAAACAATATTACAATCATTTACAGCCTTTCATTTTGAGCTGTACAGCCCGAGGGGATTTAAACAGTTCCCAGCCCCTCAGTGCCCTGTGGCAGAAAGGTCTTAGACAGCGACCCTTCCCCATTGCGCCTTTGCGGCAGCTGCTCCAAGCTTTAGTGCGTCCCTCAGCACGTAGTCCTGGACTTTGGAATGTGCCAGTCTGCCACACTCGGTCGGAGACAATTCTTTGCACTGGAAGACCAACAAGTTTCAGGCAGACCAAAGCGCGTCTTTCACCGAGTTGATGATCCTCCAGCTGCAGTTGATGTTTGTCATGGTGCGTATCCCTGGGAACAGCCCGTAGAGCACAGAGTCCTGTGTCACAGAACTGCTCGGGATGAACCTCGACAGAAACCACTGCATCTCTCTCCAGACCTTCTTTGCAGAGGCACAATCCACAAGGAGGTGAACAACGGTCTCTTCCCCACCACAGCCACCTCGAGGGCAACTTGCCGAGGGGGTGAGACTCCTGGTGTGTAGGAAGGATCTGACGGGGAGGGCCTTTCTCACCACCAGCCAAGCCACGTCTTGGTGCTTGTTGGAAAGTTCTGGCGATGAGGCATTCTGCCAAATGACTTTGACAGTCTGCTCGGGGAACCATCCCACAGGGTCCACCCTCTCCTTTTCCCTCAGGGCCTCTAAGACGTTACATGCCGACCACTGCCTGATGGACTTGTGGTCAAAGGTGTTTTTCTGCATAAATTTTCCCACGAGGGACAGGTGGTACGGCACGGTCCAACTACTTGGAGTGTTCCGCGTCAGCGTGGCCAGACCCATCCTTCGCAACTCTGGGGTCAGGTAGAACCTCAGCACGTAGTGACACTTGGTGTTTGCATACTGAGGGTCTACGCACCGCTTGATGCAGCCGCACACAAAGGTGGCCATCAGTATGAGGACGATTTTGGGCACGTTTTTTCCCCCTTTATCTAGAGGCTTGTACATCGTGTCCCTGCGAACACGATCCATTTTCGACCTCCAGATAAAGCGGAAGATGGCTCGAGTGATCGCACCACGCAGGAGTGTGGAATGGGCCAGACCTGCGCCACGTACAGCAACAGCGAGACTGCCTCACACCTGATGACCAGGTTCTTACCCGCAATGGAGAGGGAGCGTCGCTCCCACATGCCCAGTTTCCTTTTCACCATAGACACTCGCTCCTTCCAGTTTCTAACACATGCCCTGGTCCCTCCGAACCATATCCCCAGCACCTTCAGGCCGTCAGCCCTGACAGTGAAGTTGGACAAAGGATCGGTCAGCCCAGTTCCCAAAGAACATGGCCTCGCTCTTCCCACGATTTATCTTGGCTCCCGAGGCCAGTTCGAACTGGTCGCAGATGTGGATCAGTCTGCGCACCGACAGCGGATCCGAGCAGAAGACGGCGACATCATCCATGTACAGGGAGGCTTTTACCTGAGTGCCTCCACTGCCTGGGATCGTCACTCCTCTTATGCCCGGATCCTTCCTGATGGACACAGCAAAGGGTTCTATGCAACACACGAAAAGAACAGGCGAGAGAGGACAGCCCTGCCTGACTCCAGATTTAATCAGAAAGCTATCTGTTTCCCACCCATTGATTGAGACTGCGCTACTGATGTTAGTGCAGAGCAGTTGGATCCAATTTCAAATTCCCTCCCCAAACCCCATTTTGGAGAGCACATCCACCATGTAGGTGTGCGATATTCTGTCAAAGGCCTTCTCCTGATCCAAGCTGATGAGGCAGGTGTCCACACCCCTGTCCTGTACATAGGCAATCGTATCCCTGAGCAGCGCAAGGCTGTCAGAGATCTTCCTGCCGGGCACAGTGCAGGTCTGGTCAGGGTGGATCACCAATTCCAGAGTGGACTTGACCCGATTGGCGATGACCTTGGACAGAATCTTATAGTCCACATTCAACAGTGAAATGGGTCGCCAATTTCTAATTTCCTCCCTTCCCCCCTTGTGCTTGTAGATGAGGGTGATGATGCCTTTCCTCATGGATTCTGACATACTACTGGCCAGGAGCATACTCTCATACACTTCTAGCAGGTCTGGGCCGATCAAGTCCCACAGAGCCGAATACAACTCCGCCGGCAAGCCGTCGCTTCCGGGAGTTTTACTCTTCTCGAAGGACTCAAGGGCCTTAGTCAGTTCATCAGGAGTTAGCGGTTTTTCCAGGCTCTCCCGTGTACTGTCGTCTAAGACCTCCGTGATAGAGGACAGGAAGGACTGGGAGGCCGTGCTGTCTGTGGGCTTCACGTTATACAATCCGGCATAAAAGGATTTGCTGATCCTCAAAATGTCGGACTGCGATGACTTTACTGAGCCGTCTTCTTCCTTCAGGCTGCTGATCACAGAGCTCTCTCTGTGTACCTTTTGGAAGAAGAAACGTGAGCACGTCTCATCCTGCTCCACAGAGCGGACTCTGGAATGGAAGATGATCTTGGAGGCCTCCGAGGCAAAGCGCGAGACTTGCTGGCTCTTCACCTCTTGGAGTTCCTCCTTGACATCGACCCCATCGACTGCAGCCGGAGCAGATTCTGCATGTTTTTCTGGAGTCGAGACATTTCCCTCTGTTCCTTTCTAGCTTTCTGGGTGCCTTTGAGGATGAAAAACCTCTTGATGTTTCCTTTGATCGCTTCCCACCAGTGTGTCAGGGACTCAAAGAGGGGTTTTACGGTTCTCCAACCTTTGTAATCTCTCTTGAGCTCCTCAATGTTCTCTGGGATCAGCAGTTGCACGTTTAGCTTCCATGCCCCCCTGCCCACCCTCTGGTCCTTCTCTAAGTGGCAGTCCGCCAGTAGGAGGCAGTGGTCAGAGAAAAACACCGGCTTGACGTCGGTGGATCTGACTGTGAATGCACGGGACACAAACAGGAAGTCTATCCTGGAACGGATGGACCCGTCTGGCCGCGACCAGGTGTATCTACGCTGCGCTCCGTCTGCAGGGTTGCTGAAGACGTCGTGCAGCTTGGCATCCTTAACTGTTTCCATCAGGGATCTGGACGTAGCGTCCAATCTGCTGTCGGCCCTGCTGGATCGTCCAGCCGCATCGATGATGCAGTTGAAGTCACCGCCCAGAATGACCGGCCTGGAGGTTGCCAGCAGCAGTGGGAGCTGCTGAAAAACCTCCAGCCGCTCGGCCCCTTGTGACGGGCCATACACGTTAATTAACCGGAGTGGAGCGTTCTTGTACATTACGTCTGCTACGAGGAGGCGCCCGCCCACCACCTCCTTAACCTCGGAGACGGTGAAGTTGCCTCCCTGCAGCAGAATACCCAGGCCGGAGGAACGAGAGTCGTTTCCGCCCGACCAGATCGATGGCCCATGGGACCACCATCGTGGGTTGCCCAGCGTAGACCAGGTAGCCACGGCTTCCCCCGATAGCGAATCTGGAAGGAGGGTGGAAAGTGGCTCCCTTACCGTCGGTCTTTAGCGCGACCTTAAACTGGTGTTTGCCTGTCCAGATCCCCAAATCGTCTCTAACCTCGGTGCAGCTCCCCACCTTATTGAAGTACCTGGTTAGGAAGGTGAGCACGTCGGCGACAGGGACGAAGGGGTTGTACAGATGCACTGTCACCACCCGGTCCCGTTGCAACGGCAGAGCAAAGAGCGGCTCCGCCGTCAGGGACTTCATCTCCAGCAGGTCTCTCTTCTCCTCGAACACCCTCAGGAGCTGGACGCAGTCTGCCACTCGCTTGAACGTCACGTCGAAAAATCCAGCGCTGGGGAAATTCTGCAGGGTGTAGATCTCCGCAGCTTCAAAACCACACGCCTTCAACAGGATCCTCCTGGCGAAGAAGGCCCGATCCATAGGTGATCCTCCTTCGCTGTCCTTCACCGTGACTCGGACGGTGTTAGATAACCCATGGTATGGGTTTCGATTGGTTATAGCATTTGCTTCCCGACCTTGCCTTGGCAGAACCATGACCATGGTCTCTCCCCTGCCAGGTAAGTGTCCCTCGCCCCTCCTCCTCCAACACGTCTGAAACACAGGGCAGCCCTCCCCCCCCAACATGCTTCAACCACAGGGCAGCCCTTTCCCCAAGTCACATCAAGTGCAGTGTAGCTCTTGCTCCCATGCTTCCACCTTGCCTCAACCTTGAAGTCTAACAGGCGTCCCGTGTGAGCGCTGCGCAACGTTACTGTGTACACACCTCCGAGTTCCCCTCAAAGTGTAGCCTGCTAAGATCACACCTGATGAATGCTGAATGATCCAGTCAGGAGTGGGGGGGGCGGATGATTATGGTGGGCTGGCCTTATTTTCATATGCAGAT
The DNA here is from genome assembly GCF_964194155.1 of Cetorhinus maximus. Taxonomy (NCBI): domain Eukaryota; kingdom Metazoa; phylum Chordata; class Chondrichthyes; order Lamniformes; family Cetorhinidae; genus Cetorhinus; species Cetorhinus maximus. Next base: position 306,455 of record NW_027596426.1, on the reverse strand, counting down.
ATATTACCATGAAGTACCCAGTGTCTGATGGCAGGAAGTGTGGCGCGTGATCGATGGGCTGAGCGGACGATTGCAAACTGGTTTCACGACATCGTGAAACCGATTTTTGGCCTTCTCGCCATATTGTCTGCTCAAAAGGGATAGAAAGTCAGGGGAAGTGGCAGAAAGTCAAGCAGTTCAGGGGACATTTGCCACACTGAAGGTAAGTATGGAATGGGGGAACGTTGGTCAATAGCTCGAGAAGGGAGGTCGGGGCGGACGGGTGTACCTCCACTTTCTGTGTGTAGAAGGCATCTTTTAAACTTCCTTTTCTGTTTGATCTTCAGACCAAGTTCTTGCTGTCCACTGACTTCCAGCTTCAAATGATTTGATGTCCAGTTTACAGAATAGGAACCTGTTTTGCATGAATGTCTTAAGTGCACACTTCAATTGCCATGTAAATCAGGCATGTTCCAATTTAAACAGAATGGGAATGGAGTGAGAATTTCACCTCTTCTACGGAGTGAGTAGCTAAAATTCCCAACAAAGAGTCATCTGGACAATTAAGGGACCACGCAAATGGATGTTCTAGGAAGAAAGTCACATGTAACCACTTTCAATTCAAGTTCAGATAATCTTAATTAAAATCAACTGAAGATACCATGCTGAGAGCAATTTAAGGGCTGAAAGCTTTTGTTTATGTAATGGGAGGCTGAGTCCTTAAGCAATGAAGTTGAAGCATTCTTCTTTAATATTATTAATTAATGACATGCAATTGCTGTGGAGCTGGAGTTCACCAGTTCCTGCACTGCAGGTGAATTGCTCAAGAACCCTGAACTGGAAGTAGCAAATGTTTAGAAGGGAATGCTGTGCCTTATTTGTTGGAAATTACCCCATAAACTGACAGTCGTACATGTGCATATTTAAAGAAAAATTTCTGAATTTGAAAACCTCCTTGAGACAATCAAAAATCCCCAAAGGATAAGCGGTTGGAGCTAACAGCATTCGACGACTATCTGTTGTAGGACTGATCGCTAGGACATTAATTGCAACAATTTTATGATAATTTTAGCATTATGAGATTCAACAGAGGATCTCCAAAAGCTATTTATTTTCTAGCCTTCCAAGGAGGCTTACCCACATCAGCGACACTAAAGACATAACATTTGCCTTGGAGAGGCCACATATGGATAGAGCTCAGTGTCCCCTGTCATATCGTTTAACCCATAATAGTGAAGTACCTCATGTGCTAAATAATCTGGGGGCAGTTTTTTCAGCATGCTGTCAGACAGTTTAAAGACACTGGCCTCTCGCGTCTCTCCTCCTCCTCCAGAACTTTCCTTTGGCTGGATATTGGTGATAGTGTTGAGGATTTCAGCCGCAGTGTTACTTTGGTACCTGAAGGAAAGAGGACAATAAATGCAGAGGATCTTTTAAGACTTGAGAATGCACTTTTCTAGAAGCTATCAATTGGTTTGGGTTTTCTAGCACACTGCAGATCTCCTGTGGGCTGCTCTGAGGACTCCATTGGTTAAGTCAGTAACTAAATCATTTAATGAAGTTCACAAGTTTAATCTCTAGTCTCAGGAAAGGCATTGCTAGGGAAACGAAAATTAGCCTCAGTGTCTGCTGATTGGACAGCAGACAACTGGTTTAGGTTCCTATCTTAGTTTGCTTTCCAATGATTTCTGCTGGAAGGGCACAGAAGTAGATGTGGATAAGGACAAAATTGGTATTGGCTGTGAAAATAGCTGCTGAGCTCCACTGATTAGGTTCACATGAAAATTCAGACAGGAGATCAATAGATAACTTGCATCCATGAAACTGAACATCAAGAAGTCAATGGCTTCAAGAGAGGGTAAAGGATGAAAAAAAAGTCCCAATTTTTGGGTCTTTCTAAATTGCTTGCTTTAGGTTATTTTCATATTATAGTGTAGTTCCAGTTTCTACAGTGATTCCATTACAAGTGCCTTAAGCTCAATATTAGTATAAAGAAGTACATTCAATAACTAGTATTATAGGAAAATTGTTCTGGGTTCTCCCACCACAGGAAATAATTTATGTATATCTACCCCACCAAATATTTTTCATTTAAAACATCTCATTTCAATGACCTCTCAGCCTTCTAAATGCAAAGGAAGTCAATCCAACTTTACATAACCTGTCCTTATAGTTTAACTCTTTAAGCCCTAGTATCCTGCTGGTGAATCTGTGCTCTATCTCCTCTGAGACCAATACATCTTTTCTCAGCTTCAGGTCTAGAACTGAATGCAGTTACTCCACATGGAATCTGACCAAGGCTTTGTTAAGCATCACTTTTGTATCCCAATCCACTTGAGATAAAGATCCAAATTCTGTTCGTCTTTCTTGTTCTGTACCTGTGCACTAGGCTTTAGTGATCGGTTCACAGATACACCCAAATGTGAGGCGATGCATTTTGGCAGAAGGGATAGGGAGAGACAATAGAGGCTTAATGGCACAGTTCTGAAGAGTGTGTGGAGACAGAGGGACCTTGGGTCTATTTGCATAGATCCTTGAAGATAGCAGGACATATTGAGAGAATAGATAGCAAAGCATATGGGATCTTGGGCTTCATAAATAGATGTTATGATGATGGTGATGATGGATTCTTCTGATGGATGATTGTTCAACAAGGAATCCAATTGCTCATCATCTGGGCTGACCCAGTGAAGCTGAGCTCTGATGAGCATGCTCTCAATACCAGGTATTGGCACTTTGCAAGAACTTTAGTGTTAGAGATTTTGTCCTGCCACATGATATTACAGATAGATCTTAAGCCTCGAAGGTGGAATGTATCTAGTTGCTTTGTGTGACACTAGTAGGTTGCCCATGCCTCACACCCAGAGAGAAATGATGTGAAAACCACTGCGTGGTATACATCGATCTATGCAAGGCGATAGGTGATTTCATCTTTCAAGACCAAGGCTTTCAACACAGCAACTGTGAAGAGCTGTGGAAAATGCTGTACAAATATAGCTTCTGTGAAGATGATCAGGGGCATCCACTCATTCCATGATGGTATGATGCCTTTTTTGTCATCAATGGCACCAAACAAGGCTGTGTAATGTTCTTTTAGCAGTCTATGTTTCAGCCATGCTCTTGTATGCCCTTAAAGATATTGTCACAGGAGTACACATTCAGGACAGATGGCAACCTCTTCAATCTGCAATAGCTCAAGGTTTGCGTAAAGATCACAGGAGAGCTACTAATTGACCTCTTGTTTGCCAACGACTGTGCTCTCATAGCACAAACTCGAGAAGACATCCAGCTGTTTGTTAACTGCTTTGCTCAAGCTTCAAAACACTTCAGCCTTGCAATAAGTCTGACAAAGACAGAGATCTTGTACCAACCTGCTCCTTGTCACAAACTCCAACACCCCATAATCACAATTAACAATATATCCCTCAACTCAGTTCAGAAGTTCTGCTATCTTGGGAGTATCCTCTTCAACAGCATGTTGGGTGATGAAATTGGCCATTGCCTGGCAAAGTAAATAGAGGTAGTGAGCACAAAAACAGAGAAGTTATGTTGAATCTTCATAAAGCTCTGATTAGGCCTTGACTATTAGTCTAGTCCTGGTCACCATACTTTAGGAAGGATGTGAGGGACCTGGGAGGGTGCAGAAGGGTTTTACCAGAATGGTTCCAGGGATGGGGGAATTTAATTACAAGGTTAGCTTGGAGAAACAGGGGTTGTTCTACTTGGAGTAAAGGAGATTGAGGGCAGATTTGATAGAGGTGTACAAGATTATGACAGGCTTAGATAAGGTAAACAAAGAAAAGCTGTTCCCCATTAGCAGGTGGTACAAGGGCTAAAGGACACAGATTTAAGGTTTTTGGCAAGAAATGTAGTGGAGATGTGAGGAAGAACTTTTACACAGCGAGCGGTAATAACTGGAACTCACTGCTTACGTGAATGGTAGAAGCGGAGACAATGAATGATTTCAAAAGGAAATGAAATGGGCTCTTGAAGGAAATAAACTCATATGTTCGTATGTTTGTATGTCCGTATGCATGTTTGTATGTTCGTATAGCTGGTATACGTTGCAGCCACAGCTAGTAGATGCGTTGCTGAGCAAGTGGCCTACTTTGATCTGATGGTTTTGAATTTTTTGAGTGTTGTTGAAGCTGCACCTATCTGGGTAAATGGAGAGTATTCCATCACATTCTTGTGATGGCTTGTGCCTTGGCAATGGTCAATAGGCTCTGGGGAATTAGGAGTTGAGTTACTTGCCACAGAATTCCCAGCTCCTGAGCTGCTCTTGTAGCTGCAGTATGCTACATTCCGTCAAGTGCTGCGTTGATGTTAAGGATAGTCATGTTCACCAGGAATTGAACTTGTTTCCATGTTTGGAACTAGGATATAATGAGGTCTGGAGCCAGGGACTCCTTTTGGAACACAAACTGAGCACAGGTGAGCAGGTTATGAGCAGATACTGAGCCAGTGTCGCTCGATAGGATCATTATTAGCGCCTTCCATTACTTTGCTGATGAGTGACAGTAGGCTGATGGGGCAGTAATTGACCAGATTGGATATTGGATATTTTGTGGACAGGACATACTTAGCAATTTCCCATTTTGCCTGGGGTCCCCGTGATCACAGATGCCAGTCTTCAGACAATTCTATTCACTTCACGTGATGTCAAGATTCAACTGACTGCCCTCGATATAGAAATGATACAGGTTCTGTAGCTGTACTAGAACAACTTAGCTATAGGCACTGCTAGTTCTGGAGCACAAGTCTTCAGTACTACAGTCAATTTTTGTCAGAACCTGTACCATTCCTATATCGAGGGCAGCCAGTTGAATCTTGACATCACGTGAAGTGAATAGAATTGTCTGAAGACTGGCATCTGTGATCATGGGGACCTCAGGAAGAAGCCAAGACAATCATCCACTTGGCAATTTGGTTTGAAAATGTTGTTCAGCCTTGTCTTTTGTACTCCACTGTCGAGCTCCACCAGCGTTGAGGACTGGGAATACTGAGAGGTTGTTTCCCATGGCTGGTAATCTAGAACATGGGGGCACAGTCTCAGAATAAGAGGGCAATCATTTAGGACTGAGATGAGGAAAATTTTCTTAACTTAAAAGGTTGTGAATCTTTGGAATTCTCTACCCCAGTGGGATGTGGGTGCTCCGATGTAGATTGCTTTGTTTATATTTAAGAGCCTAATTTTGGCATTAACTCAATCACTTTCAGCGCTAGAATTTAACTTGTGCTGAGCTGTCTCATATGGACAGGCTCCTGATTCTAACTGGAGTTCAGTTCTCAGAGAGGGAAACCTGTTGGATCAGATATAAAAGCAGAAAATGCTGGAAAAACTCAGCAGGTCTGGCAGCATCTGTGGAGAGAGAAATAGAGTTAACGTTTTGAGTCCATATGACTCATCAGGGCTAAAGAGAAGTAGAAATGTGATGGATTTTATACCGTTTAAGAGGGGGTGGAGCAGATGGCCTTGTTCCAGCATTTTCTGTTCCCCCCACCCCACTCCCCCGCCCCCAACAGCCACTTGTTCTTATGTTTTGCTTTCACAGAGCGCTGACCCTTGTTCTGCTATTAACAGATTCCATCTTACCTTTATGCCACAATCAGCACCTTCTTTAGTCTTTAACACAACCTTTAACACACCCTTTGTCTTGTGTCCATGACACCTGTGTTAAATTTCTCCTTAGCTCCCACCTATCCCTGACCTTCTAGTTTGCTCCACCTGTTCCAACTTGATTCAATAAGTAGGGAGGGTTGATGCGAGGTTAAGGAACATAAAAGTACCATTTGTGTTAGGTTTGGTGATGACAAAACACTGAGATCACGAAAGAGAGTTGTAATTCCAGGTAAAATAGCTGAGGTAAGCCATTTGACAAGTACTGACGTATGTTTCTAGTGAGATACCTATGCTGTTGAGTAAACCTTCTATGAAAAAGGTACAAATGAAACTTGACATTGAGAGTGATTAGGCAATTATTTTTGGACACCTAGTCAGGATGTTACTGTATCTCCTTAACAACCTTTCTTTCATCCACTCAGGGAATGTGGGCGTCGCTGGTTAGGGCAGCATTTATTGCCCATCCCTAATTGCCCTTGGGAAGGTGGTGGTGAGCTGCCTTCTTGAACCGCTGTAGTCCATGTGGTGTAGGTATTAGGGAGGGAGTTCCAGGATTTTGACCCAGCGACAGTGTAGGAAGGGAGGTATATTTCTAAATCAGGATGGTGAGTGACTTGGAGGGGAACTTGCAGGCGGTGGTGTTCTCATCTATCTGTTGCCCTTGTCCTTTGAGATGCTTGTGGCCATGGGTTTGGAAGGTGCTGTCTAAGGAGGCTTGGTGAGTTCTTACAGTGCACCTTGTAGATGGTACACACTGCTGCTACTGTGCGTCAGTGGTGGGGGTAGTGAATGTTTGTGGCTGGGGTGCCAATCAGGCGGGCTGCTTTGTCCTGGATGGTGTCAAGCTTCTTGAGTGTTGTGGGAGCTGCACTCATCCAGGCAGGTGGAGAGCATTCCATCACACCCCTGACTGTTTCTTGTAGATTGTGGACAGGCTTTGGGGATTCAGGAAGTGAGTTACTCACTGCAGGATTCCTAGCCTCTGACCTGCTCTTGTAACCACAATATTTATCTGGTTGGTCCAGTTCAGTTTCTGGTCAATGGTACCAGGATGTTGATAGTGGGGGATTCAGTGATGGTAATGCCAATGAATGTCAAGGGGCAATGGTTAGGCTCCCTCTTGTTGGAGATGGTCATTGCCTGGCACTTGTGTGGCGTGAATGTTACTTGCCACTTGTCAGTCCGAGACTAGATATTGTCCAGGTCTTGCTGCATTTGGACATGGACTGTTTCATGGACTCTGAGGAGTCATGAATAGTGCTAAACATTGTGCAATCATCAGTGAACATCCTCACTTCTGACCTTATGATGGGGAGGAAGGTCATTGATGAAGCAGCTGAAGATGGTCGGGCTGAGGACACCACACTGAGGAACTCTTGCAGTGATGTCCTGGAGCTGAGATGATTGACCTCCAACAGCCGCAGCCATGTTTCTTTGTGCTAGGCATGACTCCAACCAGTGGAGAGTTTTCCCCAAATCCCACTGACTCCAGTTTTGCTAGGGCTCTTTGATGCCACACTCGGTCAAATGCTGCCTTGATGCTGGAGTCCAAATCTTTTGTCTATGTTTGAACCAAGGCTGTAATGAGGTCAGGAGCTGAGTGACCTTGACAGAACCCCAGCTGAGTGTCAGTGAGCAGGTTATTGCTAAACAAGTGCCGCTTGATAGCACCGTTGATGACCCCCTCCATTACCTTACTGATGATGGAGAGTAGACTGATGGGGCGGTAATTGGCCGGGTTGGATTTGTCCTGCTTTTTGTGTACAGGACATACCTGGGCAATTTTCCACATTGCCTGGTAGATGTCAGTGTTGTAGCTGTACTGGAACAGCTTGGCTAGGGGTGCGGCAAATTCTGGGGCACAGATCTTCAGTACTGATGCTGGAATATTGTCAGGACCCATAGTCTTTGCAGTATCTAGTGCCTCCGGCCGTTTCTTGATATCACGTGGAGTGAATCAAACTGGCTGAAGACTGGCATTTGTGATGCTGGGGACCACCAGAAGAGGCCGAGGTGGATCATCCACTTGGCACTTCTGGCTGAAGAATGTTGACAATGCTTCAGCCTTATCTTTTGCACTGCTGTGCTGGGCTCCTCCATCATCGAGGATGGGGATATTTGTGGAGCCTCCTCCTCCAGTGAGTTGTCCACCACCATTCACTACTGGGTGTGGCAGGAGTGCAGAGCTTAGCTCTGTCTATCACTTGCTGTTATGTTGTTTGGCATGCAAGTAGTCCTTGCTATAGCTTCACCAGGTTGACACCGCATTTTTAGGTATGCCTGGTGCTGCTCCTGGCATGCCCTCCTACACTCTTCATTGAACCAGGGTTGATCCCCTGGCTTGGTGGTAATGGTAGAGTGGGAGATATGCCGGGCCATGATTGTAGAGTACAATTCTGCTGCTGATGATGGCTCACAACACCTCATACATGCCTAGTCCTGAGCTGCCAGATCTATTTGAAATCTATCCATTTAGCATGGTGGTAGTGCCACACAACATCAGGAACAGTAAAAGACTCAGGAAGGCAGTGCAGGAGTCCCCTGTGGTCATCCCCCTCTCTAACAGATATACCGCTTTGGATACTGTCGGGGGGATGGCACCTCAGGGGAAAGAAGCAACAGCTAAGTTCACGGCACTGTGGGTGGCTCTGCTGCTCAGAGGGGCGGGAGGAAAACAAGTGGCAGGGCTATAGTGATAGGGGATTCAATAGTTAGGGGCACAGACAGACGCTTCTGTGGCCGCAAATGTGAATCAAGGATGGTATGTTGCCTCCCTGGTGCCAGGGTCCGGGATGTCACGGAGCGGCTGCAGGACATTCTGGGGAGGGAAGGTAAGCAGCCAGTGGTTGTGGTACACATTGGACGTGAACTTGGGGGGCACGATTGGGAAATTTGCAGATGACACAAAGATTGGCCGAGTAGTGGATAGTGTAGAGGATAGCCATAATCGTCAAAACGAGATAGATGGGTTGGTGGAGTGGGCGGTAAAGTGGCAGCTGGATTTTAACATAGAGAAGTGGGAGGTCAAACAGTTACAGGGATTACAAAATAAATGGGAATACACTAGGAGGGGTAGATGGAGTGAGAGATCTTGGCGTACAAGTACACAGGTCCCTGAAGGCAGCAGTTCAAGTAGACAAGGTTGTAAAGAAGGCATATGGAATGCTCTCCTTCGTTGGCAGAGGTACAGAATATAAAAGTAAGGATATAATGTTGGAATTGTATAAAACACTATTGAGGCCACAACTGGAGTATTGTGTGCAGTTCTGGTCACCACATTACAGGAAGGATGTAATAGCTCTGGAGAGAGTGCAGAGGAGGTTTACAAGAATGTTGCCAGGGTTAGAAAAGTGTAGCTATGAGGAGAGATTGGATAGGTTGGTGTTATTTTCCTTAAAACAAAGGCTGAGAGGTGACTTGATTGAGGTGTACAAAATTATGAGGGGAAGAGATAGAGTGGACAGGGTAAAATTGTTTCCCTTGATGGAGAATTCTAGAACCAGGGGACATAGATTCAAGATAAGTGGCAGAAGGTGTAGGGGGGACATGAGGAAGAACTTTTTTACACAGAGGGTAGTGGGTGTCTGGAATTCGCAGCCCAAGTTGGTGGTAGAAGCAGAAACTTTAAACTCTTTTAAAAAGTACCTGGATCTGCACCTAAAGTGCTGTAAGCTGCAGGGCTATGGGCCGGGTGCAGGAAAGTGGGATTAGAAAGGGCAGCTGGATGTCCTCGGGCTGGCATGGACAAGATGGGCCGAATGGCCTCCTTCTGTGCTGTAACTTTTCTGTGGTTCTATGGTTCTAACACAATGGAGGGTATCTTCAATGTGAAGGCAGGACTTCGTCTCCACAAGGACTGTGTGGTGGTCACTCCTACCGATATTGTCATGGACAAACGCATCTGTGGCAGGCAGGTTGGTGAGGATGAGGTCAAGTATGTTTTTCCCTCTTGTTGGTTCCCTCACCACCTGCCACAGACCCAGTCTAGTAACTATGTCCTCTAGGACTCGGCCAGCTCGGTCTGTAGTGGTGCTACCGAACCACTCTTGGTGATGGACATTCAAGTCCCCCACCCAGAGTATATTCTGCACCCTTGCTACCCTAAGTGCTTCTCCAAGTGGTGTTTAACATGGAAGAACACTGATTCATCATCTGAGTTGTGGTTGTGGGTGAGGTATGTGGTAATCAGCTTGGATATAGTTCCAAGTCAGGATGGTGTGTGGCTTGGAGGGGAACTTGCAGGTGGTGGTGTTTCCCTGCATCCACTGCCCTTGTCCTTTTAGGTGGTAGAAATCGTGGGTTTAGAAGGTGCTGTCTCAGGAGCAAAAACAGAAAATGCCGGAAAAAGCTCAACAGGTCTAACAGCAACTGTGGCGAGAAAAAAAAAAGAGTTAACGTTTCGAGTCCTTATGACTCTTCTTCTGAAGAACAGTCTTAAGGACTCGAAACGTTAACTCTGTTTTTTTCTCTCCAGAGATTCTGCTAGACCTGCTGAGTTTTTCCAGCATTTTCTGTTTTTTTTTTCAGATTTCCAGCATCTGCAGTATTTTGCTTTTATCTGCTGTACACACTGCTGCTACTGTTCATCAGGGAGTGAATGTTTGTGGAAGGGGTGTCAATCAAGCGGGCTGCTTATATGTGGATTGTGTCGAGTTTCTTGAGTGTTGTGGCAGCTGCGCTCATCCAGGCAACAGGAGAGTATTCCGTCACACTCCTGACTTGGACAGGCTTTTGGGAGTCAGGAGGTGAGTTACTCGCCACAGGATTCCTAGCCTCTGGCCTGCTCTTGCAGCCACAGTATTTATATGGCTAGTCCAGTTCAATTTCTGGTCAATGGTAACCCCCAGGATGTTGATAGTGGGGGATTCAGCGATGCTAATGCCATTGAATGTCAAGGGGCAATGGTTAGATTCTGTCATGTTGGAGATGGTCATTGCCTGGCACTTGTGTGGTATGAATGTTACTTGCTGCTTGTCAGCCCAAGCCTGGATATTGTCCAGGTCTTGCTGCATTTGGACGCAGAATTCTTGCAAAGAATTCACTCCAGATGTTTGGAGGGTACAGTCCACATCAATTAGTCAATATGTGAAATATCAAATTGTCTTCTGTGCTGTGAGATAAAGTGCATTAAAAGTTCTGCTCCCATTTGTTTCCATTTTTTTCTGCGCATGGGATTACATGCAGGGCGACAAGCTTTCGTCAAGGCTGTGGTCTCAGATTCGGAGAGCTCTGAGCGATCATGTAAGACCATTTGAGACAGGATTTAATTCAGGTTTAGTGTGTTATAAAAGACAGGATCGTAGGGAATGGATAGGTCCTGGCCAGGATTTTATGGCCCCGCTGCAGCGTGTCTCCCCCCAGCTGATGCGGCAAGCCATTTAAATCTCCATTCAGTTCAGCAGGACTGTAATATCTCACCGAGCGGGAGGGGCCGTAAAATTCTGGCCCCTTGTGAGATAATAGGTCTTGATGGTAAGATAAATATTTATAAGACTTGGCAATCAAACTGTTAAGAGGCTGCAACTGATCATCCAACCTGGAGAGACACATGATACCTGCACCATAGAAAAGGGAATGTAGTTCCTAGTATGTGCACACTCCTTTCTAACCCAATATGTAATAAGCCCAACAAGGGACAATTTGTTACTGGATCTAGTAATAGGAAATGGACCAGTGCAGATAAGAGAAATAAAAATAGGAAATAACTAAGCAATAGTGATCATAATATCATGCTCTGTAAGATGATAAAAGAGAAGAACATAAATATGACAGGAACCAGGTTAATAGATTGAAGCAAAGCTCACTTTGAAGGGCTGAGAATAGGATGTGGGAAGCTTAAGTGGGTAAAAATATTGGCAAATTACAATGTAGAGCAAAAGGAAAGATCAAATTAAACACTAGTGGGACTCCATGGATGAATAAAGGTTTAAGGGAAAAATTGAGGGTTAGGAAACAGACATACATTAGGTACATAGATAGTAGAAGGATGCAGGATAAGAGAAAATATGAAGACATTAGGAAAGAAGTAAAAACGAACAATGACGTGGGCAAAGACGAACTATGAAATTAAATTAACAAGGAATATAAAAGATTGTAAAGGATTTTACAGTACATCAATAAAAAATAGTGAGGCTGTAATGGGAATAGGACTGTTAAAAGATACACAAGATAAATACCACAGATAGCAATACAGCGATGGCTGAAATATTAATTTATTATTTTGCTTCCGTAGTTACCAGGTAGATGGAACAGGTAGACACAACATATGATGAAGCGATGAGTGCATTTCAAATGAAAAAGGAATGTATTGAAAATAGCGAACTAAACTCAAAGAGCATAAGGGCTCTGGTTCATATGGATTCTATCCATGTATTTTAAAAGACCCAGGGAAAAGATAGCAGAGACATTACTAACCAGAGGACGTCCGCTAAGGTTATCAAGGCCAACAGGACAGCAGAATCAGCATGCTGCCCCTAATGCCGATGCCAGAGAGGGGGGAGCACCTAGACATAGCATTCGCAAGCGTAAGTTAAAGGCACCATGAGCAGAAGAGGAAAAGGTCACAGGTGATGTTATGTTTATTTATATTTAATTTATCTATACTGGTCTGGGAATGAAGACCAGAGAAGTTTATGTAGATAGTTTGGTATCGTCAAAATGAGATACATTTTGTTTTTGTCATCATGGCCTGAGTATGCTTCACCTTTTTATTATACTGGCGCAGGGTACGCCAGTATGTAATGCTGGATATAAATGGTTCTGAACTTTATTGCACAGGCACTAAGTATTCTTTGTGTTCAAATGAAAGGGTCCTTTCAGACATCTGGGATGGAGCAGGCAGCCCAGGCATGCGTTTGAAGCTGATCTTTGGTAGACTAGCTGAAGGAGCATGGGTCAAGGTGTCCCTGCCTCCTTGGGGGTTACCGAGGTCTGGCTCCACACCCTCAGCGTTCTCCTCACCATGCTCCTCTTCAGACTCACTACTGGACTCATCATCTGTGGCCTGTGTAGCTGTGTCAAGATTGTCTTCCTCCAATGGGTCCCCCCTTGCCAGTGACAGATTGTGGAGCGCGCAGCATGCAACCACTATCAGTGACACCTGCTCTGGGGGTATTTTAGTGCACCCCCTGAACAGTCCAGGCATTGGAAGCACTTCTTGAGAAGACCTATGGTCCTCTCTATCACTGGCCTTGTGAAGGCATGACTCATATTGTAACACTTCTCTGCCTCTGTTCTTGGGTAGCAGAGAGGCGTCATGAGCCATCTTTTCAAGGGATAGCCCTTGTCACCCAGAAGCCATCCATCAAGCCAGGCTGGAGCACTGAAGAGCCTCGGCACCTGGGAATGTCTGAGGATGTTCATGTCATGGGAACTGCCAGGGTACCTTGCACAGACTTGCAGATTCTGCATCCTGTGGTCACACTATCTGCACGTTCATGGAGTGGAATCCCTTCCTGTTGACGAAGGCACCGGGCTCACCTGCTGGCGCCTTGATGGTCACGTGTGTACAGTCCATTGCACCCTGGACACGGAGGAAGCCAGCAATCGCTGCAAAGCCTCTGGCTCGCTGTGCCTGGCTGGCCTCATCTGTATGCTAAAGAATAAAGGTCAGTACCTGCCTGAACAGAACTTCTGTCACCAGCTTGACGCAACTGTGGACAGCTGATCAGGAGACTCCACAGAGATCCCCCATCGAGCCCTGGAAAGAGCCAGAGGCATAGAAGTTGAGGGCCACTGTGACCTTCAGAGCCATTGCCATGGGATGTCCACCCACACAGTTGGAGCTGATCTCAGGCCCAATCATCTGACAAATAGAGGTCACAGTCTCCTGTAGCCTCCTTCTGCATTGCACCTCAGGCATATTGAGGTAGCTGTATCACCGCCTGTAAACCCTGGCAGCAGGATAGTGGCGTCTTCTACAGCCCCTTCCGCCTTGGACTACCTGCTAGCCCTGCACCCCCTGTGCCTGCAGCTCTCCTCTGTCAGGTCCCTCCCCTGGGAGCTGCATAGGAATACCTGGCCTCCTCTGCCTTCTGTCCCTCTCTTCCTCCTCAGAGGAGGTGCCTCCAGTGGAGATCACAATCCCCATTACCAGGGTAACAGAAGGTTGTCTGATACCTGAAAGGGTCCACAGGGTCTGAATCCTCTGGCGGCCTTGCAGACTAAAATGAAGACTGGAAATGCTAAGAATGAAGCTCTGAACAGAAATGAAGCTGCCAAATCCAATAAGCAAGCAGCTGCAAACTATCTCCAGATATGCTCACCACTCACACTGGCAATGCTGCTGACCCTTTTTATCCTGCCCTTGGATGAGGTTTATGAAGATGTTGGCTGGCTGCCTGCCCGTTTTGCCCATGCAGCGAACAGAAAATCACACAGGCAAGGTAAAATCACAGAAAATTGGACTGTTAATGGCCTATTAATTAATGGTGGGCCCCGCTCTGGCAGCCGTGCATGCCCGCCGAGCGAAATATCGTGCAAGTGTGTGATGATGTTGGGACACTCAATTGACGTCATTGCGCAATATTTTATTCCCATTTGTGTTGGGCATGTGCCCACAGGGGGACAAAAAATTCTGCCCAGGGAGTTTTTACAATTATGGATAACAACAATAAAAGAACCACAGAAATGAATATTAGTTCACATGATTTCCAAAGTCCGGAAAAGTCAAAGTCCAGAGGGTGTTTACTTCATGGCAGAGTTCAGTCCAGATGAGTTCCTGGTTGGAGACATCAAGATGAAAATCCTTGAAACAAATGACGGTGTAGCACAATGGAGCTTCTGTGCTTAGACCGCTTGGCAGGTAATGATCAGAGACTTAATCAAACAGGCTTTGAGGAGTTGAGAGATGGTGGCCGGCTGCTTGGTGAGCAAGAGATCTGCAGGGGTTTTCAGTTGGTGTTAAATCAGCAGACTGAGCTGTGAGGCTAGAAATGTAATATTAAAGTGGCCCAAAAGTCTAGAAGCATGGGGTCATGTGACATGGCCCATGAATGAGTTAATTGCAGCCTTGCAAGCAGTTTATGTGCTTCTGGCCAAAAATCCATTGTTTCCCTTAGGAGCAAAAATGGTGGCTTTTAACACCTCTTCAGGTACAACAAGTTTCGATGTCTCTGTCTTTTTATCTTCCCAGCTGGGGGGGGGAGGAGGGGAGTCAGTTAATCTTTTAGTTGTCTAGTTTCGTGATTATAATGTGGTCTTGCAATGGGTTTGAGATTCCAAAAGGATGAGAGTTGAACTCTTTTGTTCTTATAATCCCTGTTGGAATCTGGAACAGATGACTAAACTTGTGAGTCATGTGACCTGTAGCAGCCATCTTGTGGTTCAGCAAAAGTCCATTTTAAAAATAGTAAAAAAGACTAAGTTTTGATGTGCACAGTTTTGATTTCTTTTCATGTATTATTAACATGGCAGAATAAATATAAAAGTGTGTAAAGATTGGCTGCAGTCCTACCCTTCATCATTATTCACGGGAAGAGTGCAGACAATTCTGGCAGTCTGAAATTCTTTGCTCTTCCTTAACTCTACCCATAGTGTTTAGGGAGTAACACACTTTCACCACAGGCAATATGAGAGAAAAGGTCCAATAAAGGCAATTCTTTAATTATGTCTGTGGGCTCCAAAGAAACAGGAGTAATAACCTATTATAAATGGTAAGATTTTAGATGGAATAAAGCACAGTTCAGACCTCCCATTATAACCACATTGCTTTTCCTCTATGATCTCCATACATTCCCCTTGCTACATCTATATTATGCTGCAAAGATTGTAGCCCCCATTATTACCAGGGAATAGAGAACAATAAGAAGTGATCTTTATTGTGTCCTCAGGTATTGGACAAGAGTTAACCAGTGTTTTACTTACGTGATGTCAGCATTTGGATGTAGGCCAAACACCTGAGGGGTGTCAACAGCAGGTAATGTCCGAATGTACTCCAGATAGTTTTCTACACTGGCACATATTGGAATAATGTAATCAGTATAAAAGCTGAACTTGGGATCAAATGTCTTCTCACTGAACCACACCTACAGGGCAAGTACACAAAACAGTTACATAAAGTATATTTTACCACAAAACACAAGTTATTCCTTTAAAGTAAATTACTAGCTATACTACTGAAAATAAACCACTCTAGGTTAAAACAAAGCTAGTGATTGGTTTGAGAAATTGATCACACTTTTACTCAATAACTTAAATGAGATGAATCAAGAGCTGCAAGAAAATTCCTCATACACAACAAAGCAGAATAATTTGGCAGATTATTCAAGGATAAACTAGGGCCAGTAGTCCTCCAATCTACAATTTCCCTACTTACTGTTTTTAAGGAAGGGACCAATCATTTGCAAGAATGCTGTATTTACAAAACTTAGTAAGTTACATTTTGTTAATTGTTCTGAGCTGCAGATTCCCTTTCTCTAGGTGGGAGGACAGCATGTGGCAAAAATACGGTATAGTTACTGAAACATTCCTATATGTTAAATTGAGTCACTGTGAAACATAATGAAAGCTATGATCCCACTTGATATAGTGTTCCAGTGCTTAATGCTTACCGTTTCATTGTCCTGTTAAAGATGAAGAATAAGACAAGCCACCTGCTTTATATTTACACTTTACAGGGTAGATGTTAAGAAGATGTTTCCACTCATGGGGGAATCTTGATCTAGGGGACATAGTTACAGAATAAGGGGACACTCACTTAAAACTGAGATGCGAAGGAATTTCTTCTCTCAGAGGGTAGTGAATGTCTGGAATTCTCTTCCCCAGGAGGCTAGATCACTGAAAGTGTTTAAAGAGGAGGTAGGTAGATTTTTGAAATATTGGGGAGTTGAAGGCTATGAGGAGCTGGCATGAAAGAGGAGTTGAAGCCTGGGGCTGATCAGCCATGATCTTATTGAATGGCGGGGCAGGCTTGAGGGGTCGAATGGCCTCCTTCTGCTCCTATTTCATATGTTCTTATTGGACAGGTAATGCAATGGCTCAGATTTTTTGTGTCCGTATGCATTTTATGGCAATCCGATCTCTAGCTGTTCTCTCAGGGTGTCTTGTGAGCCACTGGCAATATTGCATAGCCCTCAAAATTTTGTGCCAATTGCCTCCATAATTATCTTAATTAGCTTCCTGCTGCTGATGGGCAGGTTGCCACCTGTGCTTGCACCCAGACCCTGGGTAAAGCAGGAGAAGGCAGGAACCCATCAGGATATCTTGACATCAGCATTTTTTCAAATTTTCCCAGACCCTTCACCTGCAATGGTCTGGAAAAATTCCCTCCGAAGGCACAGAATCCAAGGAAGGGAAGGGAAGAGTGGAACTGGACTATGTGAAGGTGAGAAAAGTTTGGAAATTGGAAGCAAATTTGATAAAATTTTCCAATTCATGTTGAGAGCAGGAAATGGCATCAAAACAATGGCATCAATGTAGCAGAAAAAGAGGCGAGGGAGGGGGGCCTGAGTAGGACTGGAACAAAAAATATCCCACAAAAAGACAGGCATAGCCAGGACCCAGATGGGTTTCCATAGCAACACTTCTTATTTGGAGGAGTCCGTCTGACCTGCTGAATAGTTCCACCAATTTCTGTTACAATTTCAGATTTCCAACAGGTGCAATATTTTGTTTTTGTATTCAGATAAAAGAAGCGTTTTAGCTGCCCAGGAACTTTCAACAAAGTGCTACGTGTTTATTTCTGTCAATTAACCTCTCTGGCACTGAAAGTTAACCATTAGGAGCATTGAATCACAGGTCTTAATTGTAAAATATTATTTTTTTAAGTTCAGATTTGCTTCTCCTTTCGGCATTTGATTTGACATTGAATTCACCTACTCCGATTACACTTCCTTCTTAGTCCTTTCTTGGGATGTGAGCATTTCTGGCAAAGCCAAAATTTATTGCTCTGAAAACTGAGTGCCTTACTAAGACTCTAATAGGGCAAAATAAATAATGCTCTGAGCTTTGTGTTGATGTATATAAATGCAAAACAGATTTACTGTACAGTACTTTTTGTACTTTATCTGTTTTATTGGGACAGTGGTTAACATAGGACTTAGGAGCAGGAGTAGGCCATTCAGCCCTTCAAGCCTGGTTAAGAGTTGACCACATTCAGGGATGAGATTGGCCTAAGACAAAAAGGTCTGACAATTAGTGACAGAAGACAAAAAGGTCTGAAATATTTTTGTGACAAGGAATTATATAATTCTACTACTTTTTATGAACTGAAATGAATCTAAGGGTGGAAATGTCTGTGTCTGTTCGTGTCAGATGTGTTCGGTGGCGTGGGCAGACAATATGGTGAGAAGGTAAAAAATTGGTTTCACAACATCATGAATATATCTGCATATCATTATAAGCCCAGCCTGCAGGAATTGTTCCTGCCCCCCGCGCCCGGCTGGATTTTCCACTCACGTCAGCACGATTGCACACCGACTTGTATCACAACAGCGTGCACTTGGCGGGCTGCACTTTGAGGGGAACTCGGAGGTGAGTAACGTTGCGGAGCACGTGTCCAGGTCGCATGTTGGACTTCAAGATTGCGGCGTGTTGTCGGGCGGAGGAGGGGTGGGAAAGGGATGCCCTGTGGTTGAGATGTGTTGGGGATGGGCAGGGGCTACCCTGTGGCTGAGACACAAATAGAGTGGGAGGGGGGGGTAGGGTGTCCTGCAGTTGAGGTGTGTGGGGGGGAGGGCAACTGCTGCCCTGTGGTTGAGGCACTTTGGGGTGGGGGCAAAGGCGGACCTGCGCTTGAAGGTAGCGCACAAGCATGTGCGGGCTGGGGGTGGGCAGGCGAGGGAATTGGCCATGCCTTAGGAAAACCTTGTATATAGTGACCATTTCTCTGTAGCTGAGACAGTTCAGGCGCAGCCTCTAGCTTATCTGTCCACTCAAGCAACGCAGAGGCATGAAAGTGCCACCAAGTGCTCCGTATTTTTTCACCCCTCAGGCACAGACTGCAAACTAACGAGTGTTTTAGTGGCTGCAGAACATTTGGACGACTGGGCATGTTGTACAATCTCCTTGCTAAAGCTGGCCTTGGAGCAGTCACTGGTGGAGGCGCTCACAGTCCCTTCCAATGTCAGCATCCCGGTTTGGACCAGTCTCCCCCATGGTTCAAGCTGATAGCACAGCCTTGCAGTGTGGGTTAGGAGAATACCTGTGCCTGAGCTGAGAGCACAGCATGCAGCCCAATGGGCAAAGCTGCTGCCAATCGGTCAGGTAGAGTGGGGCAGAGGTGGGTGGGGTTTCGGGCAGCCATGCTGCTTACTAATCGCTGGCCATCCAAGGCATCCGGGATACATTAAGGGGCCTTCAAACTTAACCAAGAAAAGGTTCTTAGTACACCCATGCTAATGAATGTGTCTCTCTCTTTCACCCTGCAGGAGGAGTACATCAGGATTATGGAGCTTGGTGACTTAGTTGTGTGCCTCGTGGCATACAGAGAGCAAAGACAGCTGAGAAGAGACTGACTGAGGCATCTGGCTGTGCAGAGGGAGCAGCCGCACTGTCAGGAGGAAGGGGTGGCTGGGTTCCCTGCACATGCCGCTAACGAGCCATAGTGAGCCGTCGCTGGTTGGCACTTAGCTAGTCAATAGATGCCGCCTTTCATTCATGCAGGTGACTGAGAACCAGTGGCGCTGAAGACTGCGCACGTCTAGGGAGCTGGTTTGTCATATCTGCCGGCTGCTGCAGGATTTGGCGCCATGGGGACATGGAGGGCATCCACTGCTAGTGGCCGTGAAAGTGACCGTGGTGCTCAATTTCTACGCCAGTGGCTCCTTTCAGGGCTCCACAGGTGACCCCTGTGGGATATCATAAGCCTCCACCCGCAAATGCATCCAGGAGGTCATGGATGCCATCTTTGCGAGGGCACACAGCTTTGTACATTTCACACAGGACCAGGAGAGGCAGGACGCAAAAGCGATTGGATTTGTCCAGATCTCTGGTTTCCCACAGGTACAGGGTGCCATCAACTGCACTCATGTGGTACTCAGATCTCCATCGCAACACATGGTCAACTATGTCAAACACAAGGGGTCCTATTAGCTAAATGTGCAGCTGGTGTGCGACCACCACAAACACATCCTGCAGGTCTGCGCATGGTTTCCTGGGAGTGTCCACGACTCCTATATTCTCAGTCAGTCACAGATACTGGACGTCTTCCAGGGTCCACAGAAGCTGCAGGGTTATTTCCTCGAGGACAAGGGCTACCCACAGAGGAGGCTGATGACACCTGTGTGGTGGCCTCAGACTACAGCAGAGCGACGCTATAATGAGGCTCATGCTGCAACTCACAACTTGGTGGAGCAGACCATTGGGATGCTGAAAATGAAGTTCTGGTGCCTGGACCAGTCTGGTGGAGCCCTGTAATATAGTCCACAGAAGGTGTCATGCATTGTCGTTGTCTGCTGCGCCCTTTACAACCTGGTGCTGCAACCAGGAGAGGTGCTGGCTGAGGAGGAGATGGAGGAGCTGCAAGTCTCCTCCAATGAGGAGGAAGCCGATGGGGATGCGGGTGAGGAGGTCCCTAGAATCGGGGAAAGTCCCATTAGATTTGAAAATAGCAAATGTTACTCCATTATTGAAAAAGGGAGGGGGACATAAAACGGGAAACTACAGGCCAATTAGCTTAACATCTGTCGTAAGGAAAATGTTAGAAGCTATTATTGAAGAAGGTACAGCAGGGCACTTGGATAAGCTCAAGGTGATCAGGCAGAGTCAGCATGGTTTTGTGAAAAGGAAATTGTGTTTAACCAACTTATTGGAGTTCTTTGAGGAAGTAACATGCGCTGTGGATAAAGAGGAACCAGTGGATGTGCTGTACTTAGATTTCCAGAAGGCATTTGATAAGGTGCCACATCAAAGGTTATTGCGGAAAATAAAAGCTCATGGTGTAGGGGGTAACATATTGGCATGGATAGAAGACTGGCTGGCTAACAGGAAGCAGAGAGTAGGCATAATTGGGTCTTTTTCAGGTTGTCAAGATGTAACAAGTGGTGTGCCACAGGGATCAGTGCTGGGACCTCAACTGTTTACAATTTATATAAATGACTTGGATGACGGGATTGAAGTGATGATTGTCAAATTTGCTGATGACACAAAGATAGGTAGGAAAGTAAATTGTGAAGAGGACATAAGGAGGCTACAAACAGATATAAATAGGTTAAGTGAGTGGGCAAAGATCTGGCAGATGGAGTATAATGTGGGAAAATGAGAAATTGTCCATTTTGGCGGGAAGAATAAAAGAGAAGCATATTATCTAAATGGTGAGAGATTGCAGAGCTGTGAGGTGCAGAGGGATCTGGGTGTCCTAGTGCATGAATCACAAAAGGCTAATATGCAGGTACAGCAAGTAATTAGGAAAGCTAATAGAATGCTATCATTTATTGCGAGGGGAATTGAATACAAAAGTAGGGAGATTATGCTTCAGTTGTACAGGGCATTGGTGAGACTACATTTGCAGTACTGTGTACAGTATTGGTCACCTTATTTAAGGAAGAGTGTAAATGCATCGGAAGCAATTCAGAGAAGGTTTACCAGACTAATACCTGGAATAGGTGTGAGGAAAGGTTGGACAGACTAGGCTTGTGTCCGCTGGAGTTTAGAAGAGTAAGGGAAGAGCAAGAGAGGACTTGATTGAAACGTATAAGATGCTGAGGGGTCTTGACAGGGTGGATGTGGAAAGGATGTTTCCTCTTGTGGAAGAATCTAGAACTAGGGGTCACTGTTTTAAAATAAGGTGTTGCCATTTAAAATAGAGATGAAGTAACATTTTTTCACTCAGAGGGTCGTGAGTCCATGGAACTCTCTTCCTGAAAAGGTGGTGGAAGCAGAGTCTTTTTAAGAACATTTTTAAGGCAGAAGTGGATAGATTCTTGGTAAGCAAGGGGGCACTTGGTTAGGTGGGATACAGATTTCAGGTTACTATCAGATCAGCCATGATCTTATTAAATGGCGGAGCAGGCTTGAGAGGCTGAATGGCCTACTCCTACTTCTTGCTCGTATGATCGTATGAGGCTCTCACATTGGCCAGATGAGGCAGGCGTGCTCAAGAGGCCCTAATAGCTGCTAGATTTGTGGAGGATGATGACGACATGCAGTGAGGAGACACTATAGATCCTCACATTGCATCAACGAACATTTGACTCCAGCCTGGCTTATGGCAGCGCACATATCCTCTGTGATAATGTTCCTGTCATGGAGATGTAGTGGAGGCCCTAATAGTTGCTTGATTGCAGGAGGATGATGATGACATGCAGTGAGGACACTCCATAAATCTTCACATAGCCTCTGAGAATGTCTAACTCCTGTCTGGCTGAGGGCAGCTCACCATGTGCTCTGTGCTCAGGGTCATATCATAGAGACGCAGCCATGAAACTTTAGAAGCATCTGATCCTTCGTTCGCCTTCAGCACTTGACCCCTTCAGGAGCACAGTGTCACAGGTCACAGATGCTGAAGAGATGGGGGCCAGACCCACTTTACAGGTGCTGAGAGCACACAAAGAGAATGATGGAACTCTGTGATGCCTGCCCATGACATTCTGGCAGCAATGACAAGTACCATCAAGGTGCAAGCAGTAATGTGTCCAGGGAGTGTGAGGCTGGACCATCACTTTGGTCTGAAGGCTGCACAGAGCACAGGGAAGAGGACCTGGACTGAGACACCTGCCTTTATCTTGTGCAGAAAGGTTTCATATCTGAGTGACACGAGCACTGCTCATCAGAACAAGGAGCCATAGGCAGGGAGACATGCTTGGGAATTTATTGACACTAGTCAACGTATGTAGAAGTGATTAATACCTGTGCCCAGGCTGTGCAACTACATCTTTTAAACTTTACTAACCCTGCCGCAATGTCTTGGTGCTCCCTGGCCATCCACAATGGAGGTGGAGGCAGCCTGCTGACTGTGACGCCCTGTCTATGACAACCATGATAGGCGTCCTCTGAAGGGCCAAGACCTGGAGGACCCGGGCCTGCTCGCAGGATCCTGCTGTGTGGCAGTGGCAGCCTCCTCGGCCTGTGGAGCTGGAGCTGCTGAGGTCACAGGAAGAGGGGATTTGGACAGGCTGAACGCTCCCAAAGTCACCTGGATGGATGGCCCCAGGGTGTGCACCTGCTGATCCTCCTCCCTATGGGTGACCAAGGGTCCCTGGCTAACTCCTTGAGGAGCAGGGGTAGCTGAAGTGAGATCAGACTGTTGGATCACATACCATAAGACCATAAGATATAGGAGCAGAAATTAGGCCATTCGGCCCATCGAGTCTGCTCCGCCATTCAATCATGGCTGATAAGTTTCTCAACCCCATTCTCCCGCCTTCTCCCTGTAACCTTTGATCCCCTTACCAATCAAGAACCTATCTATCTCGGTCTTAAATACACTCAAAGACCTGACCTCCACAGCCTTCTGTGGCAATGAATTCCATGGATTCACCACTCTCTGGCTAAAGAAGTTTCTCCTCATCTCTGTTCTAAAAGGTCTTCCCTTGACTCTGAGGCTGTGCCCTCGGGCCCCAGTCTCTCCTACTAATTGAAACATCTTCCCCACATTCACTCTATCCAGGCCTTTCAGTATTCTGTCAGTTTCAATCACATCCCCCCTCGTCCTTCTAAACTCCATCGAGTATAGACCCAGAGTCCTCAAACGTTCCTCATATGTTAAGCCTTTCATTCCTGGGATCGTTCTCGTGAACCTCCTCTGGACCCTCTCCAGGGCCAGAACATCTTTCCTGAAATATGGGGCCCAAAATTGCTCACAATATTCTAAATGTGGTCTGACCAGAGCCTTATAAAGCCTCAGCAGTACATCCCTGCTTTTATATTCTAGTCCTCTCAAAATAAATGCCAACATTGCATTTGCCTTCCTAACTACCGACTCAACCTGCAAGTTAACCTTAAGAGAATCCTGGACTAGGACTCCCAAGTCCCTTTGCACTCCAGATTTCTGAATTCTCTCCCCATTTAGAAAATAGTCTATGCCTCTATTCTTCCTACCAAAGTGCACGACCTTACACTTCCACACGTTGTATTCCATCAGCCACTTCTTTGCCCATTCTCCTAACCCGTCCAAATCCTTCTGCAGCCTCCCCGCCTCCTCAATACTACCTGTCCCTCCACCTATCTTTGTATCATCTGCAAACTTAGCCAGGGTGCACTCAGTTCCCTCATCTAGATCAATAATGTATAAAGTGAAAAGTTGTGGTCCCAACACTGACCCCTGCGGAACTCCACTAGTCACCAGCCGCAATCCTGAGTAGGACACCCTTATCCCTACTCTCTGCCTCCTGCCAGACAGCCAATCTTCTATCCATGCTAGTAGCTTGCCCCTAACACCATAGGCTCTTATCTTACTGAGCAGCCTCCTGTGCGGCAACGTATCAAAGGCCTTCTGGAAGTCCAAGTAGATAACATCCATTGGCTCTCCTTTGTCTAACCTACTCGTTACCTCCTCAAAGAAATCTAACAGATTTGTCAGGCATGACCTCCCCTTGATGAAACCATGCTGACTTTGCTCGATTTTACCATGCACTTCCAAGTATTCTGAAATCTCATCCTTAATAATGGACTCTAAAATCTTACCAACGACCGAGGTCAGGCTAATCGGCCTGTAATTTCCTGTCTTTTGCCTCACTCCCTTCTTAAACAGGGGGGTTACATTAGCGATTTTCCAGTCCTCTGGGACCTTCCCTGACTCCAGTGATTCCTGAAAGATCACCACTAACGCCTCCACTATCTCTTTAGCTATCTCCTTCAGAACTCTGGGGTGTAATCCATCTGGTCCAGGTGATTTATCCACCTTCAGACCTTTCAGTTTTCCTAACACCTTCTCCTTGGTAATGGCCGCCATACTCACCTCTGCCCCCCGACTCTCTTGAACTTTGGGGATATTACTCGTGTCTTCCACCGTGAAGACTGACGCAAAGTACCTATTCAGTTCCTCCACCATTTCTTTGTTCCCCACTACTACTTCTCCAGCAACATTTTCCAGCGGCCCAATGTCCACTTTTGCCTCTCTCTTTCCCTTTTATATATCTAAAGAAACTCTTGTAATCTTCTTTTATATTACTGGCTAGTTTCCCCTCATATTTAATCTTCTCCCTCCTTATTTCTTTTTCAGTTGTCCTCTGTTGGTCTTTGTAGGCTTCCCAATCCCCTGGTTTCTCACTGCTCTTCGCCACATTGTATACTTTCTCTTTAGCTTTTATGCTGTCCCTGACTTCCCTTGTCAGCCATGGTTGCCTCGTCCTCCCTTTAGTATGCTTCTTCTTCCTCGGGATGAATTTTTGCTGTGTCTCCCAAATTACTCCCAGAAACTCCTGCCATTGCTGTTCCACTGTCTTTCCTGCTAGGCTCATCTCCCAGTCAATTCTGGCCAGCTCCTCCCTCATGCCTCTGTAGTTGCCGTTATTCAACTGTAATACCGTTACATCTGATTCCAGCTTTTTCCTCTCAAATTGCAGGGTAAATTCTATCATATTATGGTCACTTCCTCCTAAGGGTTCCTTCCCCTTAAGCTCCCTTATCAAATCTGCCTCATTACACATCACTAAATCTAGAATTGCCTGTTCCCTAGTGGGCTCCACCACAAGCTGCTCCAAAAAGCCATCTTGTAGACATTCCACAAATTCCGTTTATTGGGATCCACTACCAACCTGATTTTCCCAGTCTACCTGCATATTGAAATCCCCCATGATCACTGTAACCTTGCCTTTCTTACACGCCTTTTTTATCTCCTGGTGTATCTTGTGCCCCACATCCTGACTACTGTTCGGAGGCCTGTACATAACTCCCATTATGGTTTTTTTAACCTTTGCGGTTCCTCAACTCTACCCACACAGATTCTACATCATCTGACCCTACGTCATTTCTTGCTATCGATTTAATTTAATTTCTTACTAGCAAAGTAACCCCACCCCCTCTGCCAACCTGCCTATCTTTTCGATAGGATATATATCCTTGGATATTTTGCTCCCAGTCCTGATCCCCTTGCAGCCATGTCTCCGTGAAGCCCACCACATCATACCTGCCAATTTCAATCTGCGCCACAAGCTCATTTACCTTATTTCGTATATTGCGTGCATTCAGATACAACACCTTCAGTCCTGTATTTCCCGTCCCCTTTCTCATTGTCATCCCTTTATCTGATGTGCTTGAAGTTAGATTCCTAGCCCTTTCCAAACACTCTGTCCTATTTTGTGTTCTGGGGACTTTAATTGCCTCTCCTTTCTTTTCAGTTTTTTCATAATTTTCCATGAAGTTGAATCCACCCCCCCACACGCTAACCTGCTGCTTTGTTTCCCATTAGTCATACTTCTTGGAGGTTTACCCTTCCCTCATCCCCACTTTCTAGTTTAAAGTCCTGTTGACCACCCTATTTACCCTTTTCGCTAGAACATTGGTCCCAGATTGGTTCAGGTGGAGACCGTCCCAACGGTACAGATCCCTCCTGTTCCAATACTGATGCCAGTGCCCCACGAAATGGAACCCCTCTTTCCCACACCACTCCTTTAGCCATGTGTTTACTTCCCTTATTCTCGCGTCCCTATGCCAATTTGCACGTGGCTCGGGTAGTAATCCGGAGATTATAACCCGTGAGGACCTGTTCTTTAATTTAGTTTCTAGTTCCTGATAATCCCCAAACAGGTCCTCTTTCCTAGTTTATTGGAGACCAACTATGGCAGCAGCGATGGAGTTGAGCTTGTGCAGCAGAGCAGGGGTGACTAAGGTCTCCATGGCGGCTTCCATCCTACCAGAGTTGACCTCAGTGCGTTGACATGCTGGTGCCAACTCCTCAGACTAAAGATGGACGGACTCCTCTGTGTCTTGCAATCTGAGGAGTGCAGTGGACATCCCTTCCTGGTGTTCCCGAGCTTGCCGTTGCAGCTCCAGCAACTGTGCCATGACCGAGTCCAGAGGCTCATCATCTGACTCGGACTCAGCAAACGTCTGGCCTCCAGCAGTCCTCCTAATGCCGGACACCTGGGATGTCCCTGCCTCCGCCTGCTGTGGATCAGACAGTGCGATGTGCTCACCAGATTGTGATCCCGATGCTACTCTAAAGCTAGGTCCCAGCGAGTGTGTGTCTCTGCACTGGTGGACAGTGTAGGTGGGCATTGTGACGGGACTTAAGGGAGGGTGCCTTCAGATTCCTCTTCAGAGATTTCTTCGGGGCTTGTTTGGAGGCCCTGGGTCGTGGACTCCGTTGGCTGTTTCCCAGATGTGCTTGCGAAAGCAAGGGAAGATAAGTAATGCATGGCAGTGGCCTGTGAAACAGGACACATCACTCACAGAATGGTTGTCTGATGGATGTTGCACTGCTGGAACCTCACTTGACAGAGCATCGCTGACCTCACCGTCAGCACAGGAACGGTCCAGATCCTCACTGGCCAGCTGGATGGCTCTGTTTTCAAAGTGCTTGATGACCTTGATTTCAGGCATTCCTCCGCCTATCCCTCTGGTTGTGTGCCAATTTGTCCTGCATGAACAGAGATGGAGAAAGTGTAAGCAGGACGCCTGCCAGACCAGATGATAAGTATGCCTGGCCTGTGTGGGAGATGAGTGGTCCCATGGATGGGGTGAGGACAATGACGGTGAGTGTGAGAGAGTGAATGGTGAGGTCGCTTGAACTGGCAGTGAGTGAGATCCCTGTGGATGTGTGATGGGTTTCTGAGTGTGTGCGTTGAGAGTGATGAGAAGAGTGAATCACCCTGGTGGAATGGAGGAGATCATTCATCCTCTTGCAGCACTGGGTGGCTGTCCTCATTTGAAGGGCATTGGTGCTGACCACCGCTGCCACCGCCTCCCAAGCCGGATTGGTGAGGCTGCTGCCCATTCTGTGGCCAGATCGGGGGTAGAATACATCACGGTGAGCCTCCACTGTGAGCTATAGGCACTTGAAGGACGAGTCATTGAACCTGGGGGCTGCAGTCTTTTTGCCTTTCGGGGCCATGTCTTCTTTGCAGCAGCCGTGGTCTGGAAGCACTGAGAGGTGTGTGTGCAGCTGGACTTTAAACATGGCCCCTGCAATGCTGAAATGGCGAGGTGATGGCGTGGCGGGCGAATGAAAGCCCACCAGCCATGGAAACTGCGTATTTCTTGGGAATGCATAATTAATGTGGCGGGTTTGGGACGATATGGTGTGAAAGCCGCCATTGCAGCCGGCAGGTAAAACGTTGTTTTACCCACTTGCTACTCCGCTTAGTGCAAATCTGGGACGATTCTGCCCTAAATGTTTTGGGACATTTCAAACAGGTGGAATTAATAGCCTTCAAGTGTATGGAAACATTAGTTTTCCCTGTGTTTACCTTCTATTACTGTGAAGACTGTCAAAGCCAATGCATTTGTATCTCAGTGACTTCAGCATTTCGGCATTCAATGCAGTTAATTCATGCAATACAGGATGAAGTCCACACTAACAACACAACATGACCTTCCTGTACATGTGAAGTGAAACAAAGGACTACAGCACTGCTTTGCAAACAATCTTCCAATGTGGCTCCATTTTAATTCACTACCACCTTGTCAAGGGCAATTAAGGGTAGGCAACAAATGGTGGCATTGCCATTGATGCCCACATCCCACAAATTAATATATAAAAAAGCCCTTTAAAATTAACATGACCCTAGACACCAGCAAAAACAAAATATCAAATGTCATGAAGTTGTAATTATGATATTACAGATTTTAAGGACAACTACTTTAAAGGCACAGTTCTGATTTCAAACCTTTACATTGAGTTTAAATGTCTTTTACAGAATGTAACCATGGATGAACAAGATGATACCTTCCCGTGTTTATTCAAAACTTGTCAGGCCCTTATCTCTGGAGTTGGCTATGAAGACTTATTAAAAATGCAAAAATCCCCCCAAAGGAATATCCACTGAATTCTAAAAGGTGTGAAAAACCCTTTTACTTTAGAGGTAACAAGAGACAGGGAGGGACTAACAGGAAGCAGAGAGTTTGCATAAATGGGTCTTTTTCAGGTTGGCAAGATGTAATGAGTGGTGTGCCACAGGGATCAGTTCTGGGACCTCAACTGTTTACAATTTATATAAATGGCTTGGATGAAGGGATTGAAAGGATGGTTGCCAAAATTGCTGATGACACAAAGATAGGTAGGAAATTAAGTTGTGAAGAGGACAAAAGGAGGCCATAAAAAGATATAGATAGGTTAAGTGAGCGGGCAAAGATCTGGCAAATGGAGTAAAATGTGGGAAAATGTGAAATTTTCCATTTTGGCAGGAAGAATAAAAGAGAAGCATATTATCTAAATGGTGAGAGACTGCAGAGCTCTGAGATTCAGAGGGATCTGGGTGTCTTAGTGCATGAATCACAAAAGGCTAGTATGCAGGTGCAGCAAGTAATTAGGAAAGTTGATAGAATGTTACCATTTCTTATGAGGAGAATTGAATACAAAAGTAGGGAGATAATGCTTCAGTTATACAGAGCACTAGTGCGACCAGGTCTGGAGTACTATGTACAGTATTGGTCTCCTTATTTAAGGAAGGATATAAATGCGTTGGAGAAATGCAGTTCAGAGAAGGTTTACTGGACTGATACCTGGAATGGGCGGGCTATTTTATGAGAAAAGGTTAGACAGGCTAGGCTTGTGTCCGCTCGAGTTTAGAAGAGTAAGAGGCGACTTGATTGAAACATATAATATCCTGAGGGGCCTTGACAGGGTGGATGTGGAGAAGGCCCTTGGATGAAGTTCATCAGGACCCAGGCTCTTGTCAACCTGCATCTCCAACAATTTACTCAGTACCACTTTTCGGGTGACTGTAATTTTCCTGACTTCCTTCCCACTTCCATTTCCTGGTTTGTAGCTATTACCCTCTATAGTGAAAACTGATGCAAAATACCCTGTTCAATTCATCTGCCATCTCCTTATTTTCCATTATTCAGACTCACTTTCTATAGGGTCAACACTCACTTTGTGAACTCTTTGCTTTTTTAAATATTTATAGAAACTCTTACTTTCTGTTTTTATATTTCTGGCTAGCTTTCTCTCATACTCTAATTTTTCTCTCCTTATTAGTCTTTTAGTCATTCTTTGCTGTTCCTTATATTCTGTCCAATCTTCTGACCTGCCACCTGTCTTTATACACTTCTATGCTTTTTCTTTAAGTGTACTACTATCTTTAACCTTTCTAGGAAACCATGGATGATGTGTCCGTCCCTTGGACCTTTTCTTACTTGTTGGAATGTATGTATTCTGTGCATTCTGAAATAACCCCTTAAATATTAGCCACTACACCTCTAGTGACCTATTCCTTAAACTAATTTGCCAATTCACTTTAGCCAGCTCAGCTTTCATGCCCTCATAATTGCCCTTATTTAAGTTTAAAAACTTAGTTTCAGACCCACTCCTCTCTCCCTCAAACTGTAAAATTGAGTCATATTATGCTGCTACCTAGGTCTTCCCTATGAGATCATTAATTACTCCCATCTCATTGCACAATACCAGGTCTAGCAAAGCCTGCTGTCTGATTGGCTCCAGAATATGCTATTCTAAGAAACTATCCCGAAAACATTCAATGTACTCATTGAGGCTATCTTTGCCCATCTGATTTTTCCAGTCTATATAAATTAAAATCTCCCATAATTATCACTGTGTCTTTCTGACAAGCACCAATCGTTTCTTCCTTTATGCTCAACCCTACCATGTGGTTACTGCTAGGGGGCCTGTACACGGCTCCCACAAGTGACTTCTTGCCTTTACCATTTCTCATCTCTACCCAAACTGTTTCCACATCCTGGTTTCCTGAACTTGGGTCATCCTTCCCTATTGTGCTAATACCATCATTAACTAACAGAACCACCTCTCCACCTTTTCCTTGCTTCCTGTCATCCCTACATATCCTGTACCCTTCAATATTCAGGTCCCAATCCATGTCCTCCTGCAGCCATGACTCTGTAATGGCTATCAAATCGTAATTATTTATTTCTATGTGCACTGTCAGCTCATCTGTTTTGTTTCAAATGCTGCGTACATCCAGATACAGAGCTTTTAGTTTTATCCTTTTATTCTTTGTATAACCTCTAGTTTCAACTGATTTACTGTGAGATTTGTACTCTCCAACCCTTCCTGTCACGGTCTGTTTTTCATTTCATAGTCTTTTGCCTTGTGTCTGTTCTTTGATTCACTACATCTTCCCAAATTTGATCCCTTGCCCCCACTAATTAGTTTAAAACCTTCTCTACTTCCCTAGTTAAGCGGCTCGCAAGAACACCGGTCCCAGCATTGTTCAGGTGTAAACCATCCCAACAGTACAGATCCCACTTTGCCCAGTATTGGTGCCAGTGCCCCACGAACCAGAACCCACTTTTCCCACACCAGTCTTTGAGCCACACATTCATCTCTGTAATCTGATTTGTCCTATGTTAATCTGCATGTGGCTCGGGTAATAATCCAGAGTTTATGATCTTTTGAGGTTCTGCTTCTTAATTTGGTGCCTAGGTCCTCATACTGACTATGAAGAACCTCCTTCCTCATCCTGCCTATGTTGTTGGTCCACGACGACTGGGACCTCCCCCTTCAACTGCAAGTTCCTCTCCAGCCCCAGTAATCTGATTATTCTCTCATCATTCTCAGATTCCTGTCATCTAATCTCTCTCATGATCGTCACATTCCTGTGATCTGATCTCTCTGATGATCCTCAGAATCCTAAGATCTGATCCCTCACCCATGCTCCACACATTCCTGTGATTTGATCTTTGTCATGACCCTCACATTCTTGTGATCTGATCTCTCTCATGATTGTCACATTCCTGTGACCTGATCTCTCTCATGATTGTCACATTCCTGTGACCTGATCTCTCTCATGATTGTCACATTCCTGTGACCTGATCTCTCTCATGATTGTCACATTCCTGTGACCTGATCTCTCTCATGATTGTCACATTTCGTGACCTGATCTCTCTCATGATTGTCACATTTTGTGACCTGATCTCTCTCATGATTGTCACATTCCTGTGACCTGATCTCTCTCATGATCGTCACATTCTTGTGATCTGATCTCTCTCATGATCGTCATATTTCGTGACCTGATCTCTCTCATGATTGTCACATTCCTGTGACCTGATCTCTCTCATGATTGTCACATTCCTGTGATCTGATCTCTCACCTATGATCCACACATTCCTGTGATCTGATCTCTCGCCAAGGATCATTACTTTGCTGTGATGTGATCTCTCACTCAAGATTCTCATGTTCATGTGATCTGATCTCACCCTAATGATCCTCACATTCCTGTGACCCGATCACTCCCTCATGATCCTCACATTCCTGTGATCTGATTTCCCTCCCATGATCCTCAGATTCCTGTGATCTGATCTCCCTCCCACAATCCTCAGATTCCTGTGATCTGATCTCCCTCCCACGACCCTCAGATTCCTGTGATCTAATCACTCCCTCATGATTTTCACATTCCTGTGATCTGATCTCCCCCATGATCCTCACATTCCATTGATCTGGACTCTCCCCCTCGATTGTTACATTCCTGTTATCTGATCTCTCCTCAATGATCCTCACATTCCTGTGATCTGATCTCTCCCATGATCCTCACATTCCTGTAATCTGATCTTTTCCCATGATCCTCTAATTTCTGTGCTCTTAACTCTAACCATGTTCTTCACATCTTTGTGATCCGATCTGTCAGCTCTATCTTCTGATCTAATCTGTCTCCCTGTGATCTCCTGCTCCCTACCTCCTTTTCAGCCTGTGGTTGATGCTTTTTGCTCCAGGTCAACCACCCCCCCACGACCAGCCACTCAATTCACAGAATCACAGTGCAGAAGAGGCCCTTCGACCCATCGAGTCTGCACTGACACGTGAGAAACACTTGACCTACCTACCTAATCCCATTTACCAGCACTTGGCCCATAGCCTTGAATGTTATGATGTTCCAAGTGCTCATCCAGGTACTTTTTAAAGGATGTGAGACAATCCCACCCTTCCAGGCAGTGCATTCCAGACCGTCACCACCCTCTGGGTAAAAACGTTTTTCCTCACATCCCCCCTAAAACTCCTGCCCCTCACCTTGAACTTGTGTCCCCTCATGACTGACCCTTCAACTAAAGGGAACAGCTGCTCCCTATCCACCCTGTCCATGCCCCTCATAATCTTGTACACCTCGATCAGGTCGCCCCTCAGTCTTCTCTGCTCCAATGATAAACAACCCAAGTCTATCCAACCTCTCTTCATAAACTTAAATGTTTCATCCCAGGCAACATTCTGGTGAATCTCCTCTGCACCCCCTCCAGTGCAATCACATCCTTCCTATAATGTGGCGACCAGAACTGCACACAGTACTCCAGCTGTGGCCTCACCAAGGTTCTATACAACTCCAATATGACCTCCCTACTTTTGTAACCTATGCCTCGATTGATAAAGGCAAGTGTCCCATATGCCTTTTTCACCACCCCACTAACATGCCCTCCACCTTCAGAGATCAATGGACACACATGCCAAGGTCCCTTTGTTCCTCAGAACTTCCTAGTGTCATGCCGTTCATTGGAAGGAATAAGTTGACAAGGGAGTATTCAAAGTGTATCACCTCACACTTTTCAGGGTTAAATTCCATCTGCCACTTATCTGCCCATTTGACCATCTCGCCTATATCTTCCTGTAGCCCAAGACACTCAACCTCACTGTTAACCACCTGGCCAATCTTTGTGTCATCCGCGATTACTAATCCCTAGCCCCCACAGAGTCATCTATGTCGTTTATAAAAATGACGAATAATAGGGGACCCAGCACAGATCCCTGTGGTACACCACTGGACACTGGCTTCAAGTCACTAAAGCAGCCTTCTGTCGTCACCCTCTGTCTCCTACAACTAAGCCAATTTTGAATCAACCTTATCAAATTACTCTGTATCCCATGTGCATTTGCCTTCTTTGTAAGTCTCCCATGAGGGACCTTGTCAAAGGCTTTGCTGAAATCCATATAAATTACATCAACTACCCTACCCTCATCTACACACCTGGTCACCTCCTCAAAAAATTCCATCAAATTTGTTAGGCATGATGTCCCTCTGACAAAGCCATGCTGACTATCCCTGATCAAACCTTGCCTGTCCAAGTGGAGATAGATTCTCTCCTTCAGAATTTTCTCCAATAGTTTCCCTACCACTGATGTGAGACTCACTGGTCTGTAGTTCCCTGGCTTATCTCTACAACCTTTCTTAATAGTGGAACCACATTAGCTGTTCTCCAGGCTTCTGGCACCTCCACCATGGCCAGAGAGGAATTAAAAATTTGGGTCAGAGCCCCTGCGATCTCCTCCCTTGCCTCCCTCAGCAGTCTGGAACACAAGTCATCCGGACCTGGAGATTTGTCCACTTTTAAGCATTCCAACACCTCCAATACCTTGTCAATCCCTATATCAATTTGCTCAAGAACCTCGCAGTCTCTCTCCCCGAGTTCGATACCTTCATCCTCATTCTCTTGGGTGAAGACGGATGTGAAGTATTCGTTCAATACTCTACCGATGCCCTCTCACTCCACCCATAGATTTCCCTCTTGGTCCCTAATGGGCCCTACTCTTTCCCTGGTTATCCTCTTCCCATTGACATACTTCTAGAATATCTTGGGAGTTTCCCTACTTTTACCAGCCAGACCTTTCTCATATCCCCTCTTTGCTCTCCTAATTGCTTTCTTAAGCTCCACCCTGCACTTTCTGTACTCCACTAATGCCTCTGCTGATTTGCTCTCCTTATACTTGCTAAAAGCCCCTCTTTTCCTTCTCATCGTATCCTGAATATCTCTGGTCATCCATGGTTCTCTGGGCTTGTTACTCCTTCCTATCACCCTAGAGGGAACATGTTGAGCCTGTACCTTCCCCATTTCCTTTTTGAACGACCCCCACTGCTGTTCTGTAGATTTCCCCACAAGTAGCTGTTCCCTGTCTACTTTGGCCAGATCCTGCCTTATTTTACTAAAATCCACTCTCTCCCAATCCAAAACATTTTTTTGCAACTTGTCTATTTCTTTGTCCATAACGAGCTTAAATTGTACCATGTTGTGGTCACTATCACTAAAATGCTCCCCCACCACCACCTCAGCGACCTGTCTGGCTTCATTCCCCAGAATTAGGTCTAGCACTGTGCCGTCCCTTGTTGGACCCTCTACATATTGACCTGTTCTGGCTGTTAGGAGGGCAAGGAAATGGAAAAAATTCCAATGAAGTCTTCGTTCCCCATGCTTTCAAGGCAACAACATCTGTCACTGCTCCATTTTGGCAATATTAGGCTCTACATTGCTGTGCATAATGTTTAGGTGTTTGATTTGTCAGGAACAATATATAGCTTTAAGTTCAATTTATATTTGTATTTGTGTGTTAAGAAAGGTGGAACATGGTTCTAGTTGCATTTAACGTTTCTTTGTGAGCTTGGGGCGAGGAAGCCTGGAGGCTCTATTTGTGTACGTGCATTTTTAATTTGGTTTTACAACCATTGAAGTGATGAGATGGGTTAAAAAGGGGTTAGTAGTTTAGTGAATTTAGAAAAAACAACATAAAGTAGTGTTGTTGCTTAGCAGCAGGTCTCCAGGGACACATAGAGACACAGGGAAAGACAGAATGGCAGCTGATTCAATGTGTGTCTGCCAGAGAGTGAAGGTAAAAGCTCTAAGCTCTCTAGTAAGAAATCCTGCAAGACTGCTGGGGAACTGAGTTTAGGGAACCCATGTGGTCGCTCTGAAGTTAAAGTAATAGAGGGTTTAGATTGTGGGGTTTTTTTTGGCTGGCTCAGAGAGAGTTACCAGCTAAGGGAAAAGCATCCAGGGAATGCTCAGAAATCCAACAAAAAAAACCCTTTGCAACTGTGCCAGCCCAAGCTTGAAGCCGTGGTGTTGAGATAGTGGTAAATCTTCATTGGGGTTTGAGTCTGTAAGCGTATTGTTAGGATAAAATGAGTAATGTGAGTTTGAATCATTTTCTGGGTTTGTATTGAAATCTTTCCAACCTTATTTCTAGTGTAATATTTTTCTTGATTTATAAACGCTTTATTCTTTGTGTTAAAAGTACACTGGCAGGCTCATGTGAATGTGTTCAGTAACTGACCGCCATGGTTTCTAAAAAAAAAACAAAGTTTGGACCTACGAAGCCAGGTTTCACTCTGTGATCTGTATTAACATCAGGTGGGATTGTAACAGATTACCTTGCAAAAGCAGTTGAGGAGGCGCTTGTCATAGTCGTCTGTAACGCGTCCTCCGTATTGAACTTCACCAAGCATATAACGTATGGTTGTCCATGATACACCCTGAACAAAACCAAATGCGAGAGAAGGAAATCTCAATCAAGTATATAGGTTCTCACCAAAAAACAAGGACCTTGATTTGGATAATAGAAGAGATTCAATTCTTGAATAGTTGGGATAATTCTATTCGAAAGTTAGGATGGTATAGATTGTTTATCCAATCATGAATAATTTAAAATAATGATGAATATTCTTTCCTTTTAATATATACTTTAAGATATACAGTCTAATGCCAGTCTAAACCTTTCACATTAAATCACAAGTCAATAAATTCTGGGAGAGGTTGAATTTCTGCAAGTGTTCTCCAATTATCCCCTGCAACTTTGTTGGAGGATCAGTGGAAAACCCAGAGAAATATTGGGTGGTCAGAAGAAGCTCCTTACTAATTGCAGTCTTTATAAGAGGTTGCTTATCATTTGCCATCTGCTATTCATCCATTGATTTGCTGTTGGTAATCAGAGTCTTTCAATGTCTTATTGCAGCTATGTCACTTGATATGAAGCAGCCTCCATGATAGGGTTGACTGGTTTCTTGATTTAAAAAAAATCTTGCTCGAAATCTCGGGTCTATTAAAGAGATCTATAGAATTTAAAGGTTAATGGAATCTTAGATATGTACAGTATAGAAGGAGCCTATTAGGTCATTGTTCTGTGCACCATTGCTCCAAACTTCACCATAAGTACATGAACAAAACCCGAAGAAAATCTTTGGAAGAGCTGTTGTGTTTAGTCCCATATATTCTCTGCTTTGTCCATACCTCTGCAAGTTCCTCATCCTCAAGTATCTCTCTGACTTTTTTAACTATTCATGGAACAAGCTTCCACCACCACTTCAGGTAGATGTTCCAAATCCTGCTAATTTTTTGTGTGAAAGTTTATTTTTATTTATTAATGTGATGTGGGCATCGCTGGAAAGGTCAGCATAATGTCCTTTAGGGAAGGAAATCTGATGTCCTTACCTGGTCTGGCCTACATGTGACTCCAGATCTACAGCAATGTGGTTGACTCTTAAAGGCCCTCTGAAATGGCCGAGCAAGCCACTTTTAAAAAATTCGTTTGTGGGATGTGGGCATTGCAGGCTAGGCCAGCATTTTGAGTATTGCCTATCCCTAATTGCCCTTGAGAAGGTGGTGGTGAGCTGCCTTCTTGAACCGCTGCAGTCCATGTGGTGCAGGTACATCCACAGTGCTGTTAGGGAGAGAGTTCCAGGATTTTGACCCAGTGACAATGAAGGAATGGCAATATATTTCCAAGTCAGGATGGTGAGTGGCTTGAAGGGGGACTTCCAGGTGGTGATTTTCCCATCTGCCTGCTGTCCTTGTCCTTCTAGATGGTAGTGGTCATGGGTTTGAAAGGTGCTGTTTAAGGAGCCTTGGTGAGTTCCTGCAGTGCATCTTGTAGATAGTACACACTGCCGCTTCTGTGTGTTGGTAGTGGAGGGAGTGAATGTTTGTGGATGTGGTGCCTATCAAATGGGCTGCTTTGTCCTGGATGGTGTCAAGCTTCTTGAGTGTTGTGGAAGCTGCATTCATCCAGGCAAGTGGGGAGTATTCCATCACACTCCTGACTTGTGCCTTGTAGATGATGGACAGGCTTTGGGGAGTCAGGAGGTGTATTACTGTCCACAGAATTCCCAATCTCTGACCTGCTCTTGTAGTCACAGTATTTATATGGCTGGTCCAGTTCAGTTTCTGGTCAATGGTAACTCCCAGGATGTTGATAGTGGGGGATTCAGCAATGGTAATGACATCGAACATCAAGGGGCAATGGTTAGATTCTCTCTTGTTGGAGATGGTCATTGCCTGGCACTTGTGTGGCGTGAATGTTACTTGTTACTTGTCAGTCCAAGCCTGGATATTGTCCAGGTTTTGCTGCATTTGGACATGGGCTGCTTCAAATGCAGCAAGACCTGGACAATGTTTAGGCTTGGGCTGACAGGTGGCAAGTCACATTCGTACCATACAAATGTCAGGAAATGATCATTAATTAATCCTGTCTCATTACACATTACCAAGTCTAAAATGGCCTGTTCCCTGGTTGGTTCCACAATTTGTAAGGAACTATCCTGAATACACTCTATGAACTTGTCAAGTCTACCTTTGGCAATTTGACTTGCCCATTTTATAAGAAGATTAAAATCACCCATGATTAATGTAGTACTTTGTTACAGGCCCCCATTATTTCATGATTTATACTCTGTCCAACAGTGCAGGTACTGTTGGGGGATATGAACTACTCACACCAGTGACTGCTTTCCATTGCTATTTCTTATCTCCACCCGAACTGATTTCCTTGATTTTCCATGCCAAGGTCATTGCTCACGAGTGAATTGATTTTATATTTTATTAACAGAGCTACCCACCTCCCTTTGCTTTCTTCCTATCCTTTTGAAATGTCAAATACTCTTGAATATCCACTGCCCAGCTTTGGCCACCTGCAACCACATCTGTGTAATGGCTATCATATCAGATATCATTTTAGTAAATCTCTGTTCCATTCTCCCCAAGGACAATATGTCCTTCCCAAGATGTAGTGTCCATAACTACTCACAATACTTTAGGTCTAACCAGGGCTTTGTATAACTGAAGCATAACTTTTACACCTTTGCGTTCTAGGCTTCTATTTATAAAGGCAAACATTCTAACCAGCCTTTTGGATTATTTTCTGTACATATGCATGACATTTAAAAAACATTCATTCATGGGATGTGGGCTTTGCTGGCTGGGCCAGCACTTATTGCCCATCCCTAGTTGCCCTTAAGAAGGTGGCGGTGAGCTGTCCTCTTGAACTGCTGTAGTCCATGTGGTGTAGGTACACTCACAGTGCTGTTAGGGAGGGAGTTCCAGGATTTTGACCCAGCAAGAGTGAAGGAATGGCAATATATTTCCAAGTCAGGATGGTGAGTGGCTTGAAGGGGAACTTCCAGGAGGTGGTGTTCCCATCTATCTGCTGCCCTTGTCCTTCTAGATGGTAGTAGTCATGGATTTTGAAAGTGTTGTGTAAGGAGCCTTGGTGAATTCCTGCAGTGCATCTTGTATATGGTACACACTGCTGCAACTGTGCGTCGGTGGTGGAGGGAGCGAATGTTTGTGGATGTGGTGCCAATCAAGTGGGTTGCTTTGTCCTGCTCGGTGTCAAGCTTCTTGAGTGTTGTGGGAGCTCATCCAGGCAAGTGGAGAGTATTCCATTACACTCCTAACTTGTGCTTTGTAGATGGTGGACAGGCTTTGGGGAGTCAGGGGGTGAGTTACTCGTCACAGGATTCCTAGTCTCTGACCTGCTCTTGTAGCCACAGTATTTATATGGCTAGTCCAGTTCAGTTTCTGGTCAATGGATATTGATAGTGGGGGATTCAGAGATGGTAATGCCATTGAACATCAAGCGGCGATGGTTGGATTCTCTTGTTGGAGATGGTCATTGTCTGACACTTGTGTGGTGCGAATGTTACTTTCCACTTGTCAGCTGAAGCCTGGATATTGTCCAGGTCTTGCTACATTTGGACATGGACTGCTTCAGTATCTGAGGAGTCGCAAATGGTGCTGAACATTGTGCAATCATCAGCGAACATCCCCACTTCTGACCTTATGAGGGAAGGAAGATGATAATTTTAATGATCTATTTACCTTGCCCCTAAGTTTCTTTGGACCTGCAGTGTTTCTACATTTTCAACATTTAGCAAGAACTCTATTCGATCCATTTTAGGTCTGGCATTGAGGTATTTGTTTCTTATGAGAAAATTGTGATTTCTGTATGTTCTCAACCGATATTATCACACACAACAGAACAAAACACACCTTCTTTTTGTCACAATCGTCCAGGTGGTTCTGTATGAACTGGATACTGGCTGTGAAATCTGAAGAGTTAAATTCATATGGAATACACCATCCCAGTGGTCCAAACTTCCGCCGTTCCTAACATTTAATAGGAAGTAAAAATAAAGGCTTAATCACTTCCATTTCACTCATTTTGTAAAGTTAAAAATAAACCAGACTGAACCAGTTTCCAATGTTTAGTGTTCTAAAATCTCAAGATTCTGATGCTGCTGACATTTGCTTGGTGGGCCAGGCCAGACCAGATAGCTGCCTTTCTGTCTGTCACTTATAGAAAGCGGGTTCTGCAAGGTCCTGAATGTGATGTTGGCATCTTCTTCATATTATGTTTAGCCCCTGCCTCCTTCCTGCAAAACAACACTCGTCACTTTTAAAGAGCTTACATTCCGCAAGGGAAAGGTTGGAGTCAGTGAGCTGGGCAGCTGGGAAGCTAGCACTGCCTTTCTCACCCTAAAAAAAGGTTGAGGGGTGACCCGCTCAAGCTCTTTAAAATGATGAAAGGTTTTGATAGGGTGTACACAGACAGGCAGGATTTTGAGGTCGTTGGGCGGGCACAATGAGCGGACCCAGGAGCGTTTGGGAAACGGTCCAGCACCTCCCCCCACCCCCCACCAACGTTCGGCCCCTGACCGCAATTTCACACTGGCAGGCCAATTAAGGCATGCCCAACGTGAAACACGTCTCCACACTGGTCGGGAAGGGCTGAACGGGGGTGGGAGCTTGTCAGTTGCTGGGTCCAATAGCAACCCACCGGCAGGTTTAAAAGTGGCCCAGGAAGCCCCTGGAAAGCTGCCATGGAAGGACATCTCCTCTGCACTCCCAAACCGAACTGATGGAGTCGAATGTGGCTCGACACGGCAGCAGGAGGGAAGGTCGGGTGGGCACTTGACCCCCTGCTTTTCTGATGAGTGCCTCGCCGTCCTCCTGGAGGAGGTGGTGCCAGGAAGGACACCCTTGTCCCCAGAGATGGGAGGAGGAGACTATTGCACCTCACCAAGAGGGCATGGGAGGAGATGGCAGCAATGGTGAGCAGCCAAGATGTGGTGCAGCGCACATGGGTGCAGAGCCGGAAGTGCTTCAATAACCTGCTGCGCTCAGGAAGGGCAAGTACTGTGTTGGCGTGGGTCAATGTGTTGAAGTGTTAATGTGTGGCTGTTCCCCTGTGGAACTCAGGGTTGCTAGAGTCCAAGTGCCAACTGTCAATGATGCTGGTGCTGGCCAAGGGGTGACCCTTGGCTGCTTGGACTGAGTGTCTTGTGGTTCAAGGGTCACGACTCAGGTGTGCCCTGGGAGATGTTCCTCAGCTGGGATTTGCCAGGCTGCAATGGCGCTGTAGGTAGAGAGTGGACTAATCAATGCTCCTCTGTCCTTTCGGGAGAAGACAAGCCATAACCAGGCAGAGAGGGCATGTACAGGCGGAGGGCAGCCCAACCTCCTGCTGCTCAGCAGGTTCAAGCAAGATGCCCTGGAGCTTGAGACCAGCACGCTCCCCGTGCAACCGGGCATGATGAGGCGGGGGAGCCAGCCGAAGGTAAGAGTGCAGTACACAGAGGTGAGAGTTTCGGATTGTGTAACCATTCTAGTGTAGTCTCTCCATTGAGCCTTGAACCTGGAGTCCCCATTGATCATTGAAAGACGATAGCACCATGATGCAGATCTCCATTGTCTCACCTGGTGCCTGGCATGCGCAGTGACTGTGTGATGGCTTTAACTAATGACATGTCCTTGTTCTCCTTTTAGGCTCACCAGCAGGTGTCTGCTCTCCGGACCCTGAGGGGCCACCCCTGATACCGAGCTTCTGAGAGTGCCCAGGGCACCGGTAGTCAAAGGCAGATAATGAGCCTCTGGAGTCATCCATTAGATGGCAGATGCTGCATGTCCAGCGGGAGGATCTGGCAGAGATCTATGTTGTGGAGGAGAGTCTATGTGGAGCATGAGCATTGCGTTGACCCTCATGGCCGACCGCACTGCCTCCTCCATTGAGAGTGGCGACTTTCATGGAGAGGCTCCTCCAGGAACTCAATCAGGGGTCCCTGGGGATGCGTTCAGACCTGCAAGCCCTCACACCGGCAATGACCTCAGGTGGTCAGTGTCAGTGTGGGAGATGGACTGGGCACCCAGCATCCCAGCTAGGTGCCTGTCCATCAATGGTGAGCAGGGAGGTCCAAAGCGACCTCATGTTGGCACACGAGCTGCTTGTTCTCTCCGCAGGCTCCTCTCAGGGCACTTCGGATGATGCCAGCAACTCATCCGCCCCGCTGACAGTGACCATGGCATCTGATGAGGCTGCAGTGACTGGGGAGATGCCAGCCATTGCACTGGTCGCTCCCTCCCAGGTGGGGCCAGCACAGGCTTCATAGGCCAGAGGATGCCCCCCAGGGTCATCAAGGCCAAAAGGACAGCAGAGTGAGCAGGCTGTCTCCAATGCCAGTGAGGGGGGAAGCACCTAGATGTAACACCCACAAGTGCAAACTTAAAACATCTTAATCACAACATGACCTGATTACGGGTGATATTTGTTTCCCCCACTTTTACGTTAAATGTTCATTGGTGTGATGGATAACACCTCTCAATTTCATTTGTATAATGTATGCCAGGCACCATATCATTGCATGCGTTTTTGTACAACAAGCCTCTGGGTGCTTGTTCTGCAGGTGTAACCCATGATGTTATGAGTGATTTGTTTCTCATTAAACCTCATTGGTGGAGGGGGAGCAGTTTAGTGATAGCGACCACAAATTGGTACAATTTAAGCTTGTTATGGACAAAGAAATAGACAAGTTGCAAAAAAATGTTTTGGATTGGGGGAGAGCGGATTTTAGTAAAATAAGGCAGGATCACGCCAAGGTAGGCTGGGAACAGCTACTTGTGGGGAAATCTACAGAGGAACAGTGGGGGGTGTTCAAAAAGGAAATGGGGAGGGTTCAGGCTCAACATGTTCCCTCTAGGGAGATAGGAAGGAGTAACAAGCCCAGAGAACCATGGATGCCCAGAGATATTCAGGATACGATGAGAAGGTAAAGAGAGGCTTTTAGCAAGTATAAGGGGAGAAAATCAGCGGAGGCATTAGTGGAGTACAGAAAGTGCAGGGTGGAGCTTAAGAAAGCAATTAGGAGGGCAAAGAGGGGATATGAGAAAGCTCTGGCTGGTAAAAGTAGGGAAAATCCCAAGATATTCTATAAGTATATCAATGGGAAGAGGATAACCAGGGAAAGAGTAGGGCCCATTAGGGGCCAAGGGGCAATCTATGGGAGCCAGAGGACATTGGTAGAGTGTTGAATGAATACTTCACATCTGTCTTCACCCAAGAGAATGAGGATGAAGGTATGAAACTCGGGAGAAGGACTGCGAGGTTCTTGAGCAAATTCATATCGGGAGTGACAAGTTCTTGGAGGTGTTGGCAAGTGGACAAATTTCCAGCTCCGGATGATATGTGTCCCAGACTGCTGAGGGAGGCAAGGGAAGAGATCGCAAGGGCTCT
The DNA here is from genome assembly GCF_964194155.1 of Cetorhinus maximus. NCBI lineage: Eukaryota > Metazoa > Chordata > Chondrichthyes > Lamniformes > Cetorhinidae > Cetorhinus > Cetorhinus maximus. The sequence continues at coordinate 263,301 of NW_027596426.1, read as the reverse complement.
GACCCAAATTTTTAATTCCTCTCTGCCCATGGGGGAGGTGTCAGAAGCCTGGAGAACAGCTACTGTGGTTCCACTATTTAAGAAGAATTGAAGAGATAAGCCTGGGAACTATAGACCAGTGAGTCTCACATCAGTGGTAGGGAAACTACTGGAGAAAATTCTGAAGGAGAGAATCTATCTCCACTTGGACAGGCAAGGTTTGATCAGGGATAGTCAGCATGGCTTTGTCAGAGGGAAGTCATGCCTAATAAATTTGCTGGAATATTTTGAGGAGGTGACCAGTTGTGTAGATGAGGGTAGTGCAGTTGATGTAGTTTATATGGATTTCAGCAAAGCCTTTGACAAGATCCCACATAGGAGACTTATAAAGAAGGCAAATGCACATGGGATACAGAGTAATTTGATAAGGTGGATTCAAAATTGGCTTAGTTGTAAGAGACAGAGGGTGATGACAGAAGGCTGCTTTAGTGACTGGAAGCCCGTGTCCAATGGCATACCACAGGGATCTGTGCTGGGTTCCCTATTATTCGTCAGTTATATAAACGACATAGATGACTATGTGGGGGATAGAATTAGTAAGATTGCGGATGACACAAAGATTGGCCGGGTGGTTAACAGTGAGGTTGAGTGTCTTGGGCTACAGGAAGATATAGACAAGATGGTCAAATGGGCAGATAAGTGGCAGATGGAATTTAACCCTGAAAAGTGTGAGGTGATACACTTTGAATACTTCCTTTTCAAATTATTCCTTCCAATGAACGGCATGACACTAGGAAGTTCTGAGGAACAAATGGACCTTGGCATGTGTGTCCATTGATCTCTAAAGGTGGAGGGCATGTTAGTGGGGTGGTGAAAAAGGCATATGGGACACTTGCCTTTATCAATCGAGGCATAGGTTACAAAAGTAGGGAGGTCATGTTGGAGTTGTATAGAACCTTGGTGAGGCCACAGCTGAAGTACTGTGTGCAGTTCTGGTCGCCACATTATAGGAAGGATGTGATTGCACTGGAGGGGGTGCAGAGGAGATTCACCAGAATGTTGCCTGGGATGAAACATTTAAGTTTATGAAGAGAGGTTGGATAGATTTGGGTTGTTTATCGTTGGAGCAGAGAAGACTGAGGGGTGACCTGATCGAGGTGTACAGGTTTATGAGGGGCATGGACAGGGTGGATAGGGAGCAGCTGTTCCTCTTAGTTGAAGGGTCAGTCACGAGGGGACACAAGTTCAAGGTGAGGGGCAGGAGGTTTAGAGAGGATGTGAGGAATAATGTTTTTACCCAGAGGGTGGTGACGGTCTGGAATGCACTGCCTGGGAGGGTGGTGGAGGCGGGTTGCCTCACATCTTTCAAAAAGTACCTGGATGAGCATTTGGTACGTCATAACATTCAAGGCTATGGGCCAAGTGCTGGTAAATGGGATTAGGTCGGTTGGTCAGGTGTTTCTCACGTGTTGGTGCAGACTCGATGGGCCGAAGGGCCTCTTCTGCACTCTGTGATTTTGTGATTCTGTGAAATGGCACATAGTGCATGATGTTCACCAACAAATGTTCCTGTCAGGGATCGAGTATGGAGCCTACGGCCCTGGCATGTGGTGGTGGCTCTTATTGGGTAGGCTAGCTGAAGGAGCATTGGATCAAAGCATCCCGGGTGTCCCTACCTGCCTGGAGGTTACCCAGGTCAGCGTCCAAGCCCTCAGCATTCTCCTGAGCATGCTCGTCCTCGGACTCACTACAGGACTCATCATCTGTTGCCTGAGCAGCTGCGTCAAGATCTTCTTCTTCCTCCAGTGGGCCCCCCCTTTCCAGTGCCAGATGCAGCCACTATCAGTGACACACAATCTGGGTGGTATTGTAGTGCTCCCCCTGAATGGTCCAGGCATCGGAAGTGCATCTTGAGAAGACCTATGGTTCTCTCTACCACTGCCCTTGTGGAGGCGTGGCTTCTGTTGTACCGCTGCTCGGCCTCTGTTGGGTGGAGGAGAGGCGTTATGAGCTACCTTCTGAGGGGATAGCCCTTGTCACCCACAGCCAGTCATCCAGCCAGGCTGGAGCATTGCAGATCTTCGGCACCTGGGAGTGCCTGAGGATGTAGGCATCATGGGAGCTGCCTGGGTACCTTGCACAGACTTGTAGAATCAGCATCCTGTGATCACACACTATCTGCACGTTCATGGAGTGGAAGCCCTTCCTGTTGATGAAGGCACCGGGCTCACCTGCTGGCACCTTGATGGCCACACGCGTACAGTCTATTGCACTCTGGATGCAGGGAAAGCCAGCAATGGCCGCGAAGCCTCTGGCTCGCTGTGCCTGACTGGCCTCGTCCGTATGGTAATGAATGAAAGTCAATGCTCGATTGATGCAACTGTGGACAGCTGATTGGGAGACTCCACAAAGATCCCCCACTGAGCCCTGGAAAGAGCCAGAGGCATAGAAGGTGAGGGCCACTGTGACCTTCAGCGCCACTGGCCTGGGGTGTCCACCCATACAGTCAGAGCTGATCTCAGGCCTGATCCTCTGACAGAAGGAGATCATTGTCTCTCTTGAGAGGCGCAGCCTCCTTCAGCAATGCATCTCAGATATATTGAGGTAGCTGCATCGCTGCCTGTAAACTCTTGCAGCAGGATAGTGGCATCTTCTGCGGCCCCTTCCACTTTGGACTTCCTGTTGGCCCTGCGCCCCTTGTGCCTGTGCCTCTCCTCCCACAGGTCGCTCCCCTGGAGGCTGAATAGGGACACTTGGCCTCCTCTCCCTTCTGGCCCTCTCTTCCTCCTCAGAGGAAGTGCCTCCAGCAGAGACCACAATCCCCATTACCAGGGTAAGGGAAGGCTGTCTGATACCTGGAAGGCCCCAAGTGGTATGAATTGGTATGAATCTTCTGGAGTCCTGAACTGAAGCCTCTTAAGTAGCTCTGAAGTGAAATGAACATGTCCTGTTCACACAAGCAAGCAGCAGCAAGTCACAAGCTAAAGTACAAACTACCCGTATTAACAAGCCCACTCACCCCTCTTATCCCGTCCGTGGATGAGGTTTTTGAAAATGTGGCCTACCCACCTGCCCGTTGCGCCCATGCGACAGCCTGAAAATCGCACGGGCTACATAAACTCGGAGACAATTGGTGTCTCAAGGGCCTTAACTGGCCTCTTAATTAATGGCGGGCGCGCCTCTGTCTTCATCGTGCGCCCGCCTAGCGAAATATCAGGAGGGTGCACGTTAACGTCGGCAAGCTCGGCCGATGTCAACGCTCTTTATTTCTCACTTGGATGTGTCGGGTGCACACCCGCATGCCGACCTAAAAATTCTGTCCCTGGCCTCCTCTCCTTTCTGTCCCTTTCTTCCTCTTCAGAAGAGGTGCCACCAGTGGAGAGCACCATCCCTATTACTAGGGCAGCAGAAGACTGTCTGTTACCTGGAAGGGTCTACACGGTCTGAATCCTCCGGGGGCCTTGCAGATACCAAGGTGTCTTGAAATGAAGCCTGGAAATGCTAAGAATGAAGCCCTGAACAGTGATGAAGCTGCCAAGTACCAATAAGTCACCAGCAGCAAACTATCTATCAAAGTCCTGACTACTCACACTGGTAATGCTGCTGACCCTTTTTATCCACCCTTGGATGAGTTTTTGAAAATGTTGGCTGGCCGCCTGCTCGGTTTGCCCATGTAATAAGCGCAAAATCGCATGGGCAACGAAAAATCACCATCAATTGGACCGTTAAATGGCCTTAAGTGGCCTGTTAATTAATGGTGGGCGCCGAGTGAAATATCATGCAAGTGCGTGATGATGTCAGGATGCTTGCGCACTATTTTATGCCCAATCAGGTGGGATGCGCGCCTGCTCATGGGACGTAAAAGCCTGCTCAGAGAATGTTTTCTCTTGTCGGGAAGAGCATAAGTAGAGGCTGTCAATATATGATAGTCATCAAGAAATCCAACAGGGAATTCAGAAGAAACTTCTTCACCCAAGTGTGTGGAACTCACTCGGGTGAACCATGTCGGGTCAGAGGGTTTGTGAACCATGGGGGACACCTGTTCTGAAGCTGGGAACCTGTCAACAGGTTTCTCTTTCCACAGATGCTTTAAGACCTGCTGAGATTTTCCAGCATTTTCTGTTTTTGTTTCAGATTTACAGCGTCCGCAGTATTTTGCTTTTAAGTTTAGAAGTTGTTGCCAACTTCACATTTCATAAGTAGATGCTGTCCAATAATCAGCGTATTTTTAATGCATTGATTGATGATAGGACTTTGCTCTTAAAAGGAAAGACCATTATATTGACAAGCATTCTGAAAGTGTTCCGATACATTCGAGTACATCACCTGGTAGAAAAAAGTACTCTTCTGCATTCAACAGCCATGGAGGTGTGTCATTCAGACCCTGAGCTTTAATCTTTACATTATTTCACAGTCCAGCCTTTTGAATCAGTGGAGCAGTCCAGGCTTCTGTTCAGCCTTTTGAATCAGTGGAGTAGATGACTATCTGTTCTAATATTTCAAAAAAGGCTATAATGTATTCAGCTCTAGTTGTTGACAGAGCTGTGCTTTGGAATTCTATTATGAATGCTTGGCCGAGTTCCAGCTCCAAACCCATTAATGGATTTATCTCAGCAGGGGTTGTTGAGACAATTATCAAGGAGACCATGAACTTTGTTTTGATTGACAGTTTTATGAGCAGATAATAGGATTAAAGTGTTTTTAAGAAGCCTTTGGTGGCTGTTTGTTTATTTTGACATTTTTATGAACATTTAAGAGCACTATTCAAGTGAAGTTTGAATGGTTTCATGTTTAATTGAGAGTTTAAGAGCTCCCAAATGGATTAAAGTTTTGTGAAGAGGTTTTTGAATGGTTGTTTGTTTATTTTGACATTTTTATGAACATCTCAAAAATGGCCAGAAGGTGGGAACAATATGGGTAGAGTTAAGGAACTGCAATGGATTCAAGACTCTGTTGGGAGTTGTCTACAGATTTCCTGATAATTGAGATATAGTGGGAGGATGTACAAATACAAAGATCAGGCCAGCATGACAGAAACAATGGGAGATTTTAATTTTTATCTCGTCTGGGAGAAGCAGAACAGCTCAAGTAGTAAAGGCAATTAATTCTAGAATCTTTCTGGACCAATTATTTGAAATGAGGCATGATTTTTGCTTCCCTACCTGGTGGAAACTAGGACAGAAAAGTGTTGATTACAAGTGTTGGTGGATGGGTGGGGGCGAGCAATTACAATCTAGAGCTAGAAGAGGCCGAAACAGATGTATTTTAAACTTTTTAAACTTTCCCTGTGGTCCCAGGAGCAGGAGTGCTCTTCTGGACTCCATAGGAAGGATTGAGATGACTGTGGTACCTCAGGCTCTGCCATCTCCTGTGAGACCCTCCCGAAATCCCTTCCCTGTAACTTAACTTAACCAGCTAATGGCTCTTTTAGTGCTGCCTGCCACCAACCAGCTTTGGCTTCCTGCTTAATAAAAGCAAAATACTGTGGTTGCTGGAAATCTGAAACAAAAACAAAAAATGCTGGAAAAATTCAGCAGGTCTGACAGCATCGGTGGAGAGAAAGACAGAGTTAATGTTTCGAGTCCAGATGACTCTTCTTCAGAACTAAAGAGAAGTTGAAATGCAGTGAAACATATACTGTTTAATGGGGGTGGGACAGATGAAGCTGGATAGAAGGCCAGTGATAGGTGGAGGCAAAGGAGAGATTGCAAAAGATGTCATAAACAAAAGGTCGAAGGGGTGTTGATGGAGGTGATACTGGCTAAAGGAGGTGCTAATGGTGACATTAAGAGTAGAAAGCAGGATAGGCAAGTGACAGAAGGCCCTAATGGGGGTGGGGTGGGGTTTCTACTTCTGTTTGAGTCATTTGGACTCAAAACATTAACTCTGTCTTTCTCTCCACAGATGCTGTCAGACCTGCTGAGTTTTTCCAGCAATTTTTGTTTTTGGCTTCCTGCTTGTCCGGTTTAATGATGCATATTGAAAGAAGTACCCCAATGACTTTAGGTAAGCTCATTGCTGCCTGCTCAGAAGAGCAGGTTAAATAGAAGACGGGTTGTCAGTGACTAATGGCTACCCACTCAGTTTCTGCCTCATGAGTATAGTTAACATCACCCCTTAAGTTCCACAGTATGAAATCTTGTGCCTTCAGGGATGTGGTCAATCACACTCACTGAATGAGTATATTTCTAGAATATATGATCAGAGTATAGTGCAATCAGGCCTGGGCTCTATTACCTGGACAGTGGTGTGCAGGAAAGCGACCGCATACAGTAGTGGTTTCCACATGGGTAGGTTTGAATATTCTATTTGGTCTTGAGAGATCCCGCTAAATGTTCTTTTCAGTCCTGCCCGCGCTCCCTGAGGGGGCTCATTGGTGTACTTGATGGATGTCTGTAAAATAGACAATGACGATTTCAAAAGCAAGGTAATGCAGATGCTGAAAATCTGAAATAAAAATGCCGGAGACACAAAGCAGGTCAGGCAGAATCTGTGGAGAGACAAACAGAGTTAACGTTTCAGATCCTTTGGGAAGCTTTTAAAGAGTGAGATCCAGGGCCAGGGAGAGAAATTATGGGCTCAGGTGCTTCTCCTGTTTCAGGCCCCTTAGCCTGCACCAACCACACCCCCACCACCCCCACTACCACTTTAACCCTCTCCCTCACATCCTTTGGGTGCCCAGAATTTGGTACTGTAGTCACAGTGGGGTCGAACAGTTTTGTATAAGTTTAGAAAAACTTCTTAGATTTTGTACTCTATGCCTCAACTTATAAAACCCATCGAAAGTTCAGGTTTCAGTATGATACTTTACAACTATGGCTTTGTCAGACAATTACACACAACCTGGCCTTTCATATTATGCAATCCGCTCCACTTCTTTGAACCTGGCCCACAGCAAGATCCAGATAGCAACATTCAAAAGACTTGAACCTCACAAGCACTGCAGACAACAATCCCATTACAGATGATAATATCTTGATCTAACAGTGACATATTTGATTGGCGCATGACTCCTGGTTTCACTTCCAAGTTTAAAAATGGAAAAACCTTCCAGCAAATTAGCACCAACTAATTCACTTGTAATGATGTGCAGGAAGTACCTGCACAGGAGAGTGAAAGCATGACCAAGGGCAGGCTACATCACCCAGAATGCACCCTGGCTGTCAAAACAAATGGCCTCATGGACTCGGGCTCTCACTTCAGGATAATTGGATCTTGAGCAGGAACTGGAACTTTTTCCTGGAGCAGAGCGCGGCCCCACGCTTATGTGTGAGTACACTGAGGCGTGAGGTGTCCACTTGAGAGAGGGGCGGTACTGAGGTAAAGGCAAAGGCAAAAGCTGCGAGCTGAGCATGGGCCCCCTGACGGCAAAAGCCCTAGTGCTTTTTTGCTTGTGCAACCCCTCTCCTGGGCTTTAGTGGGATCCTCACGCTTGTGGCCATTCTCAATGAAAGGCTTGTGCTTGCAGGATTTCTTCTGACAGCCTGAATTCACTGCACTGAGGGTCATTTCCAATTTTTTAGAAGTGCTTTCAAATACTATGAAGTTTGCTGATCTTCATCTCAAATTTCCTGCAGGTTTTCGCTGCAGCATGTGTAACAGTAACATGGATCTCTGATAAGTAACAGGAGCAGCTGCACCAAGAGCTGCTGCACCAGGAGCACACCAACAGCCACAGCTATAGCACCAATGGTCAAGGAGTAGTATTAATGATTAAGAATGAAATCACTTCAATGATAAAAGAGGATATAATGAGCAGTGAGCAGAAAAATAATAAAAATAAGGATGTTAAGGATGTTTTGCTTCAGTTATACAGGGCATTGGTGAGACCGCATCTCAAATATTGTGTGCAGTTTTAGTCTCCTTATTTGAGGAAGGATGTAAATGCATTGGAGGTGGTTCAAAGCAGGTTTACTAAATTGATACCTGGAATGAGCAGGTTGTCTTATGAGGGAAGGTTGGTAGACTGGGCTTGTTTACACTGGAGTTTAGAAGAGTGAGGGGTGAGTTGATTAAAGTATATAAGATCCTGACTGCTCTTGACAAGGTGGATGTGGAAAGGATGTTTCCTCTTGTGGGTGAGTCCAGATCTAGGGGGCACTGTTTTAAAATTAGGAGTCGCCCTTATAAAACAGAGCTGAGGAGAATTTTTTTTCTCTCAGAGGGTTGTGCGACTTTGGAACTCTCAGCCTCAGAAGGTGGTGGAGGTGGGTCATTGAATATTTTTAATACAGAGGTAGATAGAGTCTTGTTAGGCAAGGGAATCAAAGGTTATGGCCCACATTTGCCGTGCCGGTAGGTGATGATGGCAGGGGAGAGCACCGGTCAGGGAAATTTGTTGACACCCTTGGGTCCCTTCCGGGCAGAGAGTGGTGTCCTTGACAGGCTTGTGCAGGCAAAGCCAGAGGCCATGAGTGTGAGCTTAAAAGTGGGTAGAAGAAGCAGGAGCCGGAGGGAATAGCCTGAGGTCTATGTCCATACCTGGAGAACCAGTGAGGGAAACTAGAGCATACATCCAGCTGTTAGAGAAGCATGAGGACAGTGGGGACAGAATCCCCTTGAGTCTGAGAAGCTCCGAGATGCTGGAGATAACTATTTGATATGGGCGATAAATGCTGGTCTAGCCATGAACGGCCACATCCTGGGGACAAGTTGAAAAAAAAATCATCAAGCGTCCCTTTGGAAGAAGACTGGCGGTGTACAGTTGAGCTTTTGAATTTGTCCCACCGAATCGATGTCCTGGATTCTTCCTTCAAGCTAACAAAGGAAATGCTGTTGAAAATTCACTTAGCTGAAGCAGTGAGGGATGAACATAAGCCATAAGACATAGGAGCAGAAATTAGGCCATTCGGCCCATCGAGTCTGCTCCGCCATTCAATCATGGCTGATAAGTTTCTCAACCCCATTCTCCCGCCTTCTCCCCGTAACCTTTGACCCCCTTACCAATCAAGAACCTATCTATCTCCATCTTAAATACACTCAATGACCTGGCCTCCACAGCCTTCTGTGGCAATGAATTCCATAGATTCACCACTCTCTGGCTAAAGAAGTTTCTCCTCATCTCTGTTCTAAAAGCTCCCCCCTTTACTCTGAGGCTGCGCCCTCGGGTCCTAGTCTCTCCTACTAATGGAAACATCTTCCCCACGTTCACTCTATCCAGGCCTTTCAGTATTCTGTAAGTTTCAATCACATCCCCACCTCATCCTTCTAAACTCCATCGAGTATAGACCCAGAGTCCTCAAACGTTCCTCATATGTTAATCCTTTCATTCCTGGGATCGTTCTCGTGAGCCTCCTCTGGACCCTCTCCAGGGCCAGAACATTCTTTCTGAGATACGGGGCCCAAAATTGCTCACAATATTCTAAATGTGGTCTGACTAGAGCCTTATAAAGCCTCAGCAGCACATCCCTGCTTTTATATTCTAGTCCTCTTGAAATAAGTGCCAACATTGCATTTGCCTTCCTAACTACCGACTCAACCTGCAAGTTAACCTTAAGAGAATCCTGGACTAGGACTCCCAAGTCCCTTTGCACTCCAGATTTCTGAATTCTCTCCCCATTTAGAAAATAGTCCATGCCTCTATTCTTCCTACCAAAGTGCACGACCTTACACTTCCCCACGTTGTATTCCATCTGCCTCTTCTTTGCCCATTCTCCTAACCTGTCCAAATCCTTCTGCAGCCTCCCCGCCTCCTCAATACTACCTGTCCCTCCACCTATCTTTGTATCATCTGCAAACTTAGCCAGGATGCCCTCAGTTACTTCATCTAGATCATTAATGTATAAAGTGAAAAGTTGTGGTCCCAACACTGACCCCTGCGGAACTCCACTAGTCACCGGCCGCCATCCTGAGAAGGACCCCCTTATCCCCACTCTCTGCCTCCTGCCAGACAGCCAATCTTCTATATATGCTAGTAGCGTGCCTCTAACACCATGGGCTCTTATCTTACTGAGCAGCCTCCTGTGTTGCACCTTGTCAAAGGCCTTCTGGAAGTCCAATTAGAGAACATCCATTGGCTCTCCTTTGTCTAACCTACTCGTTACCTCCTCAAAGAATTCTAACAGATTTGTCAGGCATGACCTCCCCTTGATGAAACCATGCTGACTTTGCCCGATTTTACCATGCACTTCCAAGTATTCTGAAATCTCATCCTTAATAATGGACTCTAAAATCTTACCAACGACCGAGGTCAGGCTAATCGGCCTGTAATTTCCCGTCTTTTGCCTCACTCCCTTCTTAAACAGGGGGGTTACATTAACGATTATCCAGTCCTCTGGGACCCTCCCTGACTCCAGTGATTCCTGAAAGGTCACCACTAACGCCTCCACTATCTCTTCAGCTATCTCCTTCGTAACTCTGGGGTGTAATCCATCTGGTCCAGGTGATTTATCCACCTTCAGACCTTTCAGTTTTCCTAGCACCTTCTCCTTGGTAGTGGCCACCAAACTCACCTCTGCCCCCTGACTCTCTTGAACTTTGGGGATGTTACTCGTGTCTTCCACCGTGAAGACTGACGCAAAGTAACTATTCAGTTCCTCTGCCATTTCTTTGTTCCCCACTACAACTTCTCCAGCATCATTTTCCAACGGCCCAATGTCCACTTTTGCCTCTTAGCCTTTATATATTTAAAAAAACTCTTGCAATCTTCTTTTATATTACTGGTTAGTTTACCCGCATTTTTAATCTTCTCCGTCCTTATTTCTTTTTTAGTTGTCCTCTGTTGGTCTTTGTAGGCTTCCCAATCCCCTGGTTTCTCACTGCTCTTTGCTGCATTGTATGCTTTCTCTTTAGCTTTTATGCTGTCCCTGACTTCCCTTGTCAGCCACGGTTGCCTCGTCCTCCCTTTAGTATGCTTCTTCTTCCTCGGGATGAATTTTTGCTGTGTCTCCCAAATTACTCCCAGAAACTCCTGCCATTGCTGTTCCACTGTCTTTCCTGCTAGGCTCATCTCCCAGTCAATTCTGGCCAGCTCCTCCCTCATGCCTCTGTAGCTGCCTTTATTCAACTGTAATTCCGTTACATCGGATTCCAGCTTTTTCCTCTCAAATTGCAGGGTAAATTCTATCATATTATGGTCACTTCCTCTTAAGGGTTCCTTCACCTTAAGCTCCCTTATCAAATCTGCCTCATTACACATCACTAAATCTAGAATTGCCTGTTCCCTAGTGGGCTCCACCACAAGCTGCTCCAAAAAGCCATCTCGTAGACATTCCACAAATTCCTTTTCTTGGGATCCACTACCAACCTGATTTTCCCAGTCTACCTGCATATTGAAATCCCCCATGATCACTATAATCTTGCCTTTCTTACACACCTTTTCCATCTCCTGGTGTATCTTGTGCCCCACATCCTGACTGCTGTTCAGAGGCCTGTACATAACTCCCATTATGGTTTTCTTTACCTTTGCGGTTCCTCAACTCTACCCACACAGATTCTACATCATCTGACCCTACGTCATTTCTTGCATCGATTTAATTTCATTTCTTACTAACAAAGCAAACCCACCCCCTCTGCCAACCTGCCTATCTTTTTTGATAGGATGTATATCCTTGGATATTTAGCTCCCAGTCCTGATCCCCTTGCAGCCATGTCTCCGTGAAGCCCACCACATCATACCTGCCAATTTCAATCTGCGCCACAAGCTCATTTACCTTATTTCATATATTGCGTGCATTCAGATACAACACCTTCAGTCCTGTATTTCCCCTCCCCTTTATCATTGTTGTCCCTTTATCTGATGTGCTTGAAGTTAGATTCCTAGCCCTTTCCAAACACTCTGTCCTATTTTGTGTTCTGGAGACTTTAATAGCCTCTCCTGGGCTCTCCTTTCTTTTCAGTTTTTTCATAATTTTCCATGAAGTTGAATCCATCCCCCACACGCTAACCTGCTGCTTTGTTTCCCATTAGTCATACTTCTTGGAGTTTTACCCTTCCCTTCCCCTCCACTTTCTAGTTTAAAGTCCTGTTGACCGCCCTATTTACCCTTTTCGCTAGAACATTGGTCCCAGATTGGTTCAGGTGGAGACCGTCCCAACGGTACAGATCCCTCCTGTTCCAATACTGATGCCAGTGCCCCACGAAATGGAACCCCTCTTTCCCACACCACTCCTTTAGCCACGTGTTTACTTCCCTTATTCTCGCGTCCCTATGCCAATTTGCACGTGGCTCGGTTAGTAATCCGGAGATTATAACCCTTGAGGACCTGTTCTTTAATTTAATTCCTAGTTCTTAATAATTCCCAAACAGGTCCTGTTTTCTAGCCTTACCTATGTTATTTGTCCCAATGTGGACCACAACAACTGGATCCTTCCCCTCCCTTTCCAATATCCTTTCAAGCCGGTCAGAGATGTCCCTCACCCTGGCACCGGGCAGGCAACATACTATGTGGGACTCTCGATCCTGCTTCCAAAGGATGCTATCAATTCCCCTAATTATAGAATCCCCTACATCTATCACTTGTCTTTTTGCTCCCCCCTCTTGAATGGCCTCCTGTGCCACGGTGCCGTGGTCAGCTGGCTCATCCTCCCTACAGCCCTGTTCCTCATCCACACAGGGAGCAAGTACCTCGTACCTGTTGGACAAGGTCAAGAGCTGAGGCTCCTTTGTTCCTGAACACAGGATCCCTCTACCTGCCTCACTTGCGGTCACACCCTGCTGACTCTGACCACTGACCGAACTTGAGGTACTTAATCTTCCGGGTGTGACCGCCTCCTGAAACAAAGCGTCCAGGTAACTCTCCCCCTCCCGGCTGCTTCAGTATCTGAGGAGTCGCGAATGGTGCTGAACATTGTGCAATCATCAGTGAACATCCCCACTTCTGACCTTATGATGGAAGGAAGGTCATTGATGATGCAGCTGAAGGTGGTTGGGCCGAGGACATGACCCTGAGGAACTCCTGTAGTGATGTCCTGGGACTGAAATGATTGACCTCCAACAACCACAACCATCTTCCTTTGTGCTAGGTATGACTCCAACCAGTGGAGAGCTTTTCCCCTGATTCCCATTGACTCATTTTGCTAGGTCTCCTTGATGCCACACTTGGTCAAATGCTGCCTTGATATCAAAGGCAGTGACCCTCACCTCACCTCAGGAGTTCAGCTCTTTTGTCCATGTTTGGACTAAGGCTGTTATAAGGTTAGGAACTGAGTGGCCCTGGCAAAACCCAAGTTGAGTGTCAATGAGCAGGTTATTGCGAAGTAAGTGCCGCTTGATCGCACTGTTGACGACCTCTTCCATCACTCTACTGGTGATCGAGATTAAAATGATGGGTTGGACTTATCCTGCATTTTGAGGACAGGACATACCTGGGCAATTTTCTGGTAGATGCCAGTGTTGTAGCTGTGCTGGAACAGTTTGGCTCGAGCGTGGCAAGTTCTGGAGCACAAGTCTTCAGTACTATTATTGCAATGTTGTCAGGGCCCATAGCCTTTGCAGTATCCAGTGTCTTCAACCATTTCTGTATATCACGTGGGGTGAATCGAATTGGCTGGAGACCGACATCTGTAATGCTGGGGACCTCCAGTGGAGTCCGAGATGGATCACCTGCTCAGCACTTCTGGCTGAAGACTGTTGCAAATGTTCCAGCCTCATCTTTTGCACTAATGTGCTGGGCTCCCCCATCATTGAGGATGGGGATGTTTGTGGATATTTCCTCCTCCAGTGAGTTGTTTAATTGTCCACCACCATTCACGAGTGGATGTGGCAGGAGTGCAGAACTTAGAACTGATCTATTGGTTGTGGGATTGCTTAGCTCTGTCTGTCACTTGTTGCTTATGCTGTTTGGCACACAAGTAATCCTGTATTATAGCTTCATCAGGCTGACACCTTATTTATAGGTATGCCTGGTGCTGCTCCTGGCATGCCCTCCTGCACTCTTCACTGAACCAGGGTTGATTCCCTGGCTTGATGGTAATTGTAGAGTGGGGTATATGCCGGGCCACGAGGTTACAGATTGTGGTTGAGTACAATTCTGCTTTTGCTGATGGCCCACAGTGGCTCATGGATGCCTGGTCTTGAGTTGCTATATCTATTCAAAACCTATCCCATTTAACACGGTGGTAGTGCCACACAACACAATGGAGGGTATCCTCAATGTGAAGGTGGGATTTTGTTTCCACAATGACTGTGCGGTGGTCAATCCTACCGATACTGTTGTGGACAGATGCATCTGCGGTAGGCAGGTTGGTGAGGATGAGGTTAAGTAGGTTTTTCCCTTTTGTTGGTTCCCTCACCACCTGCCACAGACTCAGTCAAGCAGCGACGTCCTTTAGGACTTGGACAGCCCGGTCAGTAGTCGTGCTACCGAGCTACTCTTGGTGATGAACATTGAATTCTCCCACCCAGAGTACATTCTGCGCCCTTGTCACCCTCAGTGCTTCCTTCAAGTGGTGTTCAACATGGAAGAGCACTGATTCATCAGCTGAGGGGCAGGGCGAGGGGCAGTGGTGGTAGGGGATGCGGTACGTGGTAATCAGCAGGAGGTTTCCTTGCCCATGTTTAACCTGATGCCATGAGACCTCATGGGGCCCAGAGTCAATTTTGCAGAGTCCCAGGGCAACTTCCTCTCGACAATATACCACTGTGCTGCCACCCCTGCAGGACAGGACGTACCCAGGGATGGTTTTGGTGGTGTTTGGGACATTGTAGGGTATGATTCTATGATTACGACCGCGTCAGGCTGTTGATTGACTACTCTGTGGGACAGGTCTTTTGGCACAAGCCCCCCAGATGTTCATGAGGTGGACTTTTCAGGCTTGACAGGGCTGGGGGTGCTGTTGGTTGATGCTGGGTGATCCGTTCGGTTTCATTCCTTTTTGCATACTTTGTAGCAGCTTGTTACAACTGAATGGCTTGCTAGGCCATTTCAGAGGGCATACCATTGCTGTGGGTCTGGAGTCACATGTAGGCCAGACCAGGTAAGGACAGCAGATTTAATTCTCTAAAGGGCATTAGTGAACCAGATGGGTTTTTACAACATCGACAAGGTTTCATGGTCATCATAACCGAAACTATCTTTTTAATTGCAGGTTTATTAACTGAATTTAAATTCCACCAGCTGCCGTGGTGGGATTCAGACCCGTGCCCCCAGGGCATTATCCTGGGCCTCTGGATTACTAGTCCAGTGATATTACCACTGTGCCACTACCTTCCCTTAAACAATGATACGATCCACACAGTACGAGAGTGCCCTGACCTAACACAGGTTCCTTGCTTGAGCTGGCTACTCTGAGCTATGCACAACCTACTGAAGAAACCAAAAAGCGTTGAAGGAGCTGGTGGGAAAAGACGCATCAGGAATGATACTTCACAGAGCATCACGTTTGGCTGGACTCAAACATGTGAAGACTCCTTTCGCACTTTTAAACAGAAGCTCATCTCATCACCTGTGCTTAGTTACCCAGACTTACACCTCCCTTTGACACTGGAAGCTGATGATATCAGTTTCCTGGCCTAGGAGCTATGCTATCAGAAATTCAAGGGTAGAAATTGGTGGTTATCGCCTACGCCAGTTGGACTCTCAAACCAAATGAGCAAAATATGCAGAATTATTCCAGCATGAAACTTTGAACTACTTGCTTTGAGATGGGCTATTTCTCAAAAGTTCAGAGATATTCTAATCAGCGCAGAGTTTCAAGTGTTTACAGTGCCATACCTCAATAAAGGCATGTCAAATTCATAACTTTTCAAATATGAACTTTACTCATTGTGGAATCTTTTGGAACTGACTTTTAAAATGGACAACATGTGCTGCAAAAGGTGGCCACCAAAAGTCATCTGACCTGACCTGTGAATTCAAAAGTGCCACACTCTCTCGCAAGGCCAAAATGATACATTCTAGACTATGAAGTGTCAAATACCCATATCCTGAGACCATCCAAAAGACATTCCTGAATTGAATGGTTCTTTCTGTAACAAAGAAGGTAATTGTCTCAACCCCCTGCAGGAAAAATATCTTCAAACAATAAACCAGATTGTGGCTAATCAACCAAGGAACATGAAACAAGTACCAAGATTCTAGATTTAGGGACTGACTTTAATGGGTTCAGACAGAGACTATACAGTAAACTGGGCAAAAACATTAATGGATAAATGACCAGAAGATCAGTTGAAAGTGTTTAAGAAAGAACTTAATGGGATAATGAACCAGTTTACAGCCATAAAGGGCAAAAGTTCTACTTTACAAAAAAAAATTATCATCCACAACTACAGTTGGGATAGTTCAATGGGACCTTTTACATTCAGTTGAGATGGCAGGGAGTACCTCTATTAATACCTCATCCAAAAAGCGGCAGCTGTAAGATTGCAGCATTTCCTTCAGCCTAGATAATGTTCTTAAGTCTCTGGAGCGAGATATGATCTTATACCTTCTGATTCTGGGGAGAGATTACTACCATTGAATCGAGGCCAGTACAGAAAAGGTGGTTGAAATATAAATGGACTGAAGAGGCCCAAAGGTCATTGGTCCCTCAACCTTGTAAACCTGGGTGAGAATTGTTCAGGGATTGATCTTTCCTCCTCACTGATATTAACATGTAGCCTGCAGTGAAGGGACAGCCAGCATCAGTGCCATGGGGACAAGAAGAGATGAAAACCCAAGTGGTTGTGGTGAGATGTTGGTAGGTTTCACCAGCTGATTTTGCCTCATTCTCTAATACTATCCAATCCTGAATAGATAAAGATTTCTGCAGCAGGAATACTGAAATTTATTGCTTAAAATCTAGAAGGTGCCAGAAATAAAAACAGAAAATGCTGGAAAAACTCAGCACCTGTGGAGAGAGAAACAGAGTTAATGTTGCGAGACTGTGTGAGCCTTCTTCTCTCTACAGATGCTGCTAGACCTGCTGAGTTTTTCCAGCATTTTCTGTTTTTGTTTCAGGTTTCCAGCATCCTCAGTATTTTGCTTTTTCTCGAACTTGCCAGCCCTGATTTCCCATAACTCCGATGTACAAGTCGCTTCAGGTTTTTGCTGATCCCTGGAGCTTCTGCATTGACATGAACGGAACAGGACAGGGACTCCCTAAGCTGGGAGAGCGCTCCTCTGATTTTACCTCTAGCTCACTCTTGGCCCTTGAAAAGACCCCACCATGGCAATTATGGCGGATATGCCTTCACAAGGATGAATTTGATCACTGTCAGTCAGGTTCAGGCTACACAAGCATCTTAGATACTTTAAGTACTCACAAGTTAGGAAACAAAATTCTAGATCAGTTCCTAACACGGAGCCACATCATGGCAATGCCTGGATCAGGAGGCAGCCTGGGAAACCTGGCCATTTCATTTTTTCCGAGTAGGAACATAGGAACAGAAGAAGATAATTCAGCCCCTTTTGTCCTTCAATGAGTTCACGGCTGATCTGTGATTAATATAATATCTGTGATATATAATCTGACAGTTTGCAACATAAACACTAACCTGTAGCAGTGTGATTGGGAACCTCGGATGTGGTTCAGTGGTTATCCACACTCGGAAAGATTCGTGCGCATTCTCATTTGACATTAAGGTCTCTAACAGCTCATTCATAAATTCCAATCCTAAATGGCAGTTCTGTAGTAAAACCCATCCACCCTGAGGTGTGAGAAAGAACAGTTAGTTTATCCAAGCCGCGGAAAGTCCAGGATATCTCAAAGGTTTATAGTTTATAATCAACCACAATTTGCCTGTTAATTCATGTTTAACTTATGTTGATTCTGGGTTTTAGAGTATAGGTGGTTACGGAAGATAGTATTTAGCGTTTGCTTTGTTTGACTCTTGTATAGTAAAAATGATTTTGTCCTAAACTGTGGAATCTTGTGGCTTCATTCCTTCAGTAAATAACTGGGATTTTAAATTTCTTCTTTTTTTGAAAAAGTTACTGGTTTCTACCCAGATCATAACATAATTGGGGTCTCATCCAGGATCATAACACAAGGCTTAAAAATTTTACCTCTGAGAAAAGAAAGAAAATGGATAGGGTGGGGTTGTTTTCCCTGGAACAGAGGCGGCTGAGGGATGTTTCAATTGACCTGCATAAAATTATGAGGGGCGTAAATAAAGTAAATAGGGACACTCTATCTATCTGAGCAGAGAGGTCAAAAACAAAGCGACATAGATTTAAAGTGATTGATTGAAGGATTAGGCAGATGAGGAACCATTTTTTCACCTTTAGGGTGGCAGGATCTGGAACTCTAAAAGGGTGGTAGAGGCAATAACTCTCACCACAGTTAAAAAGTACATGGTGACTACTTGAAGATCCATGGCCTGCAGAGCTATGGACCAAGCGCAAGAAAGTGGGATTAGGCTGGGTAGCTCTTCAATGACCTGCAGGGACATAATGGGTCAAATGGCTTCCTTTCGTGTTTTAAATTTTCTATGATTTCTATAGACAGGTTGGTGTAATGTCAGGACATGTGCAGATGAAATTGAACACAAGTTCATGCAAGATTTTACATTTTGGTAGAAAGAACAAGGAGACGCAACTTAAACCAAAGGGTACAATTCCAAAGGGAGTGCAGGATTAGAGAGATCTATTGGTATATGCATTCTAAATGAAATGCAGGTGCAGAGGGAGCTGGAGGTATATATTCACAAATTGTGTAAGGTGGTAGGGAGTTTGAAAAAGTGGTCAGAAAGGCATATGGGATCCTGGGCTTTATAAATTGAGGCATAGAATACCAAAGCAAGGGAGTTATTGTAAACCTTTTAAAACACTGGTTTGGCCTCAACAATGTTGTGTGAAATTCCGGGCACTGCACTTTAGGTCTAGGCTCCATCAAATCTGATTTAAGTCCCAGGAGATAAGGGATATCACTGAGTGAAGGCTTCAGAGTGGGTGCAGAAAAGGTTTATGAGAATAGTTCGAGGGAAGAAGGTCTTCAGTTACATGGATAGGTTGGAGAAGCTGGGGCTGTTCTCTTTGGAGAAGTTTGAGAGAAAATTTGATGGAGGTGTCTAAAATCATGAGGGGTCTAGAGTAGATGGAGAGAAAAAATTTCCATTTGTGGAAAGTTAGAAAACCAGAAGACACCAATTTAAGGTGATTGGCAAAAGAACCAAAGGTCACATGAGGAAAAAACTTTTTAACACATCAAGTGGTTACTTTCTGGCATGCACTGCATTTGGCGGAGACAGATTCAATTGCAGCTTTCAAAAGGGAATTGGACAAGCACCTGAAGAGAGAAAAATTGCAGGGCTATGGGGAAATAAGTGAGTGAATAGGACTAGCTAAATTATTTTTGTTGGGAGTTATCATAAGCTCAACAGACTGAATGGCATGCTGTGCCATTATAGACTCAGCACTCACCAAAATTAGGTAGGAGTCTCATTGCTGCCTGGTAAATGGGATCATATGATGCACTTACATAACGTAGAGGAACAACTGGGTGAATTGTACATGCTCCACCCAGTTATACCAGGCAGTGAAGAACAAGAGGTACCAAACAGGACTGCACCCCTGAGCTCCATAAAGTGATATGGGCCACTGCTATACCATGTGATGGGCTACCCCAACCACTGAAGCTGCTTGCCCACATGCCAGAGCAGCCTTCAGCCTGAGAGAGTATAAAAGGTAGGCTATCTTATAGTGCTGACTTTCTCCACACTGGAGTGCTGTTTTGGACTGCAGTAGAGTGCTTAAGTTGGAGTTTGTGACTGAGGAGTTCGGTGAGGAGGGAGGAGGTGCTCCTTTCTTTTCTTTCTTTCAACAGAAAGAAGACCAGCGGCCTTGGCAAGTAGAACCTGGTGAGTAAATTAGAAAAGTGTAATAGGAGTGCAGTCAAAGCCAGGTTTGTGGCACCACGGGCAACTTGGCTGTACAGGAGGGGAGGAAGAAGAAAGGAAGAGAAATAGTGATAGGGGATTCATTGGTTAGGTGAACAGACAGGCATTTCTGTGGCTGTAGACATGACTGCAGGATGATATGTTACCTCCCTGGTGCCTAGGTCAAGGATGTCACAGAACAGCTGCAGGACATTCTTCTGGGGGAGGGTGAACAGCCAGAGGTCACGGTCCACGTCAGTACCAATGGCTTAGGTATGAAGGGGGATGTGGTCCTGCAATTAGAATTTAGGAAGCTAGGTAGAAAATTAGCAAATGTAGTAAGCTCCGGATTACTCCCAGTGCCGCATGCAAGTGAGTACAGAAATCAGAGGATAAGACAGATGAATGCGTGGCTGGAAAGATGGTGCAGGAAGGAGGGTTTTAGATTCCTAGGATACTGGGACTGGCTCTGGAAAGCCAGATGGGTTGCAGCTGAAAAGAGCCGGGACTGAGTTCCTTGTGGGGCGTTTTGCTAGTGCTGTTGGGAGGGCTTTAAACTAACTCAGCAGGGGTGTGGGAACCAAGAGAAAATATTAGAGTGGAATACCAGGGTGCGCAAAATACTGGGAGGGACAGACAACACTAGTATAGAGAATAGTAAGTTAATAGGTGAAGTCAAGGCAAGGGAGAAAGTAACAAAATCTAAACCAGGGTTACTACCACTGTGGCACTGGAGTGCTGCTTTGGGTTGCAGTAGAGTACTTATGTTGGAGTTGGTGACTGATGGAGTCGGTGAGGAGGGAACGAGGTGATCCTTTGAGTACTGTGAGTACAGTCGGGTAACTATTTACTACTTTTATCGCTTATAGTTTTCAAGTCTTATTTTGTGGTTCATCGTTTGTAAGGGCTATATTCTGCAACAATGAGGAGCAGGGAACAAGGACCCCAGAGTAATTGATATTATTTGATATTAAGGATCATCCAAAAGGTTTAATTTAATTTAAGGGGTAAGTGATGGTAGGAGAGCTCAAAGCCGTGGTGTGCTCCTCCTGCTCTATGTGGGAAGCCGGGAACATTTCCAGTGCCCGGGGCCAGCATGTGTGCGGGAAGTGTCTCCAGCTGCAGTTCCTGGAAGCCCGGGTTTCAGAGCTGGAGCGGCGGCTGGGGACACTGTGGAGCATCCGCGAGGCGGAGAGTATTGTGGATAGAACGTATAGAGAGGTGGTCACAGCGCAGGCTAAGAGTCCACAGGCAGGAAGGGAATGGGTGACCACCAGGCAGAGCAAGAGGACTAGACAGGCAGTGCAGGAATCTCCTGTGGCTACTCCCCTGCAAAACAGATATATCACTTTGGATACTGTTGAGTGGAATGGCCTCTCAGTGAAAAGCAGCAACAGCCAAATTCATTGCACCATGGTTGGCTCTGCTGCACAGGGGAGGAGTAAAAAGTTTGGGAATGCAATAGTTATAGGGGATTCAATTGTAAGGGGAATAGATAGGCGTTTCTGTGGCCGCAAAAGAGACTCCAGGATGATATGTTGCCTCCCTGGTGCTAGGGTCAAGGATGTCTCAGAGCGGCTACAGGACATTCTGAAGGGGGAGGGTGAACAGCCAGTGGCCGTGGTACACATTGGAACAAACGACATAGGTAAAAAAAGGGATGAGGTCCTAAAAGCAGAATATAGGGAGTTAGGAAGTAAGTTGAAAAGTAGGACCTCAAAGGTAGTGATCTCAGGATTACTACCAGTGCCACCTGCTAGTCAGAGTAGAAATGGCAGGATATATTGGATGAATACGTGGCTGAAGAGATGGTGTGAGGGGGAGGGTTTCAGACTCCTGGGACATTGGGACCGGTTCTGGGGGAGGTGGGACCAGTACAAACTGGATGGGTTACACCTGGGCAGGACCGGGACTGACGTCCAAGGGGGAATATTTGTTAGAGTGGTTGGGGAGGGTTTAAACTAAAATGGCAGGGGAATGGGAACCTATGCAAGGAGCCAGAGGAGGGGGAATCAAGGACAAGAACAAAAGATAGAAAGGGGAATAATAAAAGTGATAGGCAGAGAAATGAAGAGCAAGAATCAAACAGGGCCTCAGTGAAAAATAGTGGGAACGGGACAAGTAATGTTAAAAAGACAAGCCTTAAGGCTTTGTGCCTTAACGCGAGGAGCATTCGCAGTAAAGTGGATGAATTAACTGTGCAAATAAATGCAAACAGGTATGATAAAGTCGGGTAAAAGCAAAAAACTGCGGATGCTGGAAATCCAAAACAAAAACAAAAATACCTGGAAAAACTCAGCAGGTCTGGTAGCATCTGCGGAGAGGAACTCAGTTAACGTTCCAAGTCTGTAAGACTCTTCAACAGAACTAAGTAAAAATAGAAAAGAGGTTATATATAAGCTGGTTTAATGGCGGCGGGGTTGGGGGGGGTGGGGGGGGGGGGGGGGGCAGGTAGAGCTGGATAGAGGGCCAGTGATAGGTGGAGATTGCCAAAAGATGTCATAGACAAAAGGACAACGAAGTGTTGAAGGTGGTGATATTATCTAAGGAATGTGCTAATTAAGGGTAGAAAGCAGGACAAGCAAGGTACAGATAGCCCTAGTGGGGGTGGGGTGGGGTGAAGGGAAGGGATCAAAATAGGCTAAAAGGTAGAGTTAAAACAGTGGATGGAAATACATTTAAAAATGATGGAAATAGGTGGGAAAAGAAAAATCTATATAAATTATTGGGAAAAAAAGGGGGATCAGAAAGGGGGTGGGGATGGAGGAGAGAGTTCATGATCTAAAATTGTTGAACTCAATATTCAGTCTGGAAGGCTGTAAAGTACCTAGTTGGAAGATGAGGTGCTGTTCATCCAGTTTGTGTTGAGCTTCACTGGAACAATGCAGCAGGCCAAGGACGGACATGTGGACATGAGAGCAGGGTGGAGTGTTAAAATGGCAAGCGACAGGGAGGTCTGGGTCATGCTTGCGGATATAGTCGGGATTACGGAGACATGGCTGCAGGGTGACCAGGGGTGGGAACTGAACATCCGGGGTATTCAGTATTAAGGGAGGACAGACAAAAAGGAAAAGGTGGTGGAGTTGCATTGCTGGTTAAAGAGGAAATTAACGCAATAGTGACGAAAGATATTAGCTCCGACAATGTGGAATCTGTATGGGTAGAGCTGAGAAACACTAAGGGGCAAAAAAAGTTAGTGGAGGTTGTATATAGACCCCCAAACTGTAGTGGTGATGTTGGAAATTGCATTAAACAGGAAATTAGAGACGCATGCAATAAAGGAACATCTGTAATTATGGGTGACTTTAATCTGCATATAGATTGGGCAAATCAAATTAGTAACAATACCGTAGAGGAGGAATTCCTGGAGTGTATATGGGATGGTTTCCTGGACCAATACGTTGAGGAACCAACTAGAGAACAGGCCATCCTAGACTGGGTATTGTGTAATGAGAAAGGAATAATTGACAATCTAGTTGTGCGAGGCCCCTTGGGGATGAGCAACCATAATATGATAGAATTCTTCATCAAGATGGAGAGTGACGTAGTTGATTTTGAGACTAGTGTCCTGAATCTTAATAAAGGAAACTACGATGGTATGAGGCGCGAGTTGGCTATGATGGATTGGGAAACATTACTTAAAGGGATGATGGTGGATAGGCAATGGCAAACATTCAAAGAGTGCATGGGTGAGCTGCAACAATTGTTTATTCGTGTCTGGTGCAAAAGTAAAACAGGAAAGGTGGCCAAACCATGGCTTACAAGGGAAATTAGAGATAGTATTAGATCCAAGGAAGAGGCATACAAATTGGCCAGAAAAAACAACAGACCTGAGGATTGGGAGCAGTTTAGAATTCAGCAAAGGAGGACCAAGCAACTGATTAAGAAGGGGAAAATAGAGTAAGGGAGTAAGCTTGCGGGGAACATAAAAACTGACTGTAAAAGTTTCTATAGGTCTGTGAAGAGAAAACGATTGGTGAAGACAAATGTTGGTCCCTTACAGTCAGAAACAGGGGAATTTATAATGGGGAACAAAGAATTGGCTGACCAACTGAATACATACTTTGGTTCTGTCTTCACAAAGGAGGACACAAATAACATACCAGAAATGTTGGGGAACACAGGGTTTAGTGAGAGGGAGTAACTGAAAGAAATCAGTATTAATAGGGAAATGGTGTTGGGGAAATTGATGGGATTGAAGGTCGATAAACCCCCAGGGCTTGATAATCTACATTCCAGAGTACTTAAGGAAGTAGCCCCAGAAATAGTGGATGCATTGGTGGTCATCTTCCAAGATTCTATAGACTCTGGAACAGTTCCTACAGATTGGAGGGTAGCTAATGTAACTCCACTATTTAAAAAGGGAGATAGAGAGAAAACAGGGAATTATAGACCAGTCAGCCTGACGTCGGTAGTGGGGAAAATTCTGGAGTCCATTATAAAAGATTTAATAGCTGAGCACTTGGAAAACAGTGGCAGAATCGGACAGAGTCAGCATGGATTTACGAAAGGGAAATCATGCTCGTCAAATCTACTGGAATTTTTCGAGGATGTAACCAGAAGAGTTGATGAGGGGGAGCCAGTAGATGTGGTTTATTTGGACTTTCAGAAGGCTTTCGACAAAGCTCCACATAAGGGATTAACGGGTAAAATTAAAGTGCATGGGATTGGGATAATGTTTTGAGATGGATAGGAAACTGGTTGGCAGACAGGAAACAAAGAGTAGGAATAAACGGGTCTTTTTCTGAATGGCAGGCAGTGACTAGTGGGGTACCGCAGGGATCGGTGCTGGGACCTCAGTTATTCACAATATATATTCATGATTTAGATGAGGGAGCTAAATGTAATATCTCCAAATTTGCAGATGACACAAAACTGGGTGGGAGGGTGAGCTGTGAGGAGGATGCAGAGATGCTTCAGTGTGATTTGGACAAGCTGAGTGAGTGGGCAAATGCATGGCAGATGCAGTATAATGTGGATAAATGTGAGGTTATCCATTTTGGTAGCAAAAACAGGAAGGCAGATTATTATCTGAATGGCTATAAATTGAGAGAGGGGAATGTGCAACGAGTCCTGGTGTCCTCATACACCAGTTGCTGAAGGTAAGCATGCAGGTGCAGCAGGCGGTAAAGGAGGCAAATGGTATGTTGGCCTTCATAGCCAGAGGATTAGAGTACAGGAGCAGGGGGTGTCTTGCTGCAATTATACAGGGCCTTGGTGAGACCACACTTGGAATATTGTGTGCAGTTTTGGTCTCCTTATCTGAGGAAGGATGTTCTTGCTATAGAGGGAGTGCAGCGAAGGTTTACCAGACTGATTCCTGGGATGGCGGAACTGACATATGAGGAGAGATTCAGTCGATTAGGATTATATTCGCTGGAGTTCAGAAGAATGAGGGGGATCTCATAGAAACCTATAAAATTCTAACAGGACTAGACAGGGTAGATGCAGGAAAGATGTTCCCGATGTTGGGGGAGTCCAGAACCAGGGGTCACAGTCTAAGGATACAGGGTAGACCATTCAGGACTGAGATGAGGAGAAATCTCTTCACCCAGAGAGCGGTGAGCCTGTGGAATTCGCTCCCACAGAAAGTAGTTGAGGCCAAAACATTGTATGTTTTCGAGAAGGAGTTAGATATAGCTCTTGGGGTGAAAGGGATCAAAGGATATGGGGAGAATGCGGGAGCAGGCTATTGAGTTGGATGATCAGCCATGATCATAATGAATGGTGGAGCAGGCTCGAAGGGCTGAATGGCCTACTCCTGCTCCTAATTTCGATGTTTCTATGTTACTATGCATGTATGTGAATACACGGAGTACAGTAAATAAGGTTGGGGAGTTACAGGTGCAGATTGTCATGTGGAAATATCATGTTGTGGCAATAACAGAGACCTGGCTCAAGGAAGGGCAGAACTGGCTGTTAAATATTCCTGGGTACAAGGTGTTCAGAAAAGATAGGAAAGGGAGGAAAGGAGGAGGGGTGGCAGTATTGGTTAAGGAGAGCATTACAGTGCTGGAGAAAAATGATGCCCCAGGGTGTCCAAAGACAGAATCAGTTTGGCTAGAGCTAAGGAAAAAAAAGGGTGCAACTACATTGCTTGGTGTAGTCCATAGACTGCCAACTAGTGAGAAGGATGTAGAGGAACAAATCTGCAGGGAAATTGCAGAGAGCTGCAAGCACTATAGAGTAGTTATAATGGGGTGACTTTAATTACCAGAATGTAGACAGGGGAGAGGGGCAAAATTTCCTATATTGTATTCAGGAAAGTTTTCTACAGCAGTTTGAGTCCAATTCAACAGGAAAAGACCTGGTTCTTGGAAATGAGGTGGGCTAAGTAAATCAAGTGTCAGTGGGGGAACATTTAGGAAACAGTGATCATTTTATTGGACATTTTAGGCTGATGATAGAAAGAACGATAGACAATCCAGAGTAAGAATTATTAACTGGATGAGAGCTGACTTCTATGGGGCAAGAACGGAGCTGGGCCAGATAGATTGGAACGAAAAACTGGTGGGAAAAACTATAACTGAACAATGGGCTACCTTCGAAAAAGAATTGGCTCAGGCACAGTCAAGGTATATTCCATCGAAAGGGAAAGGTAGAGCAAACAAATCCAGAGCTTACTGGATGAAAAAAGAGATTGAAATTAAGATAAAGAAGAAAAAGTGTGCTTATGACAGGTGTCATGTAGAAAATACAATTGAGAACCAAGAGGAATACAGAAGGTTCAGAGGGGAGGTGAAAAAGCATATTAAAGAAATTAGGGGGGATTATGAGAAAAGACTGGCAGCCAACATAAAGGGGAATCCCAAAGTTTTCTATAGGCATATAAATAGTAAAAGGGTGGTAAAAGGAGGAGTAGGGCCGATTAGGGACCTAAAAGGGAATTTACATATGGGCGAAGGGGCCATGGCTGAGGTGTTAAATTAATACTTTGCATTCATCTTTACCAAGGAGGTAGATGCTACCCACTCCGTGGTGACAGATGAGGGAACTCTGTCACTAGAAGGGTTCAAAATTGATAAAGAGGAAGTGTTGAATAGACTGTCGGTGCTTAAAGTTGAGAAGGCACCGGGAACGGATGAAATGCATCCAAGGATGTTGAAGGAAGTGAGAGTAGAAATTGCAGGGACACTGGCCACAATTTTTCAGTCCTCCCTAGACTCAGGAGAGATGCCAGAGGACTGGAGAATTGCAAACATTACACCCTTATTCAAAAAAGGTTGTAAGGATAAGAGCAGCAATTACAGACCAGTCAGTTTAACTTCAGTGGTGAGCAAGATTCTAGAAACAATTATTTGGGATAGTAGTCACATGGAAAAATATGGGCTAATAAGGAAGAGCCAGCGTGGATTTCTAAATGGGAAATTGTACTTAACTAACTTGCTGGAGTTTTTTGAAGAGGTAACAGAAAATGTCAATGAGGGTAATGCTGCTGATGTGGTGTACATGGACTTTCAAATGGCATTTGATACGGTGCCACTCAACCGACCTGTGAGAAAAGTTGTTGGAATAAAAGGGATAGTAGCAACGTGGATACAAAATTGGCTGTAAAATAGGAAGCAGAGAGTAATGGTCAATGGATATTTTTCAGGCTGGAGGAAGGTGTGTAGTGTAGTTCCCCAGGGGTTAGTGTTGGGACTCCTGCTTTTCCTGATAGATATTAATGATCTAGATCTTGGTGTGCAGGGGACAATTTCAAAGTTTGCGGATGATACGAAGTTTGGGAGTGTTGTGAACTGCAACAAGGACAGTGTAGAACTTCAAAAGGATGTAGACAGGTTGGTAGAGTGGGCAGATAGGTGGCAGATGAAGTTCAATATGGAGAAGTGTGAGGTGATGCATTTTGGTAGAAAGAACATGGTTAGACAATATAAAATAAGGGGTGAAATTTTGAAGGGGTTGAAGGAGCAGAAAAACTTGGGTGTATATGTGCATAGATCAGAGAAGGTGGCAGGACAGGTGAAGAGAGCAGTTAATAAAGCATAACGTATCCTGGGCTTTATTAATAGGGGCATAGAGTACAAGAGCAAGGAGGTTATGCTGAATTTATAAAAGACACACAGCTGGAGTGTTGTGTACAGTTCTGGGAGCCACATTATAGGAAGGATGTGAACACATTGGAGACAGTGCAGAAGAGATTTACAAGAATGGTTCCAGAATTAAGAAACTTCAGCTATAAGGATGGATTGGAGAGGTTTGGATGCTTCTCCCTGGAGAGAAAAAGGCTGAGAGGAGATTTGATAGCGATGTTCAAAATCATGAGGTCGTTGGCCAGAATAGAGAGGGAGAAGCTGTTCCCACTTGTAAAAGGATCAGAGGGCAGAGATTTAAAGTGATTTGCAATAGAAGAAAATATGATGTCAGAAAAAACTTTTTCACACAGCGAGTGGTTCTAGTCTGGAATGCATTGCCTGGAAGTCTGGTGGAGGCAGGTTCAATCGAGGCATTCAAAAGGGCATTAGGCATGGGCTCACACCATCTTCCAGGGACTTCACCAGGGGCTCACACCATCTTCCAGTGACTTCAACAGGGGCTCGCACCATCTTCCAGGGACTTCACCATGGGCTCACACCATCCTCCAGGGACTTTACCATGGGCTCGAGCCATCTTCTAGTGACGTTGCCATAGGCTCCCTCCATCTTCCAGTGACGTTGCCATGGGCTCACACCATCTTCCAGTTACTTCACCAGGGGCTCGCGCCATCTTCCAGGGACTTCACCATGGGCTCACACCATCCTCCAGGGACTTTACCATGGGCTCGATCCATCTTCCAGGGACTTTACCATGGGCTCGCGCCATCTTCTAGTGATGTTGCCATAGGCTCGCTCCATCTTCCAGTGACGTTGCCATGGGCTCACACCATCTTCCAGGGACTTCACCAGGGGCTCGCACCATCTTCCAGTGACTTCACCAGGGGCTCGCACCATCTTCCAGTGACTTCACCAGGGGCTCGCACCATCTTCCAGTGACTTCAGCATGGGCTCACACCATCTTCCAGGGACTTCGCCATGGGCTCACACCATCTTCCAGGGACTTCGCCATGGGCTCGCACCATCTTGCAGTGGCTTTGTCATAGGCTCAGTCCATCTTCCAGGGAATTCACCATGGGCTCACACCATCTTCCACGGACTTCGCCATGGGCTCCCGCCATCTTCCAGGGACTTCACCATGGGCTCACACCATCCTCCAGGGACTTTACCATGGGCTCGCGCCATCCTCCAGGGATTTCACCATGGGCTCGCACCATCTTCCAGTGATGTCGTCATGGGCTCATGCCATCTTCCAGTGACTTCAACATGGGCTCGCATCATCTTCCAGTGACTTCACCACGGGCTCGCGTCATCTTCCAGTGACGTTGCCATGGGCTCGTGCCATCTTCCAGGGACTTCACCAGGGGCTCATGCCATCTTCCAGTGACTTCACCATGGGCTTGCACCATCTTCCAGTGGCTTCGCCATAGGCTCAGGCCATCTTCCAGGGACTTCAGCATGGGCTCGCACCATCTTCCACGGACTTCACCATGGGCTCACACTATCTTCCAGTGACTTCGCGATGGGCTCACATCATCTTCCAGGGACTTCACCATGGGCTCGCACCATCTTCCGGTGGCTTCGCCATAGGCTCAGGCCATCTTCCATTGACTTCAGTATGAGCTCGCGCCATCTTCCAGTGACTTGACCATGGGCTCGCACCATCATCCAGGGACTTTGCCATGGGCTTGCGTCATCTTCCAGGGACTTCTCCATGGGCTCGCGCCATCATCCAGGGACTTCTCCATGGGCTCGCACCATCTTCCAGTGACTTCACCATGGGCCCGTGCCATCTTCCAGGGACTTCGCCATGGGCTCACACCATCTTCCAGGGAATTCACCATGGACTCGCGCCATCTTCCAGGGACTTCACCATGGGCTCACACCATCTTCCAGGGGCATCACCATGGGCTCGAGCCATCCTCCAGGGACTTCACCATGGGCTCGCGCCATCTTCCAGGGAATTCACCATGGGCTCGCGCCATCTTCCAGTGACTTCACCATGGGCTCACACCATCTTCCAGGGGCTTCACCATGGGCTCGAGCCATCCTCCAGGGACTTTACCATGGGCTCGCGCCATCTTCCAGGGACTTTACCGTGGGCTTGCACCATCTTGCAGTGGCTTCACCATGGGCTCGAGCCATCTTCCAGGGACTTCACCATGGGCTCGAACCATCTTCCACGGACTTCGCCATGGGCTCGCGCCATCTTCCAGTGACTTCACCATGGGCTCATGCCATCTTCCAGTGACTTCACCATGGGCTCGCGCTATCTTCCATTGACTTCACCATGGGCTCACACCATCCTCCAGGGGCTTCACCATGGACTCACACCATCTTCCAGGGGCTTCACCATGGGCTCGCGCCATCTTCCGGTGACTTCGCCATGGGCTTGAGCTATCTTCCAGTGACGTCGTCATGGGCTCACACCATCTTCCAGGGACTTCACCATGGGCTCGCCCCATCTTCCAGTGGCTTCGCCATGGGCTCAGGCCATCATCCAGGGACTTCACCATGGGCTCACGCCATCATCCAGGGACTTCTCCATGGGCTTGCACCATCTTCCAGTGACCTCACCATGGGCTCGTGCCATCTTCCAGTGACTTTACCATGGGCTCACACCATCCTCCAGGGGCTTCACCATGGGCTCACACCATCTTCCAGGGACTTCACCATGGGCTTGAGCTATCTTCCAGTGACGTCGTCATGGGCTCACACCATCTTCCAGGGACTTCACCAGGGGCTCACACCATCTTCCAGTGACTTCACCATGGGCTCGCACCATCTTCCAGTGGCTTCGCCATAGGCTCAGGCCATCTTCCAGGGACTTCAGCATGGGCTCGCACCATCTTCCATGGACTTCGCCATGGGCTCGCGCCATCTTCCAGGGACTTCACCATGGGCTCACACTATCTTCCAATGACTTTGCGATGGGCTCACATCATCTTCCAGGGACTTCACCATGGGCTCGCACCATCTTCCAGTGGCTTCGCCATAGGCTCAGGCCATCTTCCATTGACTTCAGTATGGGCTCGCGCCATCTTCCAGTGACTTGACCATGGGCTCGCACCATCATCCAGGGACTTCGCCATGAGCTTGCGTCATCATCCAGGGACTTCTCCATGGGCTCGCACCATCTTCCAGTGACTTCACCATGGGCCCGTGCCATCTTCCAGGGACTTCACCATGGGCTCACACCATCTTCCAGGGGCATCACCATGGGCTCGAGCCATCCTCCAGGGACTTCACCATGGGCTTGTGCCATCTTCCAGGGAATTCACCATGGGCTCGCGCCATCTTCCAGTGACTTCACCATGGGCTCACACCATCTTCCAGGGGCTTCACCATGGGCTCGAGCCATCCTCCAGGGACTTCACCATGGGCTCGCGCCATCTTCCAGGGACTTTACCATGAGCTTGCACCATCTTGCAGTGGCTTCTCCATGGGCTCGAGCCATCTTCCAGGGACTTCACCATGGGCTCGAACCATCTTCCACGGACTTCGCCATGGGCTCGCGCCATCTTCCAGTGACTTCACCATGGGCTCGTGCCATCTTCCAGTGACTTCACCATGGGCTCGCGCTATCTTCCATTGACTTCACCATGGGCTCACACCATCCTCCAGGGGCTTCACCATGGGCTCGCGCCATCTTCCGGTGACTTCGCCATGGGCTTGAGCTATCTTCCAGTGACGTCGTCATGGGCTCACACCATCTTCCAGGGACTTCACCAGGGGCTCACACCATCTTCCAGTGACTTCACCATGGGCTCGCACCATCTTCCAGTGGCTTCGCCATAGGCTCAGGCCATCTTCCAGGGACTTCACCATGGGCTCGCACCATCTTCCAGTGGCTTCGCCATAGGCCCAGGCCATCTTCCATTGACTTCAGTATGGGCTCGCGCCATCTTCCAGTGACT
This sequence comes from Cetorhinus maximus, assembly GCF_964194155.1. Taxonomy (NCBI): domain Eukaryota; kingdom Metazoa; phylum Chordata; class Chondrichthyes; order Lamniformes; family Cetorhinidae; genus Cetorhinus; species Cetorhinus maximus. The sequence continues at coordinate 231,638 of NW_027596426.1, read as the reverse complement.
TGACCATGGGCTCGCACCATCTTCCAGTGGCTTCGCCATAGGCTCAGGCCATCTTCCATTGACTTGACCATGGGCTCGCACCATCATCCAGGGACTTCGCCATGGGCTTGCGTCATCATCCAGGGACTTCTCCATGGGCTCGCGCCATCATCCAGGGACTTCTCCATGGGCTCGCACCATCTTCCAGTGACTTCAGCATGGGCTCCCGCCATCATCCAGGGACTTCACCATGGGCTCATGCCATCTTCCAGTGACTGCACCATGCGCTCGCGCCATCATCCAGGGACTTCACCATGGGCTCGCGCCATCTTCCAGTGACTTCACCATGGGCTCACACCATCTTCCAGGGGCTTCACCATGGGCTCGCGCCATCTTCCAGGGACTTTACCATGAGCTTGCACCATCTTGCAGTGGCTTCTCCATGGGCTCGAGCCATCCTCCAGGGACTTCACCATGGGCTCGCGCCATCTTCCAGGGACTTTACCATGAGCTTGCACCATCTTGCAGTGGCTTCACCATGGGCTCGAGCCATCTTCCAGGGACTTCACCATGGGCTCGAACCATCTTCCACGGACTTCGCCATGGGCTCGCGCCATCTTCCAGTGACTTCACCATGGGCTCGTGCCATCTTCCAGTGACTTCACCATGGGCTCGCGCTATCTTCCATTGACTTCACCATGGGCTCACACCATCCTCCAGGGACTTCACCATGGGCTCGCGCCATCTTCCGGTGACTTCGCCATGGGCTTGAGCTATCTTCCAGTGACGTCGTCATGGGCTCACACCATCTTCCAGGGACTTCACCAGGGGCTCACACCATCTTCCAGTGACTTCACCATGGGCTCGCACCATCTTCCAGTGGCTTCGCCATAGGCTCAGGCCATCTTCCAGGGACTTCACCATGGGCTCGCACCATCTTCCAGTGGCTTCGCCATAGGCCCAGGCCATCTTCCATTGACTTCAGTATGGGCTCGCGCCATCTTCCAGTGACTTGACCATGGGCTCGCACCATCTTCCAGTGGCTTCGCCATAGGCTCAGGCCATCTTCCATTGACTTGACCATGGGCTCGCACCATCATCCAGGGACTTCGCCATGGGCTCGCGCCATCTTCCAGGGACTTCACCATGGGCTCACACTATCTTCCAATGACTTTGCGATGGGCTCACATCATCTTCCAGGGACTTCACCATGGGCTCGCACCATCTTCCAGTGGCTTCGCCATAGGCTCAGGCCATCTTCCATTGACTTCAGTATGGGCTCGCGCCATCTTCCAATGACTTGACCATGGGCTCGCACCATCATCCAGGGACTTCGCCATGGGCTTGCGTCATCATCCAGGGACTTCTCCATGGGCTCGCACCATCTTCCAGTGACTTCACCATGGGCCCGTGCCATCTTCCAGGGATTTCGCCATGGGCTCACACCATCTTCCAGGGAATTCACCATGGGCTCGCGCCATCTTCCAGGGACTTCACCATGGGCTCACACCATCTTCCAGGGGCATCACCATGGGCTCGAGCCATCCTCCAGGGACTTCACCATGGGCTCGCGCCATCTTCCAGGGACTTCACCATGGGCTCACACCATCTTCCAGGGGCATCACCATGGGCTCGAGCCATCCTCCAGGGACTTCACCATGGGCTTGCGCCATCTTCCAGGGAATTCACCATGGGCTCGCGCCATCTTCCAGTGACTTCACCATGGGCTCACACCATCTTCCAGGGGCTTCACCATGGGCTCGAGCCATCCTCCAGGGACTTCACCATGGGCTCGCGCCATCTTCCAGGGACTTTACCATGAGCTTGCACCATCTTGCAGTGGCTTCACCATGGGCTCGAGCCATCTTCCAGGGACTTCACCATGGGCTCGAACCATCTTCCACGGACTTCGCCATGGGCTCGCGCCATCTTCCAGTGACTTCACCATGGGCTCGTGCCATCTTCCAGTGACTTCACCATGGGCTCGCGCTATCTTCCATTGACTTCACCATGGGCTCACACCATCCTCCAGGGGCTTCACCATGGGCTCGCGCCATCTTCCGGTGACTTCGCCATGGGCTTGAGCTATCTTCCAGTGACGTCGTCATGGGCTCACACCATCTTCCAGGGACTTCACCAGGGGCTCACACCATCTTCCAGTGACTTCACCATGGGCTCGCACCATCTTCCAGTGGCTTCGCCATAGGCTCAGGCCATCTTCCAGGGACTTCACCATGGGCTCGCACCATCTTCCAGTGGCTTCGCCATAGGCCCAGGCCATCTTCCATTGACTTCAGTATGGGCTCGCGCCATCTTCCAGTGACTTGACCATGGGCTCGCACCATCTTCCAGTGGCTTCGCCATAGGCTCAGGCCATCTTCCATTGACTTGACCATGGGCTCGCACCATCATCCAGGGACTTCGCCATGGGCTTGCGTCATCATCCAGGGACTTCTCCATGGGCTCGCGCCATCATCCAGGGACTTCTCCATGGGCTCGCACCATCTTCCAGTGACTTCAGCATGGGCTCCCGCCATCATCCAGGGACTTCAAAATGGGCTCGTGCCATCATCCAGGGACTTCACCATGGGCTCACGCCATCTTCCAGTGACTTCACCATGGGCTTGCGCTATCTTCCATTGACTTCACCATGGGCTCACGCCATCTTCCAGGGACTTCGCCATGGGCTCACACCATCTTCCAGTGACTTCACCAGGGGCCCGTGCCATCTTCCAGGGACTTCGCCATGGGCTCAAACCATCTTCCAGGGAATTCACCATGGGCTCGCGCCATCTTCCAGTGACTTCAACATGGGCTCACACCATCCTCCAGGGACTTTACCATGGGCTCGCGCCATCCTCCAGGGATTTCACCATGGGCTCGCGGCATTTTCCGGTGACTTCACCATGGGCTCACACCATCTTCCAGTCATGTCGTCATGGGCTCAAGCCATCTTCCAATGACTTCAACATGGGCTCACACCATCTTCCAGGGACTTCACCTGGGGATCACACCATCTTGCAGTGATTTCGCCATGGGCTCGTGCCATCTTCCAGTGACGTTGCCATGGGCTCGTGCCATCTTCCAGGGACTTCACCAGGGGCTCACGCCATCTTCCAGTGACTTCATCATAGGTTCACACCATCTTCTAGTGACTTCACCATGGGCTCGCACATCTTCCAGTGGCTTTGCCATAGGCTCAGGCCATCTTCCAGGGACTTCAGCATGGGCTTGCGCTATCTTCCATGGACTTCACCATGGGCTCACACCATCTTCCAGGGACTTCACCATGGGCTCGCCCCATCTTCCAGTGGCTTCGCCATGGGCTCAGGCCATCATCCAGGGCCTTCGCCATGGGCTCGCGCCATCTTCCAGTGACTTCACCATGGGCTCGTGCCATCATCCAGGGACTTCACCATGGGCTCACGCCATCAGCCAGGGACTTCTCCATGGGCTTGCACCATCTTCCAGTGACTTCACCATGGGCTCGTGCCATCTTCCAGTGACTTCACCATGGGCTCACACCATCCTCCAGGGGCTTCACCATGGGCTCACACCATCTTCCAGTGACTTCACCATGGGCTCGCACCATCTTCCAGTGGCTTCGCCATAGGCTCAGGCCATCTTCCAGGGACTTCAGCATGGGCTCGCACCATCTTCCACGGACTTCGCCATGGGCTCACACTATCTTCCAGTGACTTCGCGATGGGCTCACATCATCTTCCAGGGACTTCACCATGGGCTCGCACCATCTTCCGGTGGCTTCGCCATAGGCTCAGGCCATCTTCCATTGACTTCAGTATGAGCTCGCGCCATCTTCCAGTGACTTGACCATGGGCTCGCACCATCATCCAGGGACTTTGCCATGGGCTTGCGTCATCTTCCAGGGACTTCTCCATGGGCTCGCGCCATCATCCAGGGACTTCTCCATGGGCTCGCACCATCTTCCAGTGACTTCACCATGGGCCCGTGCCATCTTCCAGGGACTTCGCCATGGGCTCACACCATCTTCCAGGGAATTCACCATGGACTCGCGCCATCTTCCAGGGACTTCACCATGGGCTCACACCATCTTCCAGGGGCATCACCATGGGCTCGAGCCATCCTCCAGGGACTTCACCATGGGCTCGCGCCATCTTCCAGGGAATTCACCATGGGCTCGCGCCATCTTCCAGTGACTTCACCATGGGCTCACACCATCTTCCAGGGGCTTCACCATGGGCTCGAGCCATCCTCCAGGGACTTTACCATGGGCTCGCGCCATCTTCCAGGGACTTTACCGTGGGCTTGCACCATCTTGCAGTGGCTTCACCATGGGCTCGAGCCATCTTCCAGGGACTTCACCATGGGCTCGAACCATCTTCCACGGACTTCGCCATGGGCTCGCGCCATCTTCCAGTGACTTCACCATGGGCTCATGCCATCTTCCAGTGACTTCACCATGGGCTCGCGCTATCTTCCATTGACTTCACCATGGGCTCACACCATCCTCCAGGGGCTTCACCATGGACTCACACCATCTTCCAGGGGCTTCACCATGGGCTCGCGCCATCTTCCGGTGACTTCGCCATGGGCTTGAGCTATCTTCCAGTGACGTCGTCATGGGCTCACACCATCTTCCAGGGACTTCACCATGGGCTCGCCCCATCTTCCAGTGGCTTCGCCATGGGCTCAGGCCATCATCCAGGGACTTCACCATGGGCTCACGCCATCATCCAGGGACTTCTCCATGGGCTTGCACCATCTTCCAGTGACCTCACCATGGGCTCGTGCCATCTTCCAGTGACTTTACCATGGGCTCACACCATCCTCCAGGGGCTTCACCATGGGCTCACACCATCTTCCAGGGACTTCACCATGGGCTTGAGCTATCTTCCAGTGACGTCGTCATGGGCTCACACCATCTTCCAGGGACTTCACCAGGGGCTCACACCATCTTCCAGTGACTTCACCATGGGCTCGCACCATCTTCCAGTGGCTTCGCCATAGGCTCAGGCCATCTTCCAGGGACTTCAGCATGGGCTCGCACCATCTTCCATGGACTTCGCCATGGGCTCGTGCCATCTTCCAGGGACTTCACCATGGGCTCACACTATCTTCCAATGACTTTGCGATGGGCTCACATCATCTTCCAGGGACTTCACCATGGGCTCGCACCATCTTCCAGTGGCTTCGCCATAGGCTCAGGCCATCTTCCATTGACTTCAGTATGGGCTCGCGCCATCTTCCAGTGACTTGACCATGGGCTCGCACCATCATCCAGGGACTTCGCCATGAGCTTGCGTCATCATCCAGGGACTTCTCCATGGGCTCGCACCATCTTCCAGTGACTTCACCATGGGCCCGTGCCATCTTCCAGGGACTTCACCATGGGCTCACACCATCTTCCAGGGGCATCACCATGGGCTCGAGCCATCCTCCAGGGACTTCACCATGGGCTTGTGCCATCTTCCAGGGAATTCACCATGGGCTCGCGCCATCTTCCAGTGACTTCACCATGGGCTCACACCATCTTCCAGGGGCTTCACCATGGGCTCGAGCCATCCTCCAGGGACTTCACCATGGGCTCGCGCCATCTTCCAGGGACTTTACCATGAGCTTGCACCATCTTGCAGTGGCTTCTCCATGGGCTCGAGCCATCTTCCAGGGACTTCACCATGGGCTCGAACCATCTTCCACGGACTTCGCCATGGGCTCGCGCCATCTTCCAGTGACTTCACCATGGGCTCGTGCCATCTTCCAGTGACTTCACCATGGGCTCGCGCTATCTTCCATTGACTTCACCATGGGCTCACACCATCCTCCAGGGGCTTCACCATGGGCTCGCGCCATCTTCCGGTGACTTCGCCATGGGCTTGAGCTATCTTCCAGTGACGTCGTCATGGGCTCACACCATCTTCCAGGGACTTCACCAGGGGCTCACACCATCTTCCAGTGACTTCACCATGGGCTCGCACCATCTTCCAGTGGCTTCGCCATAGGCTCAGGCCATCTTCCAGGGACTTCACCATGGGCTCGCACCATCTTCCAGTGGCTTCGCCATAGGCCCAGGCCATCTTCCATTGACTTCAGTATGGGCTCGCGCCATCTTCCAGTGACTTGACCATGGGCTCGCACCATCTTCCAGTGGCTTCGCCATAGGCTCAGGCCATCTTCCATTGACTTGACCATGGGCTCGCACCATCATCCAGGGACTTCGCCATGGGCTTGCGTCATCATCCAGGGACTTCTCCATGGGCTCGCGCCATCATCCAGGGACTTCTCCATGGGCTCGCACCATCTTCCAGTGACTTCAGCATGGGCTCCCGCCATCATCCAGGGACTTCACCATGGGCTCATGCCATCTTCCAGTGACTGCACCATGCGCTCGCGCCATCATCCAGGGACTTCACCATGGGCTCGCGCCATCTTCCAGTGACTTCACCATGGGCTCACACCATCTTCCAGGGGCTTCACCATGGGCTCGAGCCATCCTCCAGGGACTTCACCATGGGCTCGCGCCATCTTCCAGGGACTTCGCCATGGGCTCACGCCATCTTCCAGTGACTTCACCATGAGCTTGCGCCATCATCCAGGGTCTTCACCATGGGCTCACGCTATCTTCCAGTGACTTCACCATGGGCTCGAGCCATCTTCCACGGACTACGCCATGGGCTTGCGCCATTATCCAGGGACTTCGCCATGGGCTCACGCCATCTTCCAGTGACTTCACCATGGGCTTGCGCCATCATCCAGGGACTTCACCATGGGCTCACGCCATCTTCCAGTAGCTTTACCATGGGCTCGAGCCATCTTCCACGGACTTCGCCATGGGCTCACACCATCTTCTAGTGACGTTGCCATGGGCTCGCGCCATCTTCCAGTGACTTCACCATGGGCTCACAGAATCTTCCAGGTACTTCGCCATGGGCTCGCCCCATCTTCCAGTGACTTCGCCATGGGCGCACACCATCTTCCAGGGAATTCGCCATGGGCGCACACCATCTTCCAGGAACTTCGCCATGGGCTCGCATCATCATCCAGGGACTTCACCATGGGCATGCGCCATCTTCCAGTGACTTCACCGTGGGCTCGCGCCATCGTCCAGGAACTTCACCATGGGCTCAATCCACTTTCCAGTGGCTTCGCCATGGGCTCGGGCATCTTCCAGGGACTTTGCCATGGGCAGGTACAGATGAGCGGCGTAGGGTGGGACGGTAGAGAAAGGTCCAGGTGTGACGGGTAGAGGAAGGTGTACCAGAGGGTGGGGAGGGGCAGGTTTGGGAGAGGGGATCCAAGGGGTTAGTGTGGTGAGGTTGACGGGGGGGAAGTGAAGTTGCCGGAGGGGTGAGGTTGGGAGGGTGCAGCAAAGGTGTCGGAGAGGTGAGGTTGAGGGTGGGGTGGCGAAGGTGCCAGGAGGGCTGAAGTTGGGAAGGGGGGAATGGAAGAAGGTGTAAGGGATGGTGTATGTAGGGGGAAAGTGTAAGGTGGGGTGGAATGTCCAGGTGAATGTGCAAGGGAGGGGACTGTAGAGTCAATAACTGCCTCCTGGGGAGCAAACTGGAGTGATGGGAGGGAATGGTGAGTATGAGAGTGGGCAGAGGGAGCTGGTGGTTTGGGAGGGTGAGGGTGCATTGGTACCAGTAGAAGGGTGGTTGATGGGGGCCAGACACAAACCCTGGGGCTAGGAAGGAGGTGGTCAGGGAGGTCAAGGTGGAAGAGGGTGGGAATTTCAGGAAGGTAGGGAACATACACCTTCACCTGGACATTTGTGAAGGAGATAGGTTTGGGCTGTAGGGTAACAGTGGGAAGATCGAAGGTGATGCCAGGGGGGTCGATTGTGATGAGGGAAAGGACATGGGTGACTGGGGAGGGGAAAGGACGGGGGAGCTAATCAAAAACTTAACGACGACCATGTTTCTAAAATTGAAAGTGAGTGGAGCCTTGTGTTGAACGGGCACAGGTGCTGTATGGGAGTGCAGTCAGTGGGTGGGCGGAGATGCAGGTCAACTCAGATGGACAACTGGAGGAGAATCCCAGCAGGCAGCATTGAAAATGCTCGGAACAGTGAGATGAGTGTGACAGATGAAGGCTCCACGTGCGTGGGAGAATGCTTGCAAGAGGCTCCAAAAGGCCTTGCCACACACACACTCCTCCCTCCAGATTCACTCCTGGTCTGGCTGCGTGCAGCTGAACTGCTAGCGGGGGGGGGTGGGGGGGTGGATGCGGAATGCAGGGGAGCACTCGTGAGGCCTGTAAGTGAAGCTGAATGACAACATTACACATTATTCAGTGAAAGTGAATATATTTTCAGATTGTAAATTGACAAAATGTGTTCACCTGTGCAACCATTTTTGATCAAAATTTCTTAACTTTTCTCGGCCTACTACCTTTTCTAGGTGTTGCCCTGACATCTACAGTGGGTATGGAGACAACCTGTGCATTGGTTGGCCCTGTTGCGTCTGACGACTTCGGCGTGCGTCGTCTGGAGAGTGAGGCCTTGAGGGTCTGGGCTTGCTTTGGCTGTCCACCTATGGGCCAGCTGCTCCCTCTGCAGTGACAGAGGGCAAGATTGAGCGGGTCATTGGCAAAGGGGACTCAGAGGGAGAGGACAGCCTCTGAGATTCCTGAGTGGAAGAAACAGGGGTGACCAGCAGCTGCTCCTCCTCCCTTCGTGTGCCCGAAGGGCCCAGGCCTGACTCCTTCAGGGGAAGGAGCACCTGGGGGGCTATTGAGGTGCTCCGTTTCCTTCTTGTGTTGCCACTGTAGGAATTCACCCATGGCTAATGCGATGGTGTGCAGGTCTGCGCGCATCTTTACATTCTGCTGGACCAGGGACTCCATGACATCCACCATCCACTCCATGGAGACCTCCAAACGTGCACATGTGAGCACCACTTCATCAGAGAGCAGGCGGATGCACTCCTCCGACTCGTGTGCCACTCTGTTGAGGGCTTCCAACAGCTCTGCGTGTTGTTCTCTTGCCTTCTGCTGACTCTCCAAGTTGAGTTGGAAGGCCAAATTCAGAGGCTCGTCATCTGACTCTGACCTGACAGATGCCTTATCCTCAGCAGTCCCCTGGGTTCCGGGGAGCTCGGCTGTACCTGCCTCCTCCTGCTGGGGATACGTGTCTGTGCAGTGACCACCAGATTGTGAACCCGTGCCTGCTCTCCATCGAGGTCCCACCAAGGTGTGTGTCTCTGCACTGGTGGAGGGTGTGGGTAAGTGCTGCGATGGGTCTTCCAGGCTGTTGATTTCCAGCTCTTCAATGGAGGAGGAGTCCTCTTGGCTGGAGGTGAGGACCTGGACCAAGCTGAGGGACTGGCTGGCTGAGGGTGTCAGTCACTTGGCAGAGTTCCTTGTGAACCAGAGTAGAGATAATTAGTGTATGGCAGCAGAGTCAAAAACAAGAGAGAGAGAGAGCACTCACAGCTGCATTGAGAGAGGGATGATGTGGTGCAGGATCCTCATGAGGGTGTTCACCGTCTACCTCACCATCACTGCAGGCATGGTCCACATCCTCACCAGCCAGCGCGATGGCACGCTCCTCAAAGTGAGTGAGGGGCCTAGTGTGGGCCACTCCACCTCCTGGTCTGGGACCTCTCCCTGCTGCCGTGAGCCAGCTTCTCCTGCATGAAAACAGATGGAGAGAGTGTGAGCAGGTCACATGCCATGGCAGGTGATAAGGGTGTGTGGAATGTTTCTGTGGTGAGCGGAGCCATGGATGGGATGAAGACATGAGCTCGATAGGATATGAGCCTGATGGAGATGTGAGGGTGTGTGTGAGAGTTAGTGTTTTGTCCCTTGAGGTGTGAGATCCCTGTGGATGTGTGATGGGTTTGTGAGTGTCTGTGTGAGACTTAGTGGTGTTGTCCGTCGAGGTGTGAGATCCCTGTGATTGTGTGATGGGTTTGTTGAGTGTGTGTTGAGAGTGATAAAGTGGTGAGCTTATCCTGGCGGAATGGATGAGATCATTCATCCTCCTCTGGCACTGGATGGCTGACCTCCTCTGTGCTCTGTTGGCCCTGACTGCCGCTGCCACCGCCTCCCAGGCCAGATTGGTGACTCTGGTGGACCTCCTGCGGCCAGAGTGGAAAAGAGGACATTCCGGTGGGCCTCAATGCCATCCAAAAGGTGCTCCAGTGAGGCATCACTAAATTTGGGAGCTGCCATCTTCTTTGATTTCAGGGCCATCTGTTGCCTGGAGCGGTCCTCGTTTGTAGGCATGAAGTAAGCTACGCTCTAGTGCGCTTTAAATATGGTGCCCAAAGTGAGGAAGTACTGATGTCACGGTGCAGCAGGCAAATCCGAGCCTGCCCGCCAACGATCAGGCGTGTTTATCATGAATGCATTATTAATGAGGTGCCAAGAAGCGAATGATATGGCGCAAAAACCGCCATTGCAGTCAGTGGGAAAAACATCTTTTCTCACGCCTGCTACCATACAGTGCAATTTAGGGAAGATTCCGCCCAGAGTTTCATCACAACTCTTGCAATTATAGGCATCTTTCAAAACCAAAAGACATCCCAAAGCACATAACAGCCAATGAAGTGTACTTGACATGTAGTCACTGTAGTAATGTGGGAAACATAGCAACCAACTGAACACCAAAACTTCCACAAACAACGAGGTGAGAATGAATAGAGAATCTGTTGTCTCTTTTTGTGATGTTGATTGAGGGATAAATATTGGTCAGGATTCCCCTGCCCTCCTTTGAAATAGTGGCTTGGAACTCTTCACAGCCACATGAGAGGGCAAACAGCTCCTTTATTTAATGACAAAAACAGAATTACCTGGAAAAACTCAGCAGGTCTGGCAGCATCGGCGGAGAAGAAAAGAGTTGACGTTTCGAGTCCTCATGACCCTTCAACAGAACTAAGTAAAAATAGGAGAGGGGTGAAATATAAGCTGGTTTAAGGTGGTGGGGGGGGCGGCGTTGGGGGAGAGAAGTTGGTGTGGGGGGGTGGTTGTAGGGACAAGCAAGCAGCGATAGGAGCAGATAATCAAAAGATGTCACAGATAAAGGAACAAAGAGGTGTTGAAGGTAATTCTGTTTTTGTTTTGGATTTCCAGCATCCGCAGTAGTTTTTTTGTTTTTATCCTTTATTTAATGGTTCATCCAAAAGACAACACCACTTACAGTGCAGTACTTCCTCAGTGCTTCCTATTGTGCTCAAGTTCTGGAGTGTGCTTCAGCCCAGAACCTTTGGACTCAGAGGTGAGAATGCTTCCAGCTGAGGGTTCAGAAAATCTCCCTCTGTGCTCCTGCTAACTGAGAGTGCTTGAATTTGATATTGAATTCAAGACAGGCAGATAAACATTGTATGGGATGTTTCTCACTTTGAGGAATACAATGCTCACGGACATTTTTGGGAAATTCAAAATGGAAGGTGGCTGATTTGGCAGAAAATTTATTTAAGATTTATTAAAATACACGTTTTTTTCTGACCTGTTGCATAGACATTGCCACCAACTTTCTGGCATGAACTTCTTGTCCCTGACCCATGGACATTGCCCTACAAGCTAAAGAAAACACATCAGTTAGCTTTCACACAGAGCATTATTCAGTCTGGAAATTATAATTATACCATACAGGAATATCAACTGCAGCTAACCACTAAAATAGTCAAATACTGACTAAAGTGTTTTACTGGAGATGACCCTGTGACAGTGGTTTAAACCTGAGGTCCTTAACTCATTGTCTGCTGATGCTTCATCTGAGCCATTTCCTTGACAGTTTTTTATTTCAGTGGTGGTTTGCTATTCCCTTCCACTTTCAGGAGCAGGGCGAGGTGGCAAGTCTTAAGTCTACCTTGGCCAGAATGGGAATTGGACCCGTACTGTTGGCATCATTCTGAACCACAAACTAGCAATCTAGCCAACTGAGCTAACTGGCCCCCAAGCCTGATGTCTATCCCCAAAATTCATGAGACTTAATGAATACCCAGGGAGATTAGCTCACTGTCTCCTTTCACAAGATGGAATAAGGCAAATGAGGTCAAAACGGGCATTTTGAACTCCCCCCTCAATTCCCCATTCACTCATTGGCTAGGCTGTGGAACTGGAAGAATATGGTGCTTTGAGCAAGGCTCCAAGGGGCATGACAAAGACTTTAAAAAGAGCATTTATTCCAATTTCAAGAACACCCAGGGAAGTAGAAGATTGAATTGGGGCCTGCTGCTTCCCAATCTCCATTAGAAGCCAGAAGATACCAGTCTGAAGCTCAAGATATAGTTGCAGGACTGAGAGGCCTCCACCGGCATCACATTTTCCTGCTCCTTCCATTTATGCCAGTCCCTGCCAGGGATGGCCCATGGAAAACCTGGTGAACTTGGGATTGGACAGCTATGCTGTCCCTGTTTATTGTTGAGGAGTGAGCAAGGAAAATATGTCCTTTATGTGTCTTGGTCTTTCACCAACCATTCCCAATATAAATACAAACAGAGAAACAGCTATAAATCTAGCAAAAAAAGGCATGTTTACATCAATGGAAAGAGAAAGAAATTATTAGAAGCGAGAGAGAGAAAGACAATAAAAAGGAACCAGAAAAGAGATAATGAAGATTACCAAAAGGAAGAGAGGTGCACAAATAGAATGGCTGAATTATATTTCAATGTATGTTGCCAAGAGAACAAGGGTGTGAGCTGTTCCTAGTTATATGCCAATTATGCTCTACAGCTGGCCATTAAAGGTTGAGCAATATAGTTATCTGACCTTAATAATGGGTGTTTGTACTTCCCAAGGTAAACTATTTATCTGATACCTAGGTGGGAATATAATAAAAGACAATGAATACAGTTGGTTTAGGATAGTCAGCTATAACAGTGTCAACAAGAAACTGATGAGTTAGCTGAGGAAAAGTTTAAAACACAAGAATAGAGTTACACTGACACTGTTCTGATGCTAACTATGTTGAAAACAAACATTATAAAGGGACTACACAAAAACAAAAAATGCTGGAAAAACTCAGCAGGTCTGACAGCATCTGTGGAGAGAAAGATAGAGTTAACGTTTTGAGTCCGTATGACTCTTCTTCAGAGCATAAAGGGACTTGCTGGTATTGATTTTCTCCATTGACAACCTGGGGTTCCTCTTGGTAAATATAAAAATGGTAAATGACCATAAATATAAAGTATTTTGAGGAAACACACAGAATACTAACAGTAGCAGTTGTATTCACTAAAAAGACTATATCCATACCAATTTCAAGCTTTTTGGCCAGTCCTTCAATCTGATTGCTGGGATCAGAGCCCATGGACAGGAAACAGATCAGAGGAGTTTGTGTGTCACTTTCTTCCCAGGTTGTCTCCAGGTTTAGAATCACCGGCTCTGCATATTTGGCTCCCATTGCAGCAGAAATGTAGTTTCGAGCTTGTGAGAGAATTCTGTCAGGACACCATGATCTGAAATTCAAAGAAAGAATGAAATCAAAGTCATTTAAAATTCTTTATTCACGGCTGAGGAAGAATTCAACAGTCATGCACTAAAATGGAGAACAGAAAAGGCAATGGTACAACAACTGCTGCATTGCCACTTTCCAAACTGATAAATGTCTATTGTAAGATATATACTTGGAAGTATGATATCGTAACTATTACCGAAACATGGCAGAAGGAGAGTCAGGAATAGCAGCTCAGTATTCCCGGTTAGCGTTTTCAGATGGTGGGCCAGGTGGGGGCAGTGGTTAAAAAAAGAAAGGAGCTCACAATATTGGCTAAAGAAACATTCACAGCTGTGAGGGGGATGATATGCTTGATGGATCATCAAAGAAGGCCTTCGGGTTGAACTGAGGAACAAAAAGGGACAGTAACACTGCTGGAATTGCTAACCCTAGCCCTAAACCTAACTCACTGCTGGAAGTGCTAGCCCTAACCCTAACCCTAACTCACTGCTGGAAGTGCTAAACCAAACGCTAACCCTAACTCACTGCTGGAAGTGCTAACCCTAACCCAAACCCAAACTCGCTGTTGGAAGTGCTAACTAACCCTAACACTAACCCTAACTCACAGCTGGAAGTGCTAACACTAACCCTAACTCACTGCTGGAAGTGCTAGCCCTAACCCTAACCATAACTCAATGCTGGAAGTGCTAACCCTAACCCTAACCCTAACTCACTGCTGGAAGTGCTAATCCTAACCCTAACCCTAAACCTATCTCACTGCTGGAAGTGCTAACCCTAACCCTAACCCTAGCCCTAGCCCTAACCCTAACCATAACTCACTGGTGGAAGTGCTAACCCTAACCCTAAACCTAACTCACCATTGGAAGTGCAAACCCTAACCCTAACCCTAACTAACTGCTGGAAGTGCTAACCTTAACCCTAACCCTAACTCACTGCTGGAAGTGCTAGCCCTAACCCTAACTCACTGCTGGAAGTGCTGATCTTAACCCGAACCCTAACTCACTGCTGGAAGTGCTAACCCTAACCCTAACTCACTGCTGGAAGTGCTAACCGTAACCCTAACCCTAACTCACTGCTGGAAGCGCTAACCCTAAACCTAACCCTAACTCACTGCTGGAAGTGCTAACCTTAACCTTAACCCTAACTCACTGCTGGAAGTGCTAACCATAACCATAACCATAACTCACTGCTGGAAGTGCTAACCCTAACCCTAACCCTAATTCACTGCTGGAACTTCTAGCCCTAACCCTAACCCTAACAAAATGGTGGAAGGGCTAACCCTAACCCTAAACCTATCTCACTGCTTGAAGTGCTAACCCTAACCCTAACCCGAGCCCTAGCCCTAACCCTAACCATAACTCACTGCTGGAAGTGCTAACCCTAACCCTAACCCTAACTCACTGCTGGAAGTGCTAGCCCTAGCCCTAACCCTAACCTAACCCTAACACTCGCCCTAAACCCTACAGTGAAACCGAACCCTAACCCTAACCCTAACTCTAACCGTAACCCTAACTCTAAACCTAACCCTAACTCACTGCTGGAAGTGCTAACCCTAACCCTAACCCTAACTCACTGCTGGAAGTGCTAACCCTAACCCTAACCCTAACTCACTGCTGGAAGTGCTAACCCTAATCCTAACCCTAACTCACTGCTGGAAGTGCTAACCCTAACCATAACCCTAACTCACTGCTGGAAGTGCTAGTCCTAGCCCTAACCCTAACGCGAACTCACTGCTGGAAGTGCTAACCCTAACCCTAACCCTAATTCACTGCTGGAAGTGCAAAACCTAACCCTAACCCTAACTCACTGCTGGTAGTGCTAGCCCTAACCCTAACCCCAACTCACTGCTGGAAGTGCTAACCCTAACCATAACTCAGTGCTGGAAGTGCTAACCTTAACCCTAACTCACTGCTGGAAGTGCTAGCCCTAGCCCTAACGCTAAACCTAACCCTAACTCACTGCTGGAAGTGCTAACCCTAACCCTAACCCTAACTCACTGCTGGAAGTGCTAACCCTAATCCTAAACCTAACTCACTGCTGGAAGTGCTAACCCTAACCCTAACCCTAACTCACTGCTGGAAGTGCTAACCCTAATCCTAACCCTAACTCACTGCTGGAAGTGCTAACCCTAACCATAACCCTAACTCACTGCAGGAAGTGCTAGCCCTAGCCCTAACCCTAACCCGAACTCACTGCTGGAAGTGCTAACCCTAACCCTAACCCTAATTCACTGATGGAAGTGCAAAACCTAACCCTAACCCTAACTCACTGCTGGTAGTGCTAGCCCTAACCCTAACCCCAACTCACTGCTGGAAGTGCTAACCCTAACCATAACTCAGTGCTAGAAGTGCTAACCTTAACCCTAACTCACTGCTGGAAGTGCTAGCCCTAGCCCTAACGCTAAACCTAACCCTAACTCACTGCTGGAAGTGCTAACCCTAACCCTAACTCACTGCTGGAAGTGCTAACCCTAACCCTAACCCTAACTCACTGTTGGAAGTGCTAACCCTAACCCTAACCGTAACTCACTGCTGGAAGTGCTAACCCTAACCCTAACTCACTGCTGGAAGTGCTAACCCTAATCCTAACCCTAACTCACTGCTGGAAGTGCTAGCCCTAGCCCTAACCCTAACCCGAACTCACTGCTGGAAGTGCTAACCCTAACCCTAACCCTAATTCACTGATGGAAGTGCAAAACCTAACCCTAACCCTAACTCACTGCTGGTAGTGCTAGCCCTAACCCTAACCCAAACTCACTGCTAGAAGTGCTAACCCTAACCATAACTCAGTGCTAGAAGTGCTAACCTTAACCCTAACTCACTGCTGGAAGTGCTAGCCCTAGCCCTAACGCTAAACCTAACCCTAACTCACTGCTGGAAGTGCTAACCCTAACCCTAACCCTAACTCACTGCTGGAAGTGCTAACCCTAATCCTAAACCTAACTCACTGCTGGAAGTGCTAAACTTAACCCTAATCCTAACTCACTGCTGGAAGAGCTAACCTTAACCCTAACTCACTGCTGGAAGTGCTAACCTTAACCCTAACCCTAACTCACTGCTGGAAGTGCTAACCCTAACACTAACTCACTGCTGGAAGTGCTAACCCTAACCCTAACTCACTGCTGGAAGTGCTAACCCTAACCCTAACCATAACTCACTGCTGGAATTGCTAACCTTAACGCTAACCCTAACTCACTGCTGGAAATGCTAACCCTAACCCTAACCCTAACTCACTGCTGGAAGTGCTAACCCTAACCCTAACTCACTGCTGGAAGTGCTAACCCTAACCCTAACCCTAATTCACTGTTGGAAGTGCTAACCCTAACCGTAACTCACTGCTGGAAGTGCTAACCCTAACCCTAACCGTAACTCACTGCTGGAAGTGCTAACCCTAACCCTAACCCTAACTCACTGCTGGAAGTGCTAACCATAACCCAAACCCTAACTCACTGCTAGAAGTGCTAACCTTAACGCTAACCCAAACTCACTGCTGGAAGTGCTAACTAACACAAAAACTAAACCTAACTCACTGCTGGAAGTGCTAACACTAACCCTAACTCATTGCTGGAAGTGCTAGGACTAACGCTAACCCTAACTCAATGCTGGAAGTGCTAACCCTAACCCTAACCCTAACTCACTGCTGGAAGTGCTAATCCTAACCATAACCCTAACCCTAACTCACTGCTGGAAGTGCTAACCCTAACCCTAACCCTAACTCACTGCTGGAAGTGCTAACCCTAACCCTAACCCGAACTCACTGCTGGAAGTGCTAACCCTAACCCTAACCCTAACTCACTGCTGGAAGTGCAAAACCTAACCCTAACCCTAACTCTCTGCTGGTAGTGCTAGCCCTAACCCTCACCCCAACTCACTGCTGGAAGTGCTAACCCTAACCATAACTCAGTGCTGGAAGTGCTAACCTTAACCCTAACTCACTGCTGGAAGTGCTAGCCCTAGCCCTAACGCTAAACCTAACCCTAACTCACTGCTGGAAGTGCTAACCCTAATCCTAACCCTAACTCACTGCTGGAAGTGCTAGCCCTAGCCCTAACCCTAACCCGAACTCACTGCTGGAAGTGCTAACCCTAACCCTAACCCTAATTCACTGATGGAAGTGCAAAACCTAACCCTAACCCTAACTCACTGCTGGTAGTGCTAGCCCTAACCCTAACCCAAACTCACTGCTAGAAGTGCTAACCCTAACCATAACTCAGTGCTAGAAGTGCTAACCTTAACCCTAACTCACTGCTGGAAGTGCTAGCCCTAGCCCTAACGCTAAACCTAACCCTAACTCACTGCTGGAAGTGCTAACCCTAACCCTAACCCTAACTCACTGCTGGAAGTGCTAACCCTAATCCTAAACCTAACTCACTGCTGGAAGTGCTAAACTTAACCCTAATCCTAACTCACTGCTGGAAGAGCTAACCTTAACCCTAACTCACTGCTGGAAGTGCTAACCTTAACCCTAACCCTAACTCACTGCTGGAAGTGCTAACCCTAACACTAACTCACTGCTGGAAGTGCTAACCCTAACCCTAACTCACTGCTGGAAGTGCTAACCCTAACCCTAACCATAACTCACTGCTGGAATTGCTAACCTTAACGCTAACCCTAACTCACTGCTGGAAATGCTAACCCTAACCCTAACCCTAACTCACTGCTGGAAGTGCTAACCCTAACCCTAACTCACTGCTGGAAGTGCTAACCCTAACCCTAACCCTAACTCACTGTTGGAAGTGCTAACCCTAACCGTAACTCACTGCTGGAAGTGCTAACCCTAACCCTAACCGTAACTCACTGCTGGAAGTGCTAACCCTAACCCTAACCCTAACTCACTGCTGGAAGTGCTAACCATAACCCAAACCCTAACTCACTGCTAGAAGTGCTAACCTTAACGCTAACCCAAACTCACTGCTGGAAGTGCTAACTAACACAAAAACTAAACCTAACTCACTGCTGGAAGTGCTAACACTAACCCTAACTCATTGCTGGAAGTGCTAGGCCTAACGCTAACCCTAACTCAATGCTGGAAGTGCTAACCCTAACCCTAACCCTAACTCACTGCTGGAAGTGCTAATCCTAACCATAACCCTAACCCTAACTCACTGCTGGAAGTGCTAACCCTAACCCTAACCCTAACTCACTGCTGGAAGTGCTAACCCTAACCCTAACCCGAACTCACTGCTGGAAGTGCTAACCCTAACCCTAACCCTAACTCACTGCTGGAAGTGCAAAACCTAACCCTAACCCTAACTCTCTGCTGGTAGTGCTAGCCCTAACCCTCACCCCAACTCACTGCTGGAAGTGCTAACCCTAACCATAACTCAGTGCTGGAAGTGCTAACCTTAACCCTAACTCACTGCTGGAAGTGCTAGCCCTAGCCCTAACGCTAAACCTAACCCTAACTCACTGCTGGAAGTGCTAACCCTAACCCTAACCCTAACTCACTGCTGGAAGTGCTAACCCTAATCCTAAACCTAACTCACTGCTGGAAGTGCTAAACTTAACCCTAATCCTAACTCACTGCTGGAAGAGCTAACCTTAACCCTAACTCACTGCTGGAAGTGCTAACCTTAACCCTAACCCTAACTCACTGCTGGAAGTGCTAACCCTAACACTAACTCACTGCTGGAAGTGCTAACCCTAACCCTAACTCACTGCTGGAAGTGCTAACCCTAACCCTAACCATAACTCACTGCTGGAATTGCTAACCTTAACGCTAACCCTAACTCACTGCTGGAAATGCTAACCCTAACCCTAACCCTAACTCACTGCTGGAAGTGCTAACCCAAACCCTAACTCACTGCTGGAAGTGCTAAACCAAACCCTAACCCTAACTCACTGTTGGAAGTGCTAACCCTAACCCTAACCGTAACTCACTGCTGGAAGTGCTAACCCTAACCCTAACCGTAACTCACTGCTGGAAGTGCTAACCCTAACCCTAACCCTAACTCACTGCTGGAAGTGCTAACCATAACCCAAACCCTAACTCACTGCTAGAAGCGCTAACCTTAACGCTAACCCAAACTCACTCTTGGAAGTGCTAACTAACACAAAAACTAAACCTAACTCACTGCTGGAAGTGCTAAAACTAACCCTAACTCATTGCTGGAAGTGCTAGCCCTAACGCTAACCCTAACTCAATGCTGGAAGTGCTAACCCTAACCCTAACCCTAACTCACTGCTGGAAGTGCTAATCCTAACCATAACCCTAACCCTAACTCACTGCTGGAAGTGCTAACCCTAACACTAACTCACTGCTGGAAGTGCTAAACTTAACCCTAATCCTAACTCACTGCTGGAAGAACTAACCTTAACCCTAACTCACTGCTGGAAGTGCTAACCTTAACCCTAACCCTAACTCACTGCTGGAAGTGCTAACCCTAACACTAACTCACTGCTGGAAGTGCTAACCCTAACCCTAACTCACTGCTGGAAGTGCTAACCCTAACCCTAACCATAACTCACTGCTGGAATTGCTAACCTTAACGCTAACCCTAACTCACTGCTGGAAATGCTAACCCTAACCCTAACCCTAACTCACTGCTGGAAGTGCTAACCCAAACCCTAACTCACTGCTGGAAGTGCTAAACCTAACCCTAACCCTAACTCACTGTTGGAAGTGCTAGCCCTAACCCTAACCGTAACTCACTGCTGGAAGTGCTAACCCTAACCCTAACCGTAACTCACTGCTGGAAGTGCTAACCTTAACCCTAACCCTAACTCACTGCTGGAAGTGCTAACCATAACCCAAACCCTAACTCACTGCTAGAAGCGCTAACCTTAACGCTAACCCAAACTCACTCTTGGAAGTGCTAACTAACACAAAATCTAAACCTAACTCACTGCTGGAAGTGCTAACACTAACCCTAACTCATTGCTGGAAGTGCTAGCCCTAACGCTAACCCTAACTCAATGCTGGAAGTGCTAACCCTAACCCTAACCCTAACTCACTGCTGGAAGTGCTAATCCTAACCATAACCCTAACCCTAACTCACTGCTGGAAGTGCTAACCCTAACACTAACTCACTGCTGGAAGTGCTAACCCTAACCCTAACTCACTGCTGGAAGTGCTAACCCTAACCCTAACCATAACTCACTGCTGGAATTGCTAACCTTAACGCTAACCCTAACTCACTGCTGGAAATGCTAACCCTAACCCTAACCCTAACTCACTGCTGGAAGTGCTAACCCTAACCCTAACACACTGCTGGAAGTGCTAACCCTAACCCTAACCCTAACTCACTGTTGGAAGTGCTAACCCTAACCCTAACCGTAACTCACTGCTGGAAGTGCTAACCCTAACCCTAACCGTAACTCACTGCTGGAAGTGCTAACCCTAACCCTAACCCTAACTCACTGCTGGAAGTGCTAACCATAACCCAAACCCTAACTCACTGCTAGAAGTGCTAACCTTAACGCTAACCCAAACTCACTGCTGGAAGTGCTAACTAACACAAAAACTAAACCTAACTCACTGCTGGAAGTGCTAACACTAACCCTAACTCATTGCTGGAAGTGCTAGCCCTAACGCTAACCCTAACTCAATGCTGGAAGTGCTAACCCTAACCCTAACCCTAACTCACTGCTGGAAGTGTTAATCCTAACCATAACCCTAACCCTAACTCACTGCGGGAAGTGCTAACCCTAACCATAACCCTAACTCACTGCTGGAAGTGCTAACCCTAACCCTAACCCGAACTCACTGCTGGAAGTGCTAACCCAAACCCTAACCCTAACTCACTGCTGGAAGTGCAAAACCTAACCCTAACCCTAACTCACTGCTGGTAGTGCTAGCCCTAACCCTCACCCCAACTCACTGCTGGAAGTGCTAACCCTAACCATAACTCAGTGCTGGAAGTGCTAACCTTAACCCTAACTCACTGCTGGAAGTGCAAAACCTAACCCTAATCCTAACTCACTGCTGGAAGAACTAACCTTAACCCTAACTCACTGCTGGAAGTGCTAACCTTAACCCTAACCCTAACTCACTGCTGGAAGTGCTAACCCTAACACTAACTCACTGCTGGAAGTGCTAACCCTAACCCTAACTCACTGCTGGAAGTGCTAACCCTAACCCTAACCATAACTCACTGCTGGAATTGCTAACCTTAACGCTAACCCTAACTCACTGCTGGAAATGCTAACCCTAACCCTAACCCTAACTCACTGCTGGAAGTGCTAACCCTAACCCTAACTCACTGCTGGAAGTGCTAAACCTAACCCTAACCCTAACTCACTGTTGGAAGTGCTAACCCTAACCCTAACCGTAACTCACTGCTGGAAGTGCGAACCCTAACCCTAACCGTAACTCACTGCTGGAAGTGCTAACCCTAACCCTAACCCTAACTCACTGCTGGAAGTGCTAACCATAACCCAAACCCTAACTCACTGCTAGAAGCGCTAACCTTAACGCTAACCCAAACTCACTCTTGGAAGTGCTAACTAACACAAAAACTAAACCTAACTCACTGCTGGAAGTGCTAACACTAACCCTAACTCATTGCTGGAAGTGCTAGCCCTAACGCTAACCCTAACTCACTGCTGGAAGTGCTAATCCTAACCTTAACCCTAACCCTAACTCACTGCTGGAAGTGCTAACCCTAACCCTAACCCCAGCCCTAGCCCTAACCCTAACCATAACTCACTGCTGGAAGTGCTAACCCTAAACCTAAACCTAACTCACCACTGGAAGTGCAAGCCCTAACCCTAACCCTAACTAACTGCTGGAAGTGCTAACCTTAACCCTAACCCTAACTCACTGCTGGAAGTGCTAGCCCTAACCCTAACTCACTGCTGGAAGTGCTAACCCTAATCCTAACCCTAACTCACTGCTGGAAGTGCTGATCTTAACCCGAACCCTAACTCACTGCTGGAAGTGCTAACCTTAACCCTAACTCACTGCTGGAAGTGCTAACCGTAACCCTAACCCTAACTCACTGCTGGAAGTGCTAACCCTAAACCTAACCCTAACTCACTGCTGGAAGTGCTAACCTTAACCCTAACCCTAACTCACTGCTGGAAGTGCTAGCCCTAACCCTAACCCTAACTCACTACTGGAAGTGCTAATCTTAACCCGAACCCTAACTCACTGCTGGAAGTGCTAACACTAATACTAACCCGAACACTAACTCAGTGCTGGAAGTGCTAACCCTAACCCTAACTCACTGCTGGAAGTGCTAACCCTAACCCTAACCCTAACTCACTGCTGGAAGTGCTAACCATAACCGTAACCCTAACTCACTGCTGGAAGTGCTAATCTTAACCCTAACCCTAACTCACTGCTGGAAGTGCTAACCCTAACCTTAACTCACTGCTGGAAGTGCTAACCTTAACCCTAACTCACTGCTGGAAGTGCTAGCCCTAGCCCTAATTCTAACCCTAACCCAAACTCACTGCTGGAAGTGCTAACCCTAACCCTAACCCTAATTCACTGCTGGAAGTGCTAACCCTAATCCTAACCCTAACTCATTGCTGGAAGTGCTAACCTTAACACTAACTCATTGCTGGAAGTGCTAACCGTAACCCTAAGCCTAACTCACTGCTGGAAGTGCTAACCCTAACCCTAACCCTAACTCACTGCTGGAAGTGCTAACCTTAACCCTAACCCTAACTCACTGCTGGAAGTGCTAGCCCTAACCCTAACTCACTGCTGGAAGTGCTAATCTTAACCCGAACCCTAACTCACTGCTGGAAGTGCTAACACTAACCCTAACCCGAACCCTAACTCACTGCTGGAAGTGCTAACCCTAACCCTAACCCTAACTCATTGCTGGAAGTGCTAACCCTAACCCTAACCCTAACTCACTGCTGGAAGTGCTAATCCTAACCCTAACCCTAAACCTTTCTCACTGCTGGAAATGCTAACCCTAACCCTAACCCTAGCCCTAGCCCTAAACCTAACCATAACTCACTGGTAGAAGTGCTAACCCTAACCCTAAACCTAACTCACCATTGGAAGTGCAAACCCTAACCCTAACCCTAACTAACTGCTGGAAGTGCTAACCTTAACCCTAACCCTAACTCACTGCTGGAAGTGCTAGACCTAACCCTAACTCACTGCTGGAAGTGCTAATCTTAACCCGAACCCTAACTCACTGCTGGAAGTGCTAACCCTAACCCTAACTCACTGCTGGAAGTGCTAACCGTAACCCTAACCCTAACTCACTGCTGGAAGCGCTAACCCTAAACCTAACCCTAACTCACTGCTGGAAGTGCTAACCTTAACCTTAACCCTAACTCACTGCTGGAAGTGCTAACCATAACCATAACCATAACTGACTGCTGGAAGTGCTAACCCTAACCCTAACCCTAATTCACTGCTGGAACTTCTAGCCCTAACCCTAACCCTAACAAAATGGTGGAAGTGCTAACCCTAACCCTAAACCTATCTCACTGCTGGAAGTGCTAACCCTAACCCTAACCCTAGCCCTAGCCCTAACCCTAACCATAACTCACTGCTGGAAGTGCTAACCCTAACCCTAACCCTAACTCACTGCTGGAAGTGCTAACCCTAGCCCTAACCCTAACCCGAACTCACTGCTGGAAGTGCTAACCCTAACCCTAACCCTAATTCACTGATGGAAGTGCAAAACCTAACCCTAACCCTAACTCACTGCTGGTAGCGATAGCCCTAACCCTAACCCCAACTGACTGCTGGAAGTGCTAACCCTAACCATAATTCAGTGCTGGAAGTGCTAACCTTAACCCTAACTCACTGCTGGAAGTGCTAGCCCTAGCCCTAACGCTAAACCTAACCCTAACTCACTGCTGGAAGTGCTAACCCTAACCCTAATCCTAACTCACTGCTGGAAGAGCTAACCCTAAACCTAAACCTAACTCACTGCTGGAAGTGCTAAACTTAACCCTAATCCTAACTCTCTGCTGGAAGAGCTAACCTTAACCCTAACTCACTGCTGGAAGTGCTAACCTTAACCCTAACCCTAACTCACTGCTGGAAGTGCTAACCCTAACACTAACTCACTGCTGGAAGTGCTAACCCTAACCCTAACTCACTGCTGGAAGTGCTAACACTAACCCTAACCATAACTCACTGCTGGAATTGCTAACCTTAACGCTAACCCTAACTCACTGCTGGAAATGCTAACCCTAACCCTAACCCTAACTCACTGCTGGAAGTGCTAACCCTAACCCTAACTCACTGCTGGAAGTGCTAACCCTAACCCTAACCCTAACTCACTGTTGGAAGAGCTAACCCTAACCCTAACCGTAACTCACTGCTGGAAGTGCTAACCCTAACCCTAACCGTAACTCACTGCTGGAAGTGCTAACCCTAACCCTAACCCTAACTCACTGCTGGATGTGCTAACCATCACCCAAACCCTAACTCACTGCTAGAAGTGCTAACCTTAACGCTAACCCAAACTCACTGCTGGAAGTGCTAACTAACACAAAAACTAAACCTAACTCACTGCTGGAAGTGCTAACACTAACCCTAACTCATTGCTGGAAGTGCTAGCCCTAACGCTAACCCTAACTCAATGCTGGAAGTGCTAACCCTAACCCTAACCCTAACTCACTGCTGGAAGTGCTAATCCTAACCATAACCCTAACCCTAACTCACTGCTGGAAGTGCTAACCCTAACCATAACTCAGTGCTGGAAGTGCTAACCTTAACCCTAACTCACTGCTGGAAGTGCTAGCCCTAGCCCTAACGCTAAACCTAACCCTAACTCACTGCTGGAAGTGCTAACCCTAATCCTAAACCTAACTCACTGCTGGAAGTGCTAAACTTAACCCTAATCCTAACTCACTGCTGGAAGAGCTAACCTTAACCCTAACTCACTGCTGGAAGTGCTAACCTTAACCCTAACCCTAACTCACTGCTGGAAGTGCTAACCCTAACACTAACTCATTGCTGGAAGTGCTAACCCTAACCCTAACTCACTGCTGGAAGTGCTAACCTTAACGCTAAGCCTAACTCACTGCTGGAAATGCTAACCCTAACCCTAACCATAACTCACTGCTGGAATTGCTAACCTTAACGCTAACCCTAACTCACTGCTGGCAATGCTAACCCTAACCCTAACCCTAACTCACTGCTGGAAGTGCTAACCCTAACCCTAACTCACTGCTGGAAGTGCTAACCCTAACCCTAACCCTAACTCACTGCTGGAAGTGCTAACCCTAACCATAACCCTAACTCACTGCTAGAAGCGCTAACCTTAACGCTAACCCAAACTCACTCTTGGAAGTGCTAACTAACACAAAAACTAAACCTAACTCACTGCTGGAAGTGCTAACACTAACCCTAACTCATTGCTGGAAGTGCTAGCCCTAACGCTAACCCTAACTCAATGCTGGAAGTGCTAACCCTAACCCTAACCCTAACTCACTGCTGGAAGTGCTAATCCTAACCATAACCCTAACCCTAACTCACTGCTGGAAGTGCTAACCTTAACCCTAACTCACTGCTGGAAGTGCTGATCTTAACCCGAACCCTAACTCACTGCTGGAAGTGCTAACCCTAACCCTAACTCACTGCTGGAAGTGCTAACCCTAACCCTAACCCTAACTCATTGCTGGAAGTGCTAAACCTAACCCTAACCCTAACTCACTGCTGGAAGTGCTAACCTTAACGATAACCCTAACTCACTGCTGGAAGTGCTAACCATAACCGTAACCCTAACTCACTGCTGGAAGTGCTAATCTTAACCCTAACCCTAACTCACTGCTGGAAGTGCTAACCCTAACCTTAACTCACTGCTGGAAGTGCTAACCTTAACCCTAACTCACTGCTGGAAGTGCTAGCCCTAGCCTTAACTCTAACCCTAACCCTAACTCACTGCTGGAAGTGCTAACCCTAACCCTAACCCTAACTCACTGCTGGAAGTGCTAACCTTAACCCTAACCCTAACTCACTGCTGGAAGTGCTAGCCCTAACCCTAACCCTAACTCACTGCTGGAAGTGCTAATCTTAACCCGAACCCTAACTCACTGCTGGAAGTGCTAACACTAACCCTAACCCGAACCCTAACTCACTGCTGGAAGTGCTAACCCTAACCCTAACCCTAACTCATTGCTGGAAGTGCTAACCCTAACCCTAACCCTAACTCACTGCTGGAAGTGCTAATCCTAACCATAACCCTAACCCTAACTCACTGCTGGAAGTGCTAACCCTAACCAGAACTCACTGCTGGAAGTGCTAACCCTAACCCTAACCCGAACTCACTGCTGGAAGTGCTAACCCTAACCCTAACCCTAACTCACTGCTGGAAGTGCAAAACCTAACCCTAACCCTAACTCACTGCTGGTAGTGCTAGCCCTAACCCTCACCCCAACTCACTGCTGGAAGTGCTAACCCTAACCATAACTCAGTGCTGGAAGTGCTAACCTTAACCCTAACTCACTGCTGGAAGTGCTAGCCCTAGCCCTAACGCTAAACCTAACCCTAACTCACTGCTGGAAGTGCTAAACCTAATCCTAAACCTAACTCACTGCTGGAAGTGCTAAACTTAACCCTAATCCTAACTTACTGCTGGAAGAGCTAACCTTAACCCTAACTCACTGCTGGAAGTGCTAACCTTAACCCTAACCCTAACTCACTGCTGGAAGTGCTAACCCTAACACTAACTCACTGCTGGAAGTGCTAACCCTAACCCTAACTCACTGCTGGAAGTGCTAACCTTAACGCTAACCCTAACTCACTGCTGGAAATGCTAACCCTAACCCTAACCATAACTCACTGCTGGAATTGCTAACCTTAACGCTAACCCTAACTCACTGCTGGCAATGCTAACCCTAACCCTAACCCTAACTCACTGCTGGAAGTGCTAACCTTAACGATAACCCTAACTCACTGCTGGAAGTGCTAACCATAACCGTAACCCTAACTCACTGCTGGAAGTGCTAATCTTAACCCTAACCCTAACTCACTGCTGGAAGTGCTAACCCTAACCTTAACTCACTGCTGGAAGTGCTAACCTTAACCCTAACTCACTGCTGGAAGTGCTAGCCCTAGCCTGAACTCTAACCCTAACCCTAACTCACTGCTGGAAGTGCTAACCCTAACCCTAACCCTAACTCACTGCTGGAAGTGCTAACCTTAACCCTAACCCTAACTCACTGCTGGAAGTGCTAGCCCTAACCCTAACCCTAACTCACTGCTGGAAGTGCTAATCTTAACCCGAACCCTAACTCACTGCTGGAAGTGCTAACACTAACCCTAACCCGAACCCTAACTCACTGCTGGAAGTGCTAACCCTAACCCTAACCCTAACTCATTGCTGGAAGTGCTAACCCTAACCCTAACCCTAACTCACTGCTGGAAGTGCTAATCCTAACCATAACCCTAACCCTAACTCACTGCTGGAAGTGCTAACCCTAACCAGAACTCACTGCTGGAAGTGCTAACCCTAACCCTAACCCGAACTCACTGCTGGAAGTGCTAACCCTAACCCTAACCCTAACTCACTGCTGGAAGTGCAAAACCTAACCCTAACCCTAACTCACTGCTGGTAGTGCTAGCCCTAACCCTCACCCCAACTCACTGCTGGAAGTGCTAACCCTAACCATAACTCAGTGCTGGAAGTGCTAACCTTAACCCTAACTCACTGCTGGAAGTGCTAGCCCTAGCCCTAACGCTAAACCTAACCCTAACTCACTGCTGGAAGTGCTAAACCTAATCCTAAACCTAACTCACTGCTGGAAGTGCTAAACTTAACCCTAATCCTAACTTACTGCTGGAAGAGCTAACCTTAACCCTAACTCACTGCTGGAAGTGCTAACCTTAACCCTAACCCTAACTCACTGCTGGAAGTGCTAACCCTAACACTAACTCACTGCTGGAAGTGCTAACCCTAACCCTAACTCACTGCTGGAAGTGCTAACCTTAACGCTAACCCTAACTCACTGCTGGAAATGCTAACCCTAACCCTAACCATAACTCACTGCTGGAATTGCTAACCTTAACGCTAACCCTAACTCACTGCTGGCAATGCTAACCCTAACCCTAACCCTAACTCACTGCTGGAAGTGCTAACCCTAACCCTAAACCTCTGCTGGAAGTGCTAACCCTAACCCTAACCCTAACTCACTGCTGGAAGTGCTAACCCTAACCCTAACCCTAACTCACTGCTAGAAGCGCTAACCTTAACGCTAACCGAAACTCACTCTTGGAAGTGCTAACTAACACAAAAACTAAACCTAACTCACTGCTGGAAGTGCTAACACTAACCCTAACTCATTGCTGGAAGTGCTCGCCCTAACGCTAACCCTAACTCAATGCTGGAAGTGCTAACCCTAACCCTAACCCTAACTCACTGCTGGAAGTGCTAATCCTAACCATAACCCTAACCCTAACTAACTGCTGGAAGTGCTAACCTTAACCCTAACCCTAGCCCTAGCCCTAACCCTAACTCACTGCTGGAAGTGCTAACCCTAATCCTAACCCTAACTCACTGCTGGAAGTGCTGATCTTAACCCGAACCCTAACTCACTGCTGGAAGTGCTAACCCTAATCCTAACCCTAACTCACTGCTGGAAGTGCTGATCTTAACCCGAACCCTAACTCACTGCTGGAAGTGCTAACCCTAACCCTAACTCACTGCTGGAAGTGCTAACCCTAACCCTAACCCTAACTCATTGCTGGAAGTGCTAAACCTAACCCTAACCCTAACTCACTGCTGGAAGTGCTAACCCTAACCCTAACCCGAACTCACTGATGGAAGTGCTAACCCTAACCCTAACACTAACTCACTGCTGGAAGTGCAAAACCTAACCCTAACCCTAACTCACTGCTGGTAGTGCTAGCCCTAACCCTCACCCCAACTCACTGCTGGAAGTGCTAACCCTAACCATAACTCAGTGCTGGAAGTGCTAACCTTAACCCTAACTCACTGCTGGAAGTGCTAGCCCTAGCCCTAACGCTAAACCTAACCCTAACTCACTGCTGGAAGTGCTAACCCTAATCCTAAACCTAACTCACTGCTGGAAGTGCTAAACTTAACCCTAATCCTAACTCACTGCTGGAAGAGCTAACCTTAACCCTAACTCACTGCTGGAAGTGCTAACCTTAACCCTAACCCTAACTCACTGCTGGAAGTGCTAACCCTAACACTAACTCACTGCTGGAAGTGCTAACCCTAACCCTAACTCACTGCTGGAAGTGCTAACCTTAACGCTAACCCTAACTCACTGCTGGAAATGCTAACCCTAACCCTAACCATAACTCACTGCTGGAATTGCTACCCTTAACGCTAACCCTAACTCACTGCTGGCAATGCTAACCCTAACCCTAACCCTAACTCACTGCTGGAAGTGCTAACCCTAACCCTAACTCACTGCTGGAAGTGCTAACCTTAACGATAACCCTAACTCACTGCTGGAAGTGCTAACCATAACCGTAACCCTAACTCACTGCTGGAAGTGCTAATCTTAACCCTAACCCTAACTCACTGCTGGAAGTGCTAACCCTAACCTTAACTCACTGCTGGAAGTGCTAACCTTAACCCTAACTCACTGCTGGAAGTGCTAGCCCTAGCCCTAACTCTAACCCTAACCCTAACTCACTGCTGGAAGTGCTAACCCTAACCCTAACCCTAATTCACTGCTGGAAGTGCTAACCCTAATCCTAACCCTAACTCACTGTTGGAAGTGCTAACCTTAACACTAACTCATTGCTGGAAGTGCTAACCGTAACACTAAGCCTAACTCACTGCTGGAAGTGCTAACCCTAACCCTAACCCTAACTCACTGCTGGAAGTGCTAACCTTAACCCTAACCCTAACTCACTGCTGGAAGTGCTAGCCCTAACCCTAACCCTAACTCACTGCTGGAATTGCTAATCTTAACCCGAACCCTAACTCACTGCTGGAAGTGCTAACACTAACCCTAACCCGAACCCTAACTCACTGCTGGAAGTGCAAACCCTAACCCTAACCCTAACTCATTGCTGGAAGTGCTAACCCTAACCATAACCCTAACTCACTGCTGGAAGTGCTAACCCTAACCCTAACCCTAACACACTGTTGGAAGTGCTAACCCTAATCCTAACCCTAACTTACTGCTGGAAGTGCTAACCCTAACCCTAATTCACTGCTGGAAGTGCTAACCCTAACCCTAACCCAAACTCACTGCTGGAAGTGCAAACCCTAACCCCAACCCTAACTCACTGTTGGAAGTGCTAACCCTAACCCTAACCCTAACTCATTGCTGGAACTGCTAGCCCTAGCCCGAACCCTAACCTAACCCAAACAGTAGCCCGAACCCTAACACTCGCCCTAAACCCTATACTGAAACCTAACCATAACCCTAACCCTAACCCTAACTCACTGCTGGAAGTGCTAACCCTAACCCTAACTCACTGCTGGAATTGCTAACCCTAACCCTAACCCTAACTCACTGTTGATAGAGCTAACCCTAACCGTAACTCACTGCTGGAAGTGCTAACCCTAACCCTTACCGTAACTCACTGCTGGAAGTGCTAACCCTAACCCTAACCCTAACTCACTGCTGGAAGTGCTAACCATAACCCAAACCCTAACTCACTGCTAGAAGTGCTAACCTTAACGCTAACCCAAACTCACTGCTGGAAGTGCTAACTAACACAAAAACTAAACCTAACTCACTGCTGGAAGTGCTAACACTAACCCTAACTCATTGCTGGAAGTGCTAGCCCTAACGCTAACCCTAACTCAATGCTGGAAGTGCTAACCCTAACCCTAACCCTAACTCACTGCTGGAAGTGCTAATCCTAACCATAACCCTAACCCTAACTCACTGCTGGAAGTGCTAACCCTAACCAGAACTCACTGCTGGAAGTGCTAACCCTAACCCTAACCCGAACTCACTGCTGGAAGTGCTAACCCTAACCCTCACCCTAACTCACTGCTGGAAGTGCAAAACCTAACCCTAACCCTAACTCACTGCTGGTAGTGCTAGCCCTAACCCTCACCCCAACTCTCTGCTGGAAGTGCTAACCCTAACCATAACTCAGTGCTGGAAGTGCTAACCTTAACCCTAACTCACTGCTGGAAGTGCTAGCCCTAGCCCTAACGCTAAACCTAACCCTAACTCACTGCTGGAAGTGCTAACCCTAATCCTAAACCTAACTCACTGCTGGAAGTGCTAAACTTAACCCTAATCCTAACTCACTGCTGGAAGAGCTAACCTTAACCCTAACTCACTGCTGGAAGTGCTAACCTTAACCCTAACCCTAACTCACTGCTGGAAGTGCTAACCCTAACACTAACTCACTGCTGGAAGTGCTAACCCTAACCCTAACTCACTGCTGGAAGTGCTAACCTTAACGCTAACCCTAACTCACTGCTGGAAATGCTAACCCTAACCCTAACCATAACTCACTGCTGGAATTGCTAACCTTAACGCTAACCCTAACTCACTGCTGGCAATGCTAACCCTAACCCTAACCCTAACTCACTGCTGGAAGTGCTAACCCTAACCCTAACTCACTGCTGGAAGTGCTAACCCTAACCCTAACCCTAACTCACTGCTGGAAGTGCTAACCCTAACCCTAACCCTAACTCACTGCTAGAAGCGCTAACCTTAACGCTAACCGAAACTCACTCTTGGAAGTGCTAACTAACACAAAAACTAAACCTAACTCACTGCTGGAAGTGCTAACACTAACCCTAACTCATTGCTGGAAGTGCTAGCCCTAACGCTAACCCTAACTCAATGCTGGAAGTGCTAACCCTAACCCTAACCCTAACTCACTGCTGGAAGTGCTAATCCTAACCATAACCCTAACCCTAACTCACTGCTGGAAGTGCTAACCTTAAACCTAACCCTAGCCCTAGCCCTAACCCTAACTCACTGCTGGAAGTGCTAACCCTAATTCTAACCCTAACTCACTGCTGGAAGTGCTGATCTTAACCCGAACCCTAACTCACTGCTGGAAGTGCTAACCCTAATCCTAACTCTAACTCACTGCTGGAAGTGCTGATCTTAACACGAACCCTAACTCACTGCTGGAAGTGCTAATCCTAACCCTAACTCACTGCTGGAAGTGCTAACCCTAACCCTAACCCTAACTCATTGCTGGAAGTGCTAAACCTAACCCTAACCCGAACTCACTGCTGGAAGTGCTAACCTTAACGATAACCCTAACTCACTGCTGGAAGTGCTAACCATAACCGTAACCCTAACTCACTGCTGGAAGCGCTAATCTTAACCCTAACCCTAACTCACTGCTGGAAGTGCTAACCCTAACCTTAACTCACTGCTGGAAGTGCTAACCTTAACCCTAACTCACTGCTGGAAGTGCTAGCCCTAGCCCTAACTCTAACCCTAACCCTAACTCACTGCTGGAAGTGCTAACCCTAACCCTAACCCTAATTCACTGCTGGAAGTGCTAACCCTAATCCTAACCCTAACTCACTGTTGGAAGTGCTAACCTTAACACTAACTCATTGCTGGAAGTGCTAACCGTAACACTAAACCTAACTCACTGCTGGAAGTGCTAACCCTAACCCTAACCCTAACTCACTGCTGGAAGTGCTAACCTTAACCCTAACCCTAACTCACTGCTGGAAGTGCTAGCCCTAACCCTAACCCTAACTCACTGCTGGAAGTGCTAATCTTAACCCGAACCCTAACTCACTGCTGGAAGTGCTAACACTAACCCTAACCCGAACCCTAACTCACTGCTGGAAGTGCTAACCCTAACCCTAACCCTAACTCATTGCTGGAAGTGCTAACCCTAACCATAACCCTAACTCACTGCTGGAAGTGCTAACCCTAACCCTAACCCTAACACACTGTTGGAAGTGCTAACCCTAATCCTAACCCTAACTCACTGCTGGAAGTGCTAACCCTAACTCTAATTCACTGCTGGAAGTGCTAACCCTAACCCTAACCCAAACTCACTGCTGGAAGTGCAAACCCTAACCCCAACCCTAACTCACTGTTGGAAGTGCTAACCCTAACCCTAACCCTAACTCATTGCTGGAACTGCTAGCCGTAGCCCGAACCCTAACCTAACCCAAACAGTAGCCCGAACCCTAACACTCGCCCTAAACCCTATACCGAAACCTAACCCTAACCCTAACCTTAACCCTAACTCACTGCTGGAAGTGCTAACCCTAACCCTAACCCTAATTCACTGCTGGAAGTGCTAACCCTAACCCTAATCCTAACTCACTGCTGGAAGTGCTAACCCTAACCCTAAACCTAACTCACTGCTGGAAGTGCTAACCCTAACCCTAACCCTAACTCACTGCTGGAAGCGCTAGCCCTAGCCCTAACCCTAACCCTAACTTATTGCTGGAAGTGCTAACCCTAACCCTAATTCACTGCTGGAAGTGCAAGCCCTAACCCTAACCTTAACTCACTGCTGGAAGTGCTAACCTTAACCCTAACTCACTGCTGGAAGTGCTAGCCCTAGCCCTAACTCTAACCCTAACCCTAACTCACTGCTGGAAGTGCTAACCCTAACCCTAACCCTAACTCACTGCTGGAAGTGCTAACCTTAACCCTAACCCTAACTCACTGCTGGAAGTGCTAGCCCTAACCCTAACCCTAACTCACTGCTGGAAGTGCTAATCTTAACCCGAACCCTAACTCACTGCTGGAAGTGCTAACACTAACCCTAACCCGAACCCTAACTCACTGCTGGAAGTGCTAACCCTAACCCTAACCCTAACTCATTGCTGGAAGTGCTAACCCTAACCCTAACCCTAACTCACTGCTGGAATTGCTAACCTTAACGCTAACCCTAACTCACTGCTGGAAGTGCTAGCCCTAACCCTAACCCTAACTCATTGCTGAAAGTGCTAGCCCTAATCCTAAACATAAACCTAACCCTAGCCTTAACCCTAATTCACTGATGGAAGTGCTAACCCTAACGCTAACCCTAAACCTAACTCACTGCTGGAAGTGCTAACTCTAACCCTAACCCTAACTCACTGCTGGAAGAGCTAACCTTAACCCTAACTCATTGCTGGAAGTGCTAACCTGAACCCTAACCCTAACTCACTGTTGGAAGTGCTAACCCTAACACTAACTCACTGCTGGAAGTGCTAACCCTAACCCTAACTCACTGCTGGAAGTGCTAACCCTAACCATAACTCACTGCTGGAATTGCTAACCTTAACGCTAACCCTAACTCACTGCTGGAAATGCTAACCCTAACCCTAACCCTAACTCACTGCTGGAAGTGCTAACCCTAACCCTAACTCACTGCTGGAAGTGCAAACCCTAACCCTAACCCTAACTCACTGTTGGAAGTGCTAACCCTAACCCTAACCGTAACTCACTGCTGGAAGTGCTAACCCTAACCCTAACCGTAACTCACTGCTGGAAGTGCTAACCCTAACCCTAACCCTAACTCACTGCTGGAAGTGCTAACCATAACCCAAACCCTAACTCACTGCTAGAAGTGCTAACCTTAACGCTAACCCAAACTCACTGCTGGAAGTGCTAACTAACACAAAAACTAAACCTAACTCACTGCTGGAAGTGCTAACACTAACCCTAACTCATTGCTGGAAGTGCTAGCCCTAACGCTAACCCTAACTCAATGCTGGAAGTGCTAACCCTAACCCTAACCCTAACTCACTGCTGGAAGTGTTAATCCTAACCATAACCCTAACCCTAACTCACTGCTGGAAGTGCTAACCCTAACCCTAACCCTAACTCACTGCTGGAAGTGCTAACCGTAACCCTAACCCGAACTCACTGCTGGAAGTGCTAACCCTAACCCTAACCCTAACTCACTGCTGGAAGTGCAAAACCTAACCCTAACCCTAACTCACTGCTGGTAGTGCTAGCCCTAACCCTCACCCCAACTCAATGCTGGAAGTGCTAACCCTAACCATAACTCAGTGCTGGAAGTGCTAACCTTAACCCTAACTCACTGCTGGAAGTGCTAGCCCTAGCCCTAACGCTAAACCTAACCCTAACTCACTGCTGGATGTGCTAACCCTAAACCTAACCCTAATTCACTGCTGGAAGTGCTAACCCTAATCCTAAACCTAACTCACTGCTGGAAGTGCTAAACTTAACCCTAATCCTAACTCACTGCTGGAAGAACTAACCTTAACCCTAACTCACTGCTGGAAGTGCTAACCTTAACCCTTACCCTAACTCACTGCTGGAAGTGCTAACCCTAACACTAACTCACTGCTGGAAGTGCTAACCCTAACCCTAACTCACTGCTGGAAGTGCTAACCCTAACCCTAACCATAACTCACTGCTGGAATTGCTAACCTTAACGCTAACCCTAACTCACTGCTGGAAATGCTAACCCTAACCCTAACCCTAACTCACTGCTGGAAGTGCTAACCCTAACCCTAACTCACTGCTGGAAGTGCTAAACCTAACCCTAACCCTAACTCACTGTTGGAAGTGCTAACCCTAACCCTAACCGTAACTCACTGCTGGAAGTGCTAACCCTAACCCTAACCGTAACTCACTGCTGGAAGTGCTAACCCTAACCCTAACCCTAACTCACTGCTGGAAGTGCTAACCATAACCCAAACCCTAACTCACTGCTAGAAGCGCTAACCGTAACGCTAACCCAAACTCACTCTTGCAAGTGCTAACTAACACAAAAACTAAACCTAACTCACTGCTGGATGTGCTAACACTAACCCTAACTCATTGCTGGAAGTGCTAGCCCTAACGCGAACCCTAACTCAATGCGGGAAGTGCTAACCCTAACCCTAACCCTAACTCACTGCTGGAAGTGCTAATCCTAACCTTAACCCTAACCCTAACTCACTGCTGGAAGTGCTAACCCAAACCCTAACCCCAGCCCTAGCCCTAACCCTAACCATAACTCACTGCTGGAAGTGCTAACCCTAAACCTAAACCTAACTCACCACTGGAAGTGCAAGCCCTAACCCTAACCCTAACCAACTGCTGGAAGTGCTAACCTTAACCCTAACCCTAACTCACTGCTGGAAGTGCTAGCCCTAACCCTAACTCACTGCTGGAAGTGCTAACCCTAATCCTAACCCTAACTCACTGCTGGAAGTGCTGATCTTAACCCGAACCCTAACTCATTGCTGGAAGTGCTAACCCTAACCCTAACTCACTGCTGGAAGTGCTAACCGTAACCCTAACCCTAACTCACTGCTGGAAGTGCTAACCCTAAACCTAACCCTAACTCACTGCTGGAAGTGCTAACCTTAACCCTAACCCTAACTCACTGCTGGAAGTGCTAGCCCTAACCCTAACCCTAACTCACTACTGGAAGTGCTAATCTTAACCCGAACCCTAACTCACTGCTGGAAGTGCTAACACTAATACAACCCGAACACTAACTCAGTGCTGGAAGTGCTAACCCTAACCCTAACTCACTGCTGGAAGTGCTAACCCTAACCCTAACCCTAACTCATTGCTGGAAGTGCTAAACCTAACCCTAACCCTAACTCACTGCTGGAAGTGCTAACCTTAACGATAACCCTAACTCACTGCTGGAAGTGCTAACCATAACCGTAACCCTAACTCACTGCTGGAAGTGCTAATCTTAACCCTAACCCTAACTCACTGCTGGAAGTGCTAACCCTAACCTTAACTCACTGCTGGAAGTGCTAACCTTAACCCTAACTCACTGCTGGAAGTGCTAGCCCTAGCCCTAACTCTAACCCTAACCCTAACTCACTGCTGGAAGTGCTAACCCTAACCCTAACCCTAATTCACTGCTGGAAGTGCTAACCCTAATCCTAACCCTAACTCACTGCTGGAAGTGTTAACCTTAACACTAACTCATTGCTGGAAGTGCTAACCGTAACCCTAAGCCTAACTCACTGCTGGAAGTGCTAACCCTAACCCTAACCCTAACTCACTGCTGGAAGTGCTAACCTTAACCCTAACCCTAACTCACTGCTGGAAGTGCTAGCCCTAACCCTAACTCACTGCTGGAAGTGCTAATCTTAACCCGAACCCTAACTCACTGCTGGAAGTGCTAACACTAACCCTAACCCGAACCCTAACTCACTGCTGGAAGTGCTAACCCTAACCCTAACCCTAACTCATTGCTGGAAGTGCTAACCCTAACCCTAACCCTAACACACTGCTGGAAGTGCTAATCCTAACCCTAACCGTAAACCTTTCTCACTGCTGGAAGTGCTAACCCTAACCCTAACCCTAGCCCTAGCCCTAACCATAACCATAACTCACTGGTGGAAGTGCTAACCCTAACCCTAAACCTAACTCACCATTGGAAGTGCAAACCCTAACCCTAACCCTAACTAACTGCTGGAAGTGCTAACCTTAACCTTAACCCTAACTCACTGCTGGAAGTGCTAGCCCTAACCCTAACTCACTGCTGGAAGTGCTAATCTTAACCCGAACCCTAACTCACTGCTGGAAGTGCTAACACTAACCCTAACTCACTGCTGGAAGTGCTAACCGTAACCCTAACCCTAACTCACTGCTGGAAGCGCTAACCCTAAACCTAACCCTAACTCACTGCTGGAAGTGCTAACCTTAACCTTAACCCTAACTCACTGCTGGAAGTGCTAACCATAACCATAACCATAACTCACTGCTGGAAGTGCTAACCCTAACCCTAACCCTAATTCACTGCTGGAACTTCTAGCCCTAACCCTAACCCTAACAAAATGGTGGAAGTGCTAACCCTAACCCTAAACCTATCTCACTGCTGGAAGTGCTAACCCTAACCCTAACCCTAGCCCCAGCCCTAACCCTAACCATAACTCACTGCTGGAAGTGCTAACCCTAACCCTAACCCTAACTCACTGCTGGAAGTGCTAGCCCTAGCCCTAACCCTAACCTAACCCTAATAGTAGCCCGAACCCTAACACTCGCCCTAAACCCTACAGTGAAACCGAACCCAAACCCTAACCCTAACTCTAACCGTAACCCTAACCCTAACCCTAACCCTAACTCACTGCTGGAAGTGCTAACCCTAACCCAAACCCTAACTCACTGCTGGAAGTGCTAACCCTAATCCTAACCCTAACTCACTGCTGGAAGTGCTAACCCTAACCATAACCCTAACTCACTGCTGGAAGTGCTAGCCCTAGCCCTAACCCTAACCCGAACTCACTGCTGGAAGTGCTAACGCTAACCCTAACCCTAATTCACTGATGGAAGTGCAAAACCTAACCCTAACCCTAACTCACTGCTGGTAGTGCTAGCCCTAACCCTAACCCCAACTGACTGCTGGAAGTGCTAACCTTAACCCTAACCCTAACTCACTGCTGGAAGTGTAAACCCTAACACTAACTCACTGCTGGAAGTGCTAACCCTCACCCTAACTCACTGCTGGAAGTGCTAACCCTAACCCTAACCATAACTCACTGCTGGAATTGCTAACCTTAACGCTAACCCTAACTCACTGCTGGAAATGCTAACCCTAACCCTAACCCTAACTCACTGCTGGAAGTGCTAACCCTAACCCTAACTCACTGCTTGAAGTGCTAAACCTAACCCTAACCCTAACTCACTGTTGGAAGTGCTAACCCTAACCCTAACCGTAACTCACTGCTGGAAGTGCTAACCCTAACCCTAACCCTAACTCACCGCTGGAAGTGCTAACCCTAACCCTAACCCTAACTCACTGCTGGAAGTGCTAACCATAACCCAAACCCTAACTCACTGCTAGAAGCGCTAACCTTAACGCTAACCCAAACTCACTCTTGGAAGTGCTAACTAACACAAAAACTAAACCTAACTCACTGCTGGAAGTGCTAACACTAACCCTAACTCATTGCTGGAAGTGCTAGCCCTAACGCTAACCCTAACTCAATGCGGGAAGTGCTAACCCTAACCCTAACTCACTGCTGGAAGTGTTAATCCTAACCTTAACCCTAACCCGAACTCACTGCTGGAAGTGCTAACCCTAACCCTAACCCTAACTCACTGCTGGAAGTGTTAATCCTAACCATAACCCTAACCCTAACTCACTGCTGGAAGTGCTAACCCTAACCCTAACCCTAACTCACTGCTGGAAGTGCTAACCGTAACCCTAACCCGAACTCACTGCTGGAAGTGCTAACCCTAACCCTAACCCTAACTCACTGCTGGAAGTGCAAAACCTAACCCTAACCCTAACTCACTGCTGGTAGTGCTAGCCCTAACCCTCACCCCAACTCAATGCTGGAAGTGCTAACCCTAACCATAACTCAGTGCTGGAAGTGCTAACCTTAACCCTAACTCACTGCTGGAAGTGCTAGCCCTAGCCCTAACGCTAAACCTAACCCTAACTCACTGCTGGATGTGCTAACCCTAAACCTAACCCTAATTCACTGCTGGAAGTGCTAACCCTAATCCTAAACCTAACTCACTGCTGGAAGTGCTAAACTTAACCCTAATCCTAACTCACTGCTGGAAGAACTAACCTTAACCCTAACTCACTGCTGGAAGTGCTAACCTTAACCCTTACCCTAACTCACTGCTGGAAGTGCTAACCCTAACACTAACTCACTGCTGGAAGTGCTAACCCTAACCCTAACTCACTGCTGGAAGTGCTAACCCTAACCCTAACCATAACTCACTGCTGGAATTGCTAACCTTAACGCTAACCCTAACTCACTGCTGGAAATGCTAACCCTAACCCTAACCCTAACTCACTGCTGGAAGTGCTAACCCTAACCCTAACTCACTGCTGGAAGTGCTAAACCTAACCCTAACCCTAACTCACTGTTGGAAGTGCTAACCCTAACCCTAACCGTAACTCACTGCTGGAAGTGCTAACCCTAACCCTAACCGTAACTCACTGCTGGAAGTGCTAACCCTAACCCTAACCCTAACTCACTGCTGGAAGTGCTAACCATAACCCAAACCCTAACTCACTGCTAGAAGCGCTAACCGTAACGCTAACCCAAACTCACTCTTGCAAGTGCTAACTAACACAAAAACTAAACCTAACTCACTGCTGGATGTGCTAACACTAACCCTAACTCATTGCTGGAAGTGCTAGCCCTAACGCGAACCCTAACTCAATGCGGGAAGTGCTAACCCTAACCCTAACCCTAACTCACTGCTGGAAGTGCTAATCCTAACCTTAACCCTAACCCTAACTCACTGCTGGAAGTGCTAACCCAAACCCTAACCCCAGCCCTAGCCCTAACCCTAACCATAACTCACTGCTGGAAGTGCTAACCCTAAACCTAAACCTAACTCACCACTGGAAGTGCAAGCCCTAACCCTAACCCTAACCAACTGCTGGAAGTGCTAACCTTAACCCTAACCCTAACTCACTGCTGGAAGTGCTAGCCCTAACCCTAACTCACTGCTGGAAGTGCTAACCCTAATCCTAACCCTAACTCACTGCTGGAAGTGCTGATCTTAACCCGAACCCTAACTCATTGCTGGAAGTGCTAACCCTAACCCTAACTCACTGCTGGAAGTGCTAACCGTAACCCTAACCCTAACTCACTGCTGGAAGTGCTAACCCTAAACCTAACCCTAACTCACTGCTGGAAGTGCTAACCTTAACCCTAACCCTAACTCACTGCTGGAAGTGCTAGCCCTAACCCTAACCCTAACTCACTACTGGAAGTGCTAATCTTAACCCGAACCCTAACTCACTGCTGGAAGTGCTAACACTAATACAACCCGAACACTAACTCAGTGCTGGAAGTGCTAACCCTAACCCTAACTCACTGCTGGAAGTGCTAACCCTAACCCTAACCCTAACTCATTGCTGGAAGTGCTAAACCTAACCCTAACCCTAACTCACTGCTGGAAGTGCTAACCTTAACGATAACCCTAACTCACTGCTGGAAGTGCTAACCATAACCGTAACCCTAACTCACTGCTGGAAGTGCTAATCTTAACCCTAACCCTAACTCACTGCTGGAAGTGCTAACCCTAACCTTAACTCACTGCTGGAAGTGCTAACCTTAACCCTAACTCACTGCTGGAAGTGCTAGCCCTAGCCCTAACTCTAACCCTAACCCTAACTCACTGCTGGAAGTGCTAACCCTAACCCTAACCCTAATTCACTGCTGGAAGTGCTAACCCTAATCCTAACCCTAACTCACTGCTGGAAGTGTTAACCTTAACACTAACTCATTGCTGGAAGTGCTAACCGTAACCCTAAGCCTAACTCACTGCTGGAAGTGCTAACCCTAACCCTAACCCTAACTCACTGCTGGAAGTGCTAACCTTAACCCTAACCCTAACTCACTGCTGGAAGTGCTAGCCCTAACCCTAACTCACTGCTGGAAGTGCTAATCTTAACCCGAACCCTAACTCACTGCTGGAAGTGCTAACACTAACCCTAACCTGAACCCTAACTCACTGCTGGAAGTGCTAACCCTAACCCTAACCCTAACTCATTGCTGGAAGTGCTAACCCTAAC
Source organism: Cetorhinus maximus (assembly GCF_964194155.1). Lineage (NCBI taxonomy): Eukaryota > Metazoa > Chordata > Chondrichthyes > Lamniformes > Cetorhinidae > Cetorhinus > Cetorhinus maximus. The sequence continues at coordinate 190,021 of NW_027596426.1, read as the reverse complement.
CCTAACCCTAACACACTGCTGGAAGTGCTAATCCTAACCCTAACCGTAAACCTTTCTCACTGCTGGAAGTGCTAACCCTAACCCTAACCCTAGCCCTAGCCCTAACCATAACCATAACTCACTGGTGGAAGTGCTAACCCTAACCCTAAACCTAACTCACCATTGGAAGTGCAAACCCTAACCCTAACCCTAACTAACTGCTGGAAGTGCTAACCTTAACCTTAACCCTAACTCACTGCTGGAAGTGCTAGCCCTAACCCTAACTCACTGCTGGAAGTGCTAATCTTAACCCGAACCCTAACTCACTGCTGGAAGTGCTAACACTAACCCTAACTCACTGCTGGAAGTGCTAACCGTAACCCTAACCCTAACTCACTGCTGGAAGCGCTAACCCTAAACCTAACCCTAACTCACTGCTGGAAGTGCTAACCTTAACCTTAACCCTAACTCACTGCTGGAAGTGCTAACCATAACCATAACCATAACTCACTGCTGGAAGTGCTAACCCTAACCCTAACCCTAATTCACTGCTGGAACTTCTAGCCCTAACCCTAACCCTAACAAAATGGTGGAAGTGCTAACCCTAACCCTAAACCTATCTCACTGCTGGAAGTGCTAACCCTAACCCTAACCCTAGCCCCAGCCCTAACCCTAACCATAACTCACTGCTGGAAGTGCTAACCCTAACCCTAACCCTAACTCACTGCTGGAAGTGCTAGCCCTAGCCCTAACCCTAACCTAACCCTAATAGTAGCCCGAACCCTAACACTCGCCCTAAACCCTACAGTGAAACCGAACCCAAACCCTAACCCTAACTCTAACCGTAACCCTAACCCTAACCCTAACCCTAACTCACTGCTGGAAGTGCTAACCCTAACCCAAACCCTAACTCACTGCTGGAAGTGCTAACCCTAATCCTAACCCTAACTCACTGCTGGAAGTGCTAACCCTAACCATAACCCTAACTCACTGCTGGAAGTGCTAGCCCTAGCCCTAACCCTAACCCGAACTCACTGCTGGAAGTGCTAACGCTAACCCTAACCCTAATTCACTGATGGAAGTGCAAAACCTAACCCTAACCCTAACTCACTGCTGGTAGTGCTAGCCCTAACCCTAACCCCAACTGACTGCTGGAAGTGCTAACCTTAACCCTAACCCTAACTCACTGCTGGAAGTGTAAACCCTAACACTAACTCACTGCTGGAAGTGCTAACCCTCACCCTAACTCACTGCTGGAAGTGCTAACCCTAACCCTAACCATAACTCACTGCTGGAATTGCTAACCTTAACGCTAACCCTAACTCACTGCTGGAAATGCTAACCCTAACCCTAACCCTAACTCACTGCTGGAAGTGCTAACCCTAACCCTAACTCACTGCTTGAAGTGCTAAACCTAACCCTAACCCTAACTCACTGTTGGAAGTGCTAACCCTAACCCTAACCGTAACTCACTGCTGGAAGTGCTAACCCTAACCCTAACCCTAACTCACCGCTGGAAGTGCTAACCCTAACCCTAACCCTAACTCACTGCTGGAAGTGCTAACCATAACCCAAACCCTAACTCACTGCTAGAAGCGCTAACCTTAACGCTAACCCAAACTCACTCTTGGAAGTGCTAACTAACACAAAAACTAAACCTAACTCACTGCTGGAAGTGCTAACACTAACCCTAACTCATTGCTGGAAGTGCTAGCCCTAACGCTAACCCTAACTCAATGCGGGAAGTGCTAACCCTAACCCTAACTCACTGCTGGAAGTGTTAATCCTAACCTTAACCCTAACCCGAACTCACTGCTGGAAGTGCTAACCCTAACCCTAACCCCAGCCCTAGCCCTAACCCTAACCATAACTCACTGCTGGAAGTGCTAACCCTAAACCTAAACCTAACTCACCACTGGAAGTGCAAGCCCTAACCCTAACCCTAACTAACTGCTGGAAGTGCTAACCTTAACCCTAACCCTAACTCACTGCTGGAAGTGCTAGCCCTAACCCTAACTCACTGCTGGAAGTGCTAACCCTAATCCTAACCCTAACTCACTGCTGGAAGTGCTGATCTTAACCCGAACCCTAACTCACTGCTGGAAGTGCTAACCCTAACCCTAACTCACTGCTGGAAGTGCTAACCGTAACCCTAACCCTAACTCACTGCTGGAAGTGCTAACCCTAAACCTAACCCTAACTCACTGCTGGAAGTGCTAACCTTAACCCTAACCCTAACTCACTGCTGGAAGTGCTAGCCCTAACCCTAACCCTAACTCACTACTGGAAGTGCTAATCTTAACCCGAACCCTAACTCACTGCTGGAAGTGCTAACACTAATACAACCCGAACACTAACTCAGTGCTGGAAGTGCTAACCCTAACCCTAACTCACTGCTGGAAGTGCTAACCCTAACCCTAACCCTAACTCATTGCTGGAAGTGCTAAACCTAACCCTAACCCTAACTCACTGCTGGAAGTGCTAACCTTAACGATAACCCTAACTCACTGCTGGAAGTGCTAACCATAACCGTAACCCTAACTCACTGCTGGAAGTGCTAATCTTAACCCTAACCCTAACTCACTGCTGGAAGTGCTAACCCTAACCTTAACTCACTGCTGGAAGTGCTAACCTTAACCCTAACTCACTGCTGGAAGTGCTAGCCCTAGCCCTAACTCTAACCCTAACCCTAACTCACTGCTGGAAGTGCTAACCCTAACCCTAACCCTAATTCACTGCTGGAAGTGCTAACCCCAATCCTAACCCTAACTCACTGCTGGAAGTGTTAACCTTAACACTAACTCATTGCTGGAAGTGCTAACCGTAACCCTAAGCCTAACTCACTGCTGGAAGTGCTAACCCTAACCCTAACCCTAACTCACTGCTGGAAGTGCTAACCTTAACCCTAACCCTAACTCACTGCTGGAAGTGCTAGCCCTAACCCTAACTCACTGCTGGAAGTGCTAATCTTAACCCGAACCCTAACTCACTGCTGGAAGTGCTAACACTAACCCTAACCCGAACCCTAACTCACTGCTGGAAGTGCTAACCCTAACCCTAACCCTAACTCATTGCTGGAAGTGCTAACCCTAACCCTAACCCTAACTCACTGCTGGAAGTGCTAATCCTAACCCTAACCGTAAACCTTTCTCACTGCTGGAAGTGCTAACCCTAACCCTAACCCTAGCCCTAGCCCTAACCATAACCATAACTCACTGGTGGAAGTGCTAACCCTAACCCTAAACCTAACTCACCATTGGAAGTGCAAACCCTAACCCTAACCCTAACTAACTGCTGGAAGTGCTAACCTTAACCCTAACCCTAACTCACTGCTGGAAGTGCTAGCCCTAACCCTAACTCACTGCTGGAAGTGCTAATCTTAACGCGAACCCTAACTCACTGCTGGAAGTGCTAACCCTAACCCTAACTCACTGCAGGAAGTGCTAACCGTAATCCTAACCCTAACTCACTGCTAGAAGCGCTAACCCTAAACCTAACCCTAACTCACTGCTGGAAGTGCTAACCTTAACCTTAACCCTAACTCACTGCTGGAAGTGCTAACCATAACCATAACCATAACTCACTGCTGGAAGTGCTAACCCTAACCCTAACCCTAATTCACTGCTGGAACTTCTAGCCCTAACCCTAACCCTAACAAAATGGTGGAAGTGCTAACCCTAACCCTAAACCTATCTCACTGCTGGAAGTGCTAACCCTAACCCTAATCCTAGCCCCAGCCCTAACCCTAACCATAACTCACTGCTGGAAGTGCTAACCCTAACCCTAACCCTAACTCACTGCTGGAAGTGCTAGCCCTAGCCCTAACCCTAACCTAACCCTAATAGTAGCCCGAACCCTAACACTCGCCCTAAACCCTACAGTGAAACCGAACCCAAACCCTAACCCTAACTCTAACCGTAACCCTAACCCTAACCCTAACCCTAACTCACTGCTGGAAGTGCTAACCCTAACCCAAACCCTAACTCACTGCTGGAAGTGCTAACCCTAATCCTAACCCTAACTCACTGCTGGAAGTGCTATCCCTAACCATAACCCTAACTCACTGCTGGAAGTGCTAGCCCTAGCCCTAACCCTAACCCGAACTCACTGCTGGAAGTGCTAACGCTAACCCTAACCCTAATTCACTGATGGAAGTGCAAAACCTAACCCTAACCCTAACTCACTGCTGGTAGTGCTAGCCCTAACCCTAACCCCAACTGACTGCTGGAAGTGCTAACCCTAACCATAACTCAGTGCTGGAAGTGCTAACCTTAACCCTAACCCTAACTCACTGCTGGAAGTGCTAACCCTAACACTAACTCACTGCTGGAAGTGCTAACCCTAACCCTAACTCACTGCTGGAAGTGCTAACCCTAACCCTAACCATAACTCACTGCTGGAATTGCTAACCTTAACGCTAACCCTAACTCACTGCTGGAAATGCTAACCCTAACCCTAACCCTAACTCACTGCTGGAAGTGCTAACCCTAACCCTAACTCACTGCTGGAAGTGCTAAACCTAACCCTAACCCTAACTCACTGTTGGAAGTGCTAACCCTAACCCTAACCGTAACTCACTGCTGGAAGTGCTAACCCTAACCCTAACCGTAACTCACTGCTGGAAGTGCTAACCCTAACCCTAACCCTAACTCACTGCTGGAAGTGCTAACCATAACCCAAACCCTAACTCACTGCTAGAAGCGCTAACCTTAACGCTAACCCAAACTCACTCTTGGAAGTGCTAACTAACACAAAAACTAAACCTAACTCACTGCTGGAAGTGCTAACCCTAACGCTAACCCTAACTCACTGCTGGAATTGGTAACATTAACGCCAACCCTAACTCACTGCTGGAAGTGCTAACACTAACCCTAACTCACTGCTGGAAGTGCGAGCCCTAACCCTAACCCTAACCCAATGCTGGAAGTGCTAACACTAACCCTAACCCTAACTCACTGCTGGAAGTGCTAATCCTAACCCTAACACTTACCCTATCTCACTGCTGGAAGTGCTAACCCTAACCCTAACCCTAGCCCTAGCCCTAACCCTAACCATAACTCACTGCTGGAAGTGCAAACCCTAACCCTAAACCTAACTCACCACTGGAAGTGCAAACCCTAACCCTAACCCTAACTATCTGCTGGAAGTGCTAACCTTAACCCTAACCCTAACTCACTGCTGGAAGTGCTAGCCCTAACCCTAACTCACTGCTGGAAGTGCTAACCCTGACCCTAACCCTAACTAACTGCTGGAAGTGCTAACCCTAACCCTAACCCTAACTCACTGCTGGAAGTGCTAACCCTAACCCTAACCCTAACTAACTGCTGGAAGTGCTAACCCTAACCCTAACCCTAACTCACTGCTGGAAGTGCTAACCCTAACCCTAACCCTAATTCACTGCTGGAAGTGCTAACCCTAATCCTAAACCTAACTCACTGCTGGAAGTGCTAAACTTAACCCTAATCCTAACTCACTGCTGGAAGAGCTAACCTTAACCCTAACTCACTGCTGGAAGTGCTAACCTTAACCCTAACCCTAACTCACTGTTGGAAGTGCTAACCCTAAACCTAACCCTAACTCACTGCTGGAATTGCTAACCTTAACGCTAACGCTAACTCACTGCTGGAAGTGCTAACCCTAACACTAACTCACTGCTGGAAGTGCTAACCCTAACCCTAACTCACTGCTGGAAGTGCTAACCCTAACCCTAACCCTAACTCAATGTTGGAAGAGCTAACCCTAACCCAAACCGTAACTCACAGCTGGAAGTGCTAACCCTAACCCTAACCGTAACTCACTGCTGGAAGTGCTAACCCTAACCCTAACCCTAACTCACTGCTGGAAGTGCTAACTAACACAAAAACTAAACCTAACTCACTGCTGGAAGTGCTAACACTAACCCTAACTCATTGCTGGAAGTGCTAGCCCTAATGCTAACCCTAACTCAATGCTGGAAGTGCTAACCCTAACCCTAACACTAACCCTATCTCACTGTTGGAAGTGCTAATCCTAACCATATCCCTAACCCTAACTCACTGCTGGAAGTGCTAACCCTAACCCTAACTCACTGCTGGAAGTGCTAACCCTAACCATAACCCTAACTCACTGCTGGAAGTGCTAGCCCTAGCCCTAACCCTAACCCGAACTCACTGCTGGAAGTGCTAACGCTAACCCTAACCCTAATTCACTGATGGAAGTGCAAAACCTAACCCTAACCCTAACTCACTGCTGGTAGTGCTAGCCCTAACCCTAACCCCAACTGACTGCTGGAAGTGCTAACCTTAACCCTAACCCTAACTCACTGCTGGAAGTGTAAACCCTAACACTAACTCACTGCTGGAAGTGCTAACCCTCACCCTAACTCACTGCTGGAAGTGCTAACCCTAACCCTAACCATAACTCACTGCTGGAATTGCTAACCTTAACGCTAACCCTAACTCACTGCTGGAAATGCTAACCCTAACCCTAACCCTAACTCACTGCTGGAAGTGCTAACCCTAACCCTAACTCACTGCTTGAAGTGCTAAACCTAACCCTAACCCTAACTCACTGTTGGAAGTGCTAACCCTAACCCTAACCGTAACTCACTGCTGGAAGTGCTAACCCTAACCCTAACCCTAACTCACCGCTGGAAGTGCTAACCCTAACCCTAACCCTAACTCACTGCTGGAAGTGCTAACCATAACCCAAACCCTAACTCACTGCTAGAAGCGCTAACCTTAACGCTAACCCAAACTCACTCTTGGAAGTGCTAACTAACACAAAAACTAAACCTAACTCACTGCTGGAAGTGCTAACACTAACCCTAACTCATTGCTGGAAGTGCTAGCCCTAACGCTAACCCTAACTCAATGCGGGAAGTGCTAACCCTAACCCTAACTCACTGCTGGAAGTGTTAATCCTAACCTTAACCCTAACCCGAACTCACTGCTGGAAGTGCTAACCCTAACCCTAACCCCAGCCCTAGCCCTAACCCTAACCATAACTCACTGCTGGAAGTGCTAACCCTAAACCTAAACCTAACTCACCACTGGAAGTGCAAGCCCTAACCCTAACCCTAACTAACTGCTGGAAGTGCTAACCTTAACCCTAACCCTAACTCACTGCTGGAAGTGCTAGCCCTAACCCTAACTCACTGCTGGAAGTGCTAACCCTAATCCTAACCCTAACTCACTGCTGGAAGTGCTGATCTTAACCCGAACCCTAACTCACTGCTGGAAGTGCTAACCCTAACCCTAACTCACTGCTGGAAGTGCTAACCGTAACCCTAACCCTAACTCACTGCTGGAAGTGCTAACCCTAAACCTAACCCTAACTCACTGCTGGAAGTGCTAACCTTAACCCTAACCCTAACTCACTGCTGGAAGTGCTAGCCCTAACCCTAACCCTAACTCACTACTGGAAGTGCTAATCTTAACCCGAACCCTAACTCACTGCTGGAAGTGCTAACACTAATACAACCCGAACACTAACTCAGTGCTGGAAGTGCTAACCCTAACCCTAACTCACTGCTGGAAGTGCTAACCCTAACCCTAACCCTAACTCATTGCTGGAAGTGCTAAACCTAACCCTAACCCTAACTCACTGCTGGAAGTGCTAACCTTAACGATAACCCTAACTCACTGCTGGAAGTGCTAACCATAACCGTAACCCTAACTCACTGCTGGAAGTGCTAATCTTAACCCTAACCCTAACTCACTGCTGGAAGTGCTAACCCTAACCTTAACTCACTGCTGGAAGTGCTAACCTTAACCCTAACTCACTGCTGGAAGTGCTAGCCCTAGCCCTAACTCTAACCCTAACCCTAACTCACTGCTGGAAGTGCTAACCCTAACCCTAACCCTAATTCACTGCTGGAAGTGCTAACCCCAATCCTAACCCTAACTCACTGCTGGAAGTGTTAACCTTAACACTAACTCATTGCTGGAAGTGCTAACCGTAACCCTAAGCCTAACTCACTGCTGGAAGTGCTAACCCTAACCCTAACCCTAACTCACTGCTGGAAGTGCTAACCTTAACCCTAACCCTAACTCACTGCTGGAAGTGCTAGCCCTAACCCTAACTCACTGCTGGAAGTGCTAATCTTAACCCGAACCCTAACTCACTGCTGGAAGTGCTAACACTAACCCTAACCCGAACCCTAACTCACTGCTGGAAGTGCTAACCCTAACCCTAACCCTAACTCATTGCTGGAAGTGCTAACCCTAACCCTAACCCTAACTCACTGCTGGAAGTGCTAATCCTAACCCTAACCGTAAACCTTTCTCACTGCTGGAAGTGCTAACCCTAACCCTAACCCTAGCCCTAGCCCTAACCATAACCATAACTCACTGGTGGAAGTGCTAACCCTAACCCTAAACCTAACTCACCATTGGAAGTGCAAACCCTAACCCTAACCCTAACTAACTGCTGGAAGTGCTAACCTTAACCCTAACCCTAACTCACTGCTGGAAGTGCTAGCCCTAACCCTAACTCACTGCTGGAAGTGCTAATCTTAACGCGAACCCTAACTCACTGCTGGAAGTGCTAACCCTAACCCTAACTCACTGCAGGAAGTGCTAACCGTAATCCTAACCCTAACTCACTGCTAGAAGCGCTAACCCTAAACCTAACCCTAACTCACTGCTGGAAGTGCTAACCTTAACCTTAACCCTAACTCACTGCTGGAAGTGCTAACCATAACCATAACCATAACTCACTGCTGGAAGTGCTAACCCTAACCCTAACCCTAATTCACTGCTGGAACTTCTAGCCCTAACCCTAACCCTAACAAAATGGTGGAAGTGCTAACCCTAACCCTAAACCTATCTCACTGCTGGAAGTGCTAACCCTAACCCTAATCCTAGCCCCAGCCCTAACCCTAACCATAACTCACTGCTGGAAGTGCTAACCCTAACCCTAACCCTAACTCACTGCTGGAAGTGCTAGCCCTAGCCCTAACCCTAACCTAACCCTAATAGTAGCCCGAACCCTAACACTCGCCCTAAACCCTACAGTGAAACCGAACCCAAACCCTAACCCTAACTCTAACCGTAACCCTAACCCTAACCCTAACCCTAACTCACTGCTGGAAGTGCTAACCCTAACCCAAACCCTAACTCACTGCTGGAAGTGCTAACCCTAATCCTAACCCTAACTCACTGCTGGAAGTGCTATCCCTAACCATAACCCTAACTCACTGCTGGAAGTGCTAGCCCTAGCCCTAACCCTAACCCGAACTCACTGCTGGAAGTGCTAACGCTAACCCTAACCCTAATTCACTGATGGAAGTGCAAAACCTAACCCTAACCCTAACTCACTGCTGGTAGTGCTAGCCCTAACCCTAACCCCAACTGACTGCTGGAAGTGCTAACCCTAACCATAACTCAGTGCTGGAAGTGCTAACCTTAACCCTAACCCTAACTCACTGCTGGAAGTGCTAACCCTAACACTAACTCACTGCTGGAAGTGCTAACCCTAACCCTAACTCACTGCTGGAAGTGCTAACCCTAACCCTAACCATAACTCACTGCTGGAATTGCTAACCTTAACGCTAACCCTAACTCACTGCTGGAAATGCTAACCCTAACCCTAACCCTAACTCACTGCTGGAAGTGCTAACCCTAACCCTAACTCACTGCTGGAAGTGCTAAACCTAACCCTAACCCTAACTCACTGTTGGAAGTGCTAACCCTAACCCTAACCGTAACTCACTGCTGGAAGTGCTAACCCTAACCCTAACCGTAACTCACTGCTGGAAGTGCTAACCCTAACCCTAACCCTAACTCACTGCTGGAAGTGCTAACCATAACCCAAACCCTAACTCACTGCTAGAAGCGCTAACCTTAACGCTAACCCAAACTCACTCTTGGAAGTGCTAACTAACACAAAAACTAAACCTAACTCACTGCTGGAAGTGCTAACCCTAACGCTAACCCTAACTCACTGCTGGAATTGGTAACATTAACGCCAACCCTAACTCACTGCTGGAAGTGCTAACACTAACCCTAACTCACTGCTGGAAGTGCGAGCCCTAACCCTAACCCTAACCCAATGCTGGAAGTGCTAACACTAACCCTAACCCTAACTCACTGCTGGAAGTGCTAATCCTAACCCTAACACTTACCCTATCTCACTGCTGGAAGTGCTAACCCTAACCCTAACCCTAGCCCTAGCCCTAACCCTAACCATAACTCACTGCTGGAAGTGCAAACCCTAACCCTAAACCTAACTCACCACTGGAAGTGCAAACCCTAACCCTAACCCTAACTATCTGCTGGAAGTGCTAACCTTAACCCTAACCCTAACTCACTGCTGGAAGTGCTAGCCCTAACCCTAACTCACTGCTGGAAGTGCTAACCCTGACCCTAACCCTAACTAACTGCTGGAAGTGCTAACCCTAACCCTAACCCTAACTCACTGCTGGAAGTGCTAACCCTAACCCTAACCCTAACTAACTGCTGGAAGTGCTAACCCTAACCCTAACCCTAACTCACTGCTGGAAGTGCTAACCCTAACCCTAACCCTAATTCACTGCTGGAAGTGCTAACCCTAATCCTAAACCTAACTCACTGCTGGAAGTGCTAAACTTAACCCTAATCCTAACTCACTGCTGGAAGAGCTAACCTTAACCCTAACTCACTGCTGGAAGTGCTAACCTTAACCCTAACCCTAACTCACTGTTGGAAGTGCTAACCCTAAACCTAACCCTAACTCACTGCTGGAATTGCTAACCTTAACGCTAACGCTAACTCACTGCTGGAAGTGCTAACCCTAACACTAACTCACTGCTGGAAGTGCTAACCCTAACCCTAACTCACTGCTGGAAGTGCTAACCCTAACCCTAACCCTAACTCAATGTTGGAAGAGCTAACCCTAACCCAAACCGTAACTCACAGCTGGAAGTGCTAACCCTAACCCTAACCGTAACTCACTGCTGGAAGTGCTAACCCTAACCCTAACCCTAACTCACTGCTGGAAGTGCTAACTAACACAAAAACTAAACCTAACTCACTGCTGGAAGTGCTAACACTAACCCTAACTCATTGCTGGAAGTGCTAGCCCTAATGCTAACCCTAACTCAATGCTGGAAGTGCTAACCCTAACCCTAACACTAACCCTATCTCACTGTTGGAAGTGCTAATCCTAACCATATCCCTAACCCTAACTCACTGCTGGAAGTGCTAACCCTAACCCTAACTCACTGCTGGAAGTGCTAACCCTAACCCTAACCCGAACTCACTGCTGGAAGTGCTAACCCTAACCCTAACCCTAACTCACTGCTGGAAGTGCAAAACCTAACCCTAACCCTAACTCACTGCTGGTAGTGCTAGCCCTAACCCTCACCCCAACTCACTGCTGGAAGTGCTAACCCTAACCATAACTCAGTGCTGGAAGTGCTAACCTTAACCCTAACTCACTGCTGGAAGTGCTAGCCCTAGCCCTAACGCTAAACCTAACCCTAACTCACTGCTGGAAGTGCTAACCCTAATCCTAAACCTAACTCACTGCTGGAAGTGCTAAACTTAACCCTAATCCTAACTCACTGCTGGAAGATCTAACCTTAACCCTAACTCACTCCTGGAAGTGCTAACCTTAACCCTAACCCTAACTCACTGCTGGAAGTGCTAACCCTAACACTAACTCACTGCTGGAAGTGCTAACCCTAACCCTAACTCACTGCTGGAAGTGCTAACCTTAACGCTAACCCTAACTCACTGCTGGAAATGCTAACCCTAACCCTAACCATAACTCACTGCTGGAATTGCTAACCTTAACGCTAACCCTAACTCACTGCTGGCAATGCTAACCCTAACCCTAACCCTAACTCACTGCTGGAAGTGCTAACCCTAACCCTAACTCACTGCTGGAAGTGCTAACCCTAACCCTAACCGTAACTCACTGCTGGAAGTGCTAACCCTAACCCTAACCCTAACTCACTGCTAGAAGCGCTAACCATAACGCTAACCGAAACTCACTCTTGGAAGTGCTAACTAACACAAAAACTAAACCTAACTCACTGCTGGAAGTGCTAACACTAACGCTAACTCATTGCTGGAAGTGCTAACCCTAACCCTAACCCTAACTCACTGCTGGAAGTGCTAATGCTAACCATAACCCTAACCCTAACTCACTGCTGGTAGTGCTAACCTTAACCCTAACCCTAGCCCTAGCCCTAACCCTGACTAACTGCTGGAAGTGCTAACCCTAACCCAAACTCACTGCTGGAAGTGCTAACCCTAATCCTAACCCCAACTCACTGCTGGAAGTGCTGATCTTAACCCGAACCCTAACTCACTGCTGGAAGTGCTAACCCTAACCCTAACTCACTGCTGGAAGTGCTAACCCTAACCCTAACCCTAACTCACTGCTGGAAGTGCTAACCTTAACCCTAACCCTAACTCACTGCTGGAAGTGCTAGCCCTAACCCTAACCCTAACTCACTGCTGGAAGTGCTAATCTTAACCCGAACCCTAACTCACTGCTGGAAGTGCTAACACTAACCCTAACCCGAACCCTAACTCACTGCTGGAAGTGCTAACCCTAACCCTAACCCTAACTCATTGCTGGAAGTGCTAACCCTAACCATAACCCTAACTCACTGCTGGAAGTGCTAACCCTAACCCTAACCCTAACACACTGTTGGAAGTGCTAACCCTAATCCTAACCCTAACTCACTGCTGGAAGTGCTAAACCTAACCCTAATTCACTGCTGGAAGTGCTAACCCTAACCCTAACCCAAACTCACTGCTGGAAGTGCAAACCCTAACCCCAACCCTAACTCACTGTTGGAAGTGCTAACCCTAACCCTAACCCTAACTCATTGCTGGAACTGCTAGCCCTAGCCCGAACCCTAACCTAACCCAAACAGTAGCCCGAACCCTAACACTCGCACTAAACCCTATACTGAAACCTAACCCTAACCCTAACCCTAACCCTAACTCACTGCTGGAAGTGCTAACCCTAACCCTAACCCTAACTCACTGCTGGAAGTGCTAACCCTAACCCGAACCCTAACTCACTGCTGGAAGTGCTAACCCTAACCCTAACCCTAACTCATTGCTGGAAGTGCTAACCCTAACCCTAACCCTAACTCACTGCTGGAATTGCTAACCTTAACGCTAACCCTAACTCACTGCTGGAAGTGCTAGCCCTAACCCTAACCCTAACTCATTGCTGAAAGTGCTAGCCCTAATCCTAACCATAAACCTAACCCTAGCCTTAACCCTAACTCACTGATGGAAGTGCTAACCCTAACGCTAACCCTAAACCTAACTCACTGCTGGAAGTGCTAACTCTAACCCTAACCCTAACTCACTGCTGGAAGAGCTAACCTTAACCCTAACTCATTGCTGGAAGTGCTAACCTGAACCCTAACCCAAACTCACTGTTGGAAGTGCTAACCCTAACCCTAATTCACTGCTGGAAGTGCTAGCCCTAACCCTAACCCTAACACACTGCTGGAAGTGCTAACCCTAACCATAACCCTAACTCACTGCTGGAAGTGCTAACCCTAATCCTAACCCTAACACACTGTTGGAAGTGCTAACCCTAATCCTAACCCTAACTCACTGCAGGAAGTGCTAACCCTAACCCTAATTCACTGCTGGAAGTGCTAACCCTAACCCTAACCCTAACTCACTGCTGGAAGTGCTAACCCTAACCCTAACCCTAACTCATTGCTGGAACTGCTAGCCCTAGCCCGAACCCTAACCTAACCCAAACAGTAGCCCGAACCCTAACACTCGCCCTAAACCCTATACTGAAACCTAACCCTAACCCTAACCCTAACCCTAACTCACTGCTGGAAGTGCTAGCCCTAACCCTAACCCTAACTCACTGCTGGAAGTGCTAACCTTAACCCTAACCCTAACCCTAACTCACTGCTGGAAGTGCTAACCCTAACCCTAACCCTAACTCACTGCTGGAAGTGCTAACCCTAACCCTAACCCTAACTCACTGCTGGAAGTGCTAGCCCTAACCCTAACCCTAACCCTAACTCACTGCTGGAAGTGCTAACCCTAACCCTAACCCTAACTCACTGCTGGAAGTGCTAACCCTAACCCTAACCCTAACTCACTGCTGGAAGCGCTAGCCCTAGCCCTAACCCTAACCCTAACTCATTGCTGGAAGTGCTAACCCTAACTCATTGCTGGAAGTGCTAACCCTAACCCTAACCCTAATTCACTGCTGGAAGTGCAAGCCCTAACCCTAACCTTAACTCACTGCTGGAAGTGCTAACCTTAACCCTAACTCACTGCTGGAAGTGCTAGCCCTAGCCCTAACTCTAACCCTAACCCTAACTCACTGCTGGAAGTGCTAACCCTAACAATAACCCTAATTCACTGCTGGAAGTGCTAACCCTAATCCTAACCCTAACTCACTGCTGGAAGTGCTAACCTTAAACCTAACCCTAACTCACTGTTGGAAGTGCTAACCCTAAAGCTAACCCTAACTCACTGCTGGAATTGGTAACATTAACGCCAACCCTAACTCACTGCTGGAAGAGCTAACCTTAACCCTAACTCATTGCTGGAAGTGCTAACCTGAACCCTAACCCAAACTCACTGTTGGAAGTGCTAACCCTAACCCTAATTCACTGCTGGAAGTGCTAGCCCTAACCCTAACCCTAACACACTGCTGGAAGTGCTAACCCTAACCATAACCCTAACTCACTGCTGGAAGTGCTAACCCTAATCCTAACCCTAACACACTGTTGGAAGTGCTAACCCTAATCCTAACCCTAACTCACTGCAGGAAGTGCTAACCCTAACCCTAATTCACTGCTGGAAGTGCTAACCCTAACCCTAACCCTAACTCACTGCTGGAAGTGCTAACCCTAACCCTAACCCTAACTCATTGCTGGAACTGCTAGCCCTAGCCCGAACCCTAACCTAACCCAAACAGTAGCCCGAACCCTAACACTCGCCCTAAACCCTATACTGAAACCTAACCCTAACCCTAACCCTAACCCTAACTCACTGCTGGAAGTGCTAGCCCTAACCCTAACCCTAACTCACTGCTGGAAGTGCTAACCTTAACCCTAACCCTAACCCTAACTCACTGCTGGAAGTGCTAACCCTAACCCTAACCCTAACTCACTGCTGGAAGTGCTAACCCTAACCCTAACCCTAACTCACTGCTGGAAGTGCTAGCCCTAACCCTAACCCTAACCCTAACTCACTGCTGGAAGTGCTAACCCTAACCCTAACCCTAACTCACTGCTGGAAGTGCTAACCCTAACCCTAACCCTAACTCACTGCTGGAAGCGCTAGCCCTAGCCCTAACCCTAACCCTAACTCATTGCTGGAAGTGCTAACCCTAACTCATTGCTGGAAGTGCTAACCCTAACCCTAACCCTAATTCACTGCTGGAAGTGCAAGCCCCAACCCTAACCTTAACTCACTGCTGGAAGTGCTAACCTTAACCCTAACTCACTGCTGGAAGTGCTAGCCCTAGCCCTAACTCTAACCCTAACCCTAACTCACTGCTGGAAGTGCTAACCCTAACAATAACCCTAATTCACTGCTGGAAGTGCTAACCCTAATCCTAACCCTAACTCACTGCTGGAAGTGCTAACCTTAAACCTAACCCTAACTCACTGTTGGAAGTGCTAACCCTAAAGCTAACCCTAACTCACTGCTGGAATTGGTAACATTAACGCCAACCCTAACTCACTGCTGGAAGTGCTAACACTAACCCTAACTCACTGCTGGAAGTGCGAGCCCTAACACTAACCCTAACCCAATGCGGGAAGTGCTAACACTAACCCTAACCCTAACTCACTGCTGGAAGTGCTAATCCTAACCCTAACACTAACCCTATCTCACTGCTGGAAGTGCTAACCCTAACCCTAACCCTAGCCCTAGCCCTAACCCTAACCATAAGTCACTGCTGGAAGTGCTAACCTTAACCCTAACCCTAACTCACTGCTGGAAGTGCTAGCCCTAACCCTAACTCACTGCTGGAAGTGCTAACCCTAACCCTAACCCTAACTAACTGCTGGAAGTGCTAACCTTAACCCTAACCCTAACTCACTGCTGGAAGTGCTAACCCTAACCCTAACCCTAACTAACTGCTGGAAGTGCTAACCCTAACCCTAACCCTAACTCACTGCTGGAAGTGCTAACCCTAACCCTAACCCTAATTCACTGCTGGAAGTGCTAACCCTAATCCTAAACCTAACTCACTGCTGGAAGTGCTAAACTTAACCCTAATCCTAACTCACTGCTGGAAGAGCTAACCTTAACCCTAACTCACTGCTGGAAGTGCTAACCTTAACCCTAACCCTAACTCACTGTTGGAAGTGCTAACCCTAACCCTAACCCTAACTCACTGCTGGAATACCTAACCTTAACGCTAACCCTAACTCACTGCTGGAAGTGCTAACCCTAACACTAACTCACTGCTGGAAGTGCTAACCCTAACCCTAACTCACTGCTGGAAGTGCTAACCCTAACCCTAACTCACTGCTGGAATTGCTAACCTTAACGCTAACCCTAACTCACTGCTGGAAGTGCTAACCCTAACCCTAACCCTAAATCACTGCTGGAAGTGCTAACCCTAACCCTAACTCACTGCTGGAAGTGCTAACCCTAACCCTAACCCTAACTCACTGTTGGAAGTGCTAACCCTAACCCTAACCGTAACTCACTGCTGGAAGTGCTAACCCTAACCCTAACCCTAACTCACTGCTGGATGTGCTAACCATAACCCAAACCCTAACTCACTGCTAGAAGTGCTAACCTTAACGCTAACCCAAACTCACTGCTGGAAGTGCTAACTAACACAAAAACTAAACCTAACTCACTGCTGGAAGTGCTAACACTAACCCTAACTCACTGCTGGAAGTGCTAGCCCTAACGCTAACCCTAACTCAATGCTGGAAGTGCTAACCCTAACCCTAACCCTAACTCACTGCTGGAAGTGCTAATCCTAACCATAACCCTAACCCTAACTCACTGCTGGAAGTGCTAACACTAACCCTAACTCACTGCTGGAAGTGCTAACCGTAACCCTAACCCTAACTCACTGCTGGAAGCGCTAACCCTAAACCTAACCCTAACTCACTGCTGGAAGTGCTAACCTTAACCTTAACCCTAACTCACTGCTGGAAGTGCTAACCATAACCATAACCATAACTCACTGCTGGAAGTGCTAACCCTAACCCTAACCCTAATTCACTGCTGGAACTTCTAGCCCTAACCCTAACCCTAACAAAATGGTGGAAGTGCTAACCCTAACCCTAAACCTATCTCACTGCTGGAAGTGCTAACCCTAACCCTAACCCTAGCCCCAGCCCTAACCCTAACCATAACTCACTGCTGGAAGTGCTAACCCTAACCCTAACCCTAACTCACTGCTGGAAGTGCTAGCCCTAGCCCTAACCCTAACCTAACCCTAATAGTAGCCCGAACCCTAACACTCGCCCTAAACCCTACAGTGAAACCGAACCCAAACCCTAACCCTAACTCTAACCGTAACCCTAACCCTAACCCTAACCCTAACTCACTGCTGGAAGTGCTAACCCTAACCCAAACCCTAACTCACTGCTGGAAGTGCTAACCCTAATCCTAACCCTAACTCACTGCTGGAAGTGCTAACCCTAACCATAACCCTAACTCACTGCTGGAAGTGCTAGCCCTAGCCCTAACCCTAACCCGAACTCACTGCTGGAAGTGCTAACGCTAACCCTAACCCTAATTCACTGATGGAAGTGCAAAACCTAACCCTAACCCTAACTCACTGCTGGTAGTGCTAGCCCTAACCCTAACCCCAACTGACTGCTGGAAGTGCTAACCTTAACCCTAACCCTAACTCACTGCTGGAAGTGTAAACCCTAACACTAACTCACTGCTGGAAGTGCTAACCCTCACCCTAACTCACTGCTGGAAGTGCTAACCCTAACCCTAACCATAACTCACTGCTGGAATTGCTAACCTTAACGCTAACCCTAACTCACTGCTGGAAATGCTAACCCTAACCCTAACCCTAACTCACTGCTGGAAGTGCTAACCCTAACCCTAACTCACTGCTTGAAGTGCTAAACCTAACCCTAACCCTAACTCACTGTTGGAAGTGCTAACCCTAACCCTAACCGTAACTCACTGCTGGAAGTGCTAACCCTAACCCTAACCCTAACTCACCGCTGGAAGTGCTAACCCTAACCCTAACCCTAACTCACTGCTGGAAGTGCTAACCATAACCCAAACCCTAACTCACTGCTAGAAGCGCTAACCTTAACGCTAACCCAAACTCACTCTTGGAAGTGCTAACTAACACAAAAACTAAACCTAACTCACTGCTGGAAGTGCTAACACTAACCCTAACTCATTGCTGGAAGTGCTAGCCCTAACGCTAACCCTAACTCAATGCGGGAAGTGCTAACCCTAACCCTAACTCACTGCTGGAAGTGTTAATCCTAACCTTAACCCTAACCCGAACTCACTGCTGGAAGTGCTAACCCTAACCCTAACCCCAGCCCTAGCCCTAACCCTAACCATAACTCACTGCTGGAAGTGCTAACCCTAAACCTAAACCTAACTCACCACTGGAAGTGCAAGCCCTAACCCTAACCCTAACTAACTGCTGGAAGTGCTAACCTTAACCCTAACCCTAACTCACTGCTGGAAATGCTAGCCCTAACCCTAACTCACTGCTGGAAGTGCTAACCCTAATCCTAACCCTAACTCACTGCTGGAAGTGCTGATCTTAACCCGAACCCTAACTCACTGCTGGAAGTGCTAACCCTAACCCTAACTCACTGCTGGAAGTGCTAACCGTAACCCTAACCCTAACTCACTGCTGGAAGTGCTAACCCTAAACCTAACCCTAACTCACTGCTGGAAGTGCTAACCTTAACCCTAACCCTAACTCACTGCTGGAAGTGCTAGCCCTAACCCTAACCCTAACTCACTACTGGAAGTGCTAATCTTAACCCGAACCCTAACTCACTGCTGGAAGTGCTAACACTAATACAACCCGAACACTAACTCAGTGCTGGAAGTGCTAACCCTAACCCTAACTCACTGCTGGAAGTGCTAACCCTAACCCTAACCCTAACTCATTGCTGGAAGTGCTAAACCTAACCCTAACCCTAACTCACTGCTGGAAGTGCTAACCTTAACGATAACCCTAACTCACTGCTGGAAGTGCTAACCATAACCGTAACCCTAACTCACTGCTGGAAGTGCTAATCTTAACCCTAACCCTAACTCACTGCTGGAAGTGCTAACCCTAACCTTAACTCACTGCTGGAAGTGCTAACCTTAACCCTAACTCACTGCTGGAAGTGCTAGCCCTAGCCCTAACTCTAACCCTAACCCTAACTCACTGCTGGAAGTGCTAACCCTAACCCTAACCCTAATTCACTGCTGGAAGTGCTAACCCCAATCCTAACCCTAACTCACTGCTGGAAGTGTTAACCTTAACACTAACTCATTGCTGGAAGTGCTAACCGTAACCCTAAGCCTAACTCACTGCTGGAAGTGCTAACCCTAACCCTAACCCTAACTCACTGCTGGAAGTGCTAACCTTAACCCTAACCCTAACTCACTGCTGGAAGTGCTAGCCCTAACCCTAACTCACTGCTGGAAGTGCTAATCTTAACCCGAACCCTAACTCACTGCTGGAAGTGCTAACACTAACCCTAACCCGAACCCTAACTCACTGCTGGAAGTGCTAACCCTAACCCTAACCCTAACTCATTGCTGGAAGTGCTAACCCTAACCCTAACCCTAACTCACTGCTGGAAGTGCTAATCCTAACCCTAACCGTAAACCTTTCTCACTGCTGGAAGTGCTAACCCTAACCCTAACCCTAGCCCTAGCCCTAACCATAACCATAACTCACTGGTGGAAGTGCTAACCCTAACCCTAAACCTAACTCACCATTGGAAGTGCAAACCCTAACCCTAACCCTAACTAACTGCTGGAAGTGCTAACCTTAACCCTAACCCTAACTCACTGCTGGAAGTGCTAGCCCTAACCCTAACTCACTGCTGGAAGTGCTAATCTTAACGCGAACCCTAACTCACTGCTGGAAGTGCTAACCCTAACCCTAACTCACTGCAGGAAGTGCTAACCGTAATCCTAACCCTAACTCACTGCTAGAAGCGCTAACCCTAAACCTAACCCTAACTCACTGCTGGAAGTGCTAACCTTAACCTTAACCCTAACTCACTGCTGGAAGTGCTAACCATAACCATAACCATAACTCACTGCTGGAAGTGCTAACCCTAACCCTAACCCTAATTCACTGCTGGAACTTCTAGCCCTAACCCTAACCCTAACAAAATGGTGGAAGTGCTAACCCTAACCCTAAACCTATCTCACTGCTGGAAGTGCTAACCCTAACCCTAATCCTAGCCCCAGCCCTAACCCTAACCATAACTCACTGCTGGAAGTGCTAACCCTAACCCTAACCCTAACTCACTGCTGGAAGTGCTAGCCCTAGCCCTAACCCTAACCTAACCCTAATAGTAGCCCGAACCCTAACACTCGCCCTAAACCCTACAGTGAAACCGAACCCAAACCCTAACCCTAACTCTAACCGTAACCCTAACCCTAACCCTAACCCTAACTCACTGCTGGAAGTGCTAACCCTAACCCAAACCCTAACTCACTGCTGGAAGTGCTAACCCTAATCCTAACCCTAACTCACTGCTGGAAGTGCTATCCCTAACCATAACCCTAACTCACTGCTGGAAGTGCTAGCCCTAGCCCTAACCCTAACCCGAACTCACTGCTGGAAGTGCTAACGCTAACCCTAACCCTAATTCACTGATGGAAGTGCAAAACC
The DNA here is from genome assembly GCF_964194155.1 of Cetorhinus maximus. Lineage (NCBI taxonomy): Eukaryota > Metazoa > Chordata > Chondrichthyes > Lamniformes > Cetorhinidae > Cetorhinus > Cetorhinus maximus. The sequence goes on along the minus strand of NW_027596426.1, from coordinate 169,264 downwards.
TAACCCTAACCCTAACTCACTGCTGGTAGTGCTAGCCCTAACCCTAACCCCAACTGACTGCTGGAAGTGCTAACCCTAACCATAACTCAGTGCTGGAAGTGCTAACCTTAACCCTAACCCTAACTCACTGCTGGAAGTGCTAACCCTAACACTAACTCACTGCTGGAAGTGCTAACCCTAACCCTAACTCACTGCTGGAAGTGCTAACCCTAACCCTAACCATAACTCACTGCTGGAATTGCTAACCTTAACGCTAACCCTAACTCACTGCTGGAAATGCTAACCCTAACCCTAACCCTAACTCACTGCTGGAAGTGCTAACCCTAACCCTAACTCACTGCTGGAAGTGCTAAACCTAACCCTAACCCTAACTCACTGTTGGAAGTGCTAACCCTAACCCTAACCGTAACTCACTGCTGGAAGTGCTAACCCTAACCCTAACCGTAACTCACTGCTGGAAGTGCTAACCCTAACCCTAACCCTAACTCACTGCTGGAAGTGCTAACCATAACCCAAACCCTAACTCACTGCTAGAAGCGCTAACCTTAACGCTAACCCAAACTCACTCTTGGAAGTGCTAACTAACACAAAAACTAAACCTAACTCACTGCTGGAAGTGCTAACCCTAACGCTAACCCTAACTCACTGCTGGAATTGGTAACATTAACGCCAACCCTAACTCACTGCTGGAAGTGCTAACACTAACCCTAACTCACTGCTGGAAGTGCGAGCCCTAACCCTAACCCTAACCCAATGCTGGAAGTGCTAACACTAACCCTAACCCTAACTCACTGCTGGAAGTGCTAATCCTAACCCTAACACTTACCCTATCTCACTGCTGGAAGTGCTAACCCTAACCCTAACCCTAGCCCTAGCCCTAACCCTAACCATAACTCACTGCTGGAAGTGCAAACCCTAACCCTAAACCTAACTCACCACTGGAAGTGCAAACCCTAACCCTAACCCTAACTATCTGCTGGAAGTGCTAACCTTAACCCTAACCCTAACTCACTGCTGGAAGTGCTAGCCCTAACCCTAACTCACTGCTGGAAGTGCTAACCCTGACCCTAACCCTAACTAACTGCTGGAAGTGCTAACCCTAACCCTAACCCTAACTCACTGCTGGAAGTGCTAACCCTAACCCTAACCCTAACTAACTGCTGGAAGTGCTAACCCTAACCCTAACCCTAACTCACTGCTGGAAGTGCTAACCCTAACCCTAACCCTAATTCACTGCTGGAAGTGCTAACCCTAATCCTAAACCTAACTCACTGCTGGAAGTGCTAAACTTAACCCTAATCCTAACTCACTGCTGGAAGAGCTAACCTTAACCCTAACTCACTGCTGGAAGTGCTAACCTTAACCCTAACCCTAACTCACTGTTGGAAGTGCTAACCCTAAACCTAACCCTAACTCACTGCTGGAATTGCTAACCTTAACGCTAACGCTAACTCACTGCTGGAAGTGCTAACCCTAACACTAACTCACTGCTGGAAGTGCTAACCCTAACCCTAACTCACTGCTGGAAGTGCTAACCCTAACCCTAACCCTAACTCAATGTTGGAAGAGCTAACCCTAACCCAAACCGTAACTCACAGCTGGAAGTGCTAACCCTAACCCTAACCGTAACTCACTGCTGGAAGTGCTAACCCTAACCCTAACCCTAACTCACTGCTGGAAGTGCTAACTAACACAAAAACTAAACCTAACTCACTGCTGGAAGTGCTAACACTAACCCTAACTCATTGCTGGAAGTGCTAGCCCTAATGCTAACCCTAACTCAATGCTGGAAGTGCTAACCCTAACCCTAACACTAACCCTATCTCACTGTTGGAAGTGCTAATCCTAACCATATCCCTAACCCTAACTCACTGCTGGAAGTGCTAACCCTAACCCTAACTCACTGCTGGAAGTGCTAACCCTAACCCTAACCCGAACTCACTGCTGGAAGTGCTAACCCTAACCCTAACCCTAACTCACTGCTGGAAGTGCAAAACCTAACCCTAACCCTAACTCACTGCTGGTAGTGCTAGCCCTAACCCTCACCCCAACTCACTGCTGGAAGTGCTAACCCTAACCATAACTCAGTGCTGGAAGTGCTAACCTTAACCCTAACTCACTGCTGGAAGTGCTAGCCCTAGCCCTAACGCTAAACCTAACCCTAACTCACTGCTGGAAGTGCTAACCCTAATCCTAAACCTAACTCACTGCTGGAAGTGCTAAACTTAACCCTAATCCTAACTCACTGCTGGAAGATCTAACCTTAACCCTAACTCACTCCTGGAAGTGCTAACCTTAACCCTAACCCTAACTCACTGCTGGAAGTGCTAACCCTAACACTAACTCACTGCTGGAAGTGCTAACCCTAACCCTAACTCACTGCTGGAAGTGCTAACCTTAACGCTAACCCTAACTCACTGCTGGAAATGCTAACCCTAACCCTAACCATAACTCACTGCTGGAATTGCTAACCTTAACGCTAACCCTAACTCACTGCTGGCAATGCTAACCCTAACCCTAACCCTAACTCACTGCTGGAAGTGCTAACCCTAACCCTAACTCACTGCTGGAAGTGCTAACCCTAACCCTAACCGTAACTCACTGCTGGAAGTGCTAACCCTAACCCTAACCCTAACTCACTGCTAGAAGCGCTAACCATAACGCTAACCGAAACTCACTCTTGGAAGTGCTAACTAACACAAAAACTAAACCTAACTCACTGCTGGAAGTGCTAACACTAACGCTAACTCATTGCTGGAAGTGCTAACCCTAACCCTAACCCTAACTCACTGCTGGAAGTGCTAATGCTAACCATAACCCTAACCCTAACTCACTGCTGGTAGTGCTAACCTTAACCCTAACCCTAGCCCTAGCCCTAACCCTGACTAACTGCTGGAAGTGCTAACCCTAACCCAAACTCACTGCTGGAAGTGCTAACCCTAATCCTAACCCCAACTCACTGCTGGAAGTGCTGATCTTAACCCGAACCCTAACTCACTGCTGGAAGTGCTAACCCTAACCCTAACTCACTGCTGGAAGTGCTAACCCTAACCCTAACCCTAACTCACTGCTGGAAGTGCTAACCTTAACCCTAACCCTAACTCACTGCTGGAAGTGCTAGCCCTAACCCTAACCCTAACTCACTGCTGGAAGTGCTAATCTTAACCCGAACCCTAACTCACTGCTGGAAGTGCTAACACTAACCCTAACCCGAACCCTAACTCACTGCTGGAAGTGCTAACCCTAACCCTAACCCTAACTCATTGCTGGAAGTGCTAACCCTAACCATAACCCTAACTCACTGCTGGAAGTGCTAACCCTAACCCTAACCCTAACACACTGTTGGAAGTGCTAACCCTAATCCTAACCCTAACTCACTGCTGGAAGTGCTAAACCTAACCCTAATTCACTGCTGGAAGTGCTAACCCTAACCCTAACCCAAACTCACTGCTGGAAGTGCAAACCCTAACCCCAACCCTAACTCACTGTTGGAAGTGCTAACCCTAACCCTAACCCTAACTCATTGCTGGAACTGCTAGCCCTAGCCCGAACCCTAACCTAACCCAAACAGTAGCCCGAACCCTAACACTCGCACTAAACCCTATACTGAAACCTAACCCTAACCCTAACCCTAACCCTAACTCACTGCTGGAAGTGCTAACCCTAACCCTAACCCTAACTCACTGCTGGAAGTGCTAACCCTAACCCGAACCCTAACTCACTGCTGGAAGTGCTAACCCTAACCCTAACCCTAACTCATTGCTGGAAGTGCTAACCCTAACCCTAACCCTAACTCACTGCTGGAATTGCTAACCTTAACGCTAACCCTAACTCACTGCTGGAAGTGCTAGCCCTAACCCTAACCCTAACTCATTGCTGAAAGTGCTAGCCCTAATCCTAACCATAAACCTAACCCTAGCCTTAACCCTAACTCACTGATGGAAGTGCTAACCCTAACGCTAACCCTAAACCTAACTCACTGCTGGAAGTGCTAACTCTAACCCTAACCCTAACTCACTGCTGGAAGAGCTAACCTTAACCCTAACTCATTGCTGGAAGTGCTAACCTGAACCCTAACCCAAACTCACTGTTGGAAGTGCTAACCCTAACCCTAATTCACTGCTGGAAGTGCTAGCCCTAACCCTAACCCTAACACACTGCTGGAAGTGCTAACCCTAACCATAACCCTAACTCACTGCTGGAAGTGCTAACCCTAATCCTAACCCTAACACACTGTTGGAAGTGCTAACCCTAATCCTAACCCTAACTCACTGCTGGAAGTGCTAACCCTAACCCTAATTCACTGCTGGAAGTGCTAACCCTAACCCTAACCCTAACTCACTGCTGGAAGTGCTAACCCTAACCCTAACCCTAACTCATTGCTGGAACTGCTAGCCCTAGCCCGAACCCTAACCTAACCCAAACAGTAGCCCGAACCCTAACACTCGCCCTAAACCCTATACTGAAACCTAACCCTAACCCTAACCCTAACCCTAACTCACTGCTGGAAGTGCTAGCCCTAACCCTAACCCTAACTCACTGCTGGAAGTGCTAACCTTAACCCTAACCCTAACCCTAACTCACTGCTGGAAGTGCTAACCCTAACCCTAACCCTAACTCACTGCTGGAAGTGCTAACCCTAACCCTAACCCTAACTCACTGCTGGAAGTGCTAGCCCTAACCCTAACCCTAACCCTAACTCACTGCTGGAAGTGCTAACCCTAACCCTAACCCTAACTCACTGCTGGAAGTGCTAACCCTAACCCTAACCCTAACTCACTGCTGGAAGCGCTAGCCCTAGCCCTAACCCTAACCCTAACTCATTGCTGGAAGTGCTAACCCTAACTCATTGCTGGAAGTGCTAACCCTAACCCTAACCCTAATTCACTGCTGGAAGTGCAAGCCCTAACCCTAACCTTAACTCACTGCTGGAAGTGCTAACCTTAACCCTAACTCACTGCTGGAAGTGCTAGCCCTAGCCCTAACTCTAACCCTAACCCTAACTCACTGCTGGAAGTGCTAACCCTAACAATAACCCTAATTCACTGCTGGAAGTGCTAACCCTAATCCTAACCCTAACTCACTGCTGGAAGTGCTAACCTTAAACCTAACCCTAACTCACTGTTGGAAGTGCTAACCCTAAAGCTAACCCTAACTCACTGCTGGAATTGGTAACATTAACGCCAACCCTAACTCACTGCTGGAAGTGCTAACACTAACCCTAACTCACTGCTGGAAGTGCGAGCCCTAACACTAACCCTAACCCAATGCGGGAAGTGCTAACACTAACCCTAACCCTAACTCACTGCTGGAAGTGCTAATCCTAACCCTAACACTAACCCTATCTCACTGCTGGAAGTGCTAACCCTAACCCTAACCCTAGCCCTAGCCCTAACCCTAACCATAAGTCACTGCTGGAAGTGCTAACCTTAACCCTAACCCTAACTCACTGCTGGAAGTGCTAGCCCTAACCCTAACTCACTGCTGGAAGTGCTAACCCTAACCCTAACCCTAACTAACTGCTGGAAGTGCTAACCTTAACCCTAACCCTAACTCACTGCTGGAAGTGCTAACCCTAACCCTAACCCTAACTAACTGCTGGAAGTGCTAACCCTAACCCTAACCCTAACTCACTGCTGGAAGTGCTAACCCTAACCCTAACCCTAATTCACTGCTGGAAGTGCTAACCCTAATCCTAAACCTAACTCACTGCTGGAAGTGCTAAACTTAACCCTAATCCTAACTCACTGCTGGAAGAGCTAACCTTAACCCTAACTCACTGCTGGAAGTGCTAACCTTAACCCTAACCCTAACTCACTGTTGGAAGTGCTAACCCTAACCCTAACCCTAACTCACTGCTGGAATACCTAACCTTAACGCTAACCCTAACTCACTGCTGGAAGTGCTAACCCTAACACTAACTCACTGCTGGAAGTGCTAACCCTAACCCTAACTCACTGCTGGAAGTGCTAACCCTAACCCTAACTCACTGCTGGAATTGCTAACCTTAACGCTAACCCTAACTCACTGCTGGAAGTGCTAACCCTAACCCTAACCCTAAATCACTGCTGGAAGTGCTAACCCTAACCCTAACTCACTGCTGGAAGTGCTAACCCTAACCCTAACCCTAACTCACTGTTGGAAGTGCTAACCCTAACCCTAACCGTAACTCACTGCTGGAAGTGCTAACCCTAACCCTAACCCTAACTCACTGCTGGATGTGCTAACCATAACCCAAACCCTAACTCACTGCTAGAAGTGCTAACCTTAACGCTAACCCAAACTCACTGCTGGAAGTGCTAACTAACACAAAAACTAAACCTAACTCACTGCTGGAAGTGCTAACACTAACCCTAACTCACTGCTGGAAGTGCTAGCCCTAACGCTAACCCTAACTCAATGCTGGAAGTGCTAACCCTAACCCTAACCCTAACTCACTGCTGGAAGTGCTAATCCTAACCATAACCCTAACCCTAACTCACTGCTGGAAGTGCTAACCCTAACCCTATCCCTAGCCCTAGCCCTAAACCTAACCATAACTCACTGCTGGAAGTGCTAATCCTAACCATAACCCTAACCCTAACTCACTGCTGGAAGTGCTAACCCTAACCCTAACCCTAGCCCTAACCCTAACCATAACTCACTGCTGGAAGTGCTAACCCTAAACCTAAACCTATCTCACCAGTGGAAGTGCTAACCCTAACCCTAACCCTAACTCACTGCTGGAAGCGCTAGCCCTAGCCCTAACCCTAAACCTAACTCATTGCTGGAAGTGCTAACCCTAACCCTAACCCTAATTCACTGCTGGAAGTGCAAGCCCTAACCCTAAACCTAACTCACTGCTGGAAGGGCAAGCCCTAACCCTAACCCTGACTCACTGCTGGAAGTGCTAACCCTAACCTTAACTCACTGCTGGAAGTGCTAACCTTAACCCTAACTCACTGCTGGAAGTGCGAGCCCTAACCCTAACCCTAACCCAATGCTGGAAGTGCTAACACTAACCCTAACCATAACTCACTGCTGGAAGTGCTAATCCTAACCCTAACACTAACCCTATCTCACTGCTGGAAGTGCTAAACCTAACCCTAACCCTAGCCCTAGCCATAACCCTAACCATAACTCACTGCTGGAAGTGCTAACCCTAACCCTAAACCTAACTCACCACTGGAAGTGCAAACCCTAACCCTAACCCTAATTAAATGCTGGAAGTGCTAACCTTAACCCTAACCCTAACTCACTGCTGGAAGTGCTAACCCTAACCCTAACCCTAACTAACTGCTGGAAGTGCTAACCCTAACCCTAACCCTAACTCACTGCTGGAAGTGCTAACCCTAACCCTAACCTTAACTCATTGCTGGAAGTGCTAACCCTAACCCTAACCCTCACTCACTGCTGGAAGTGCTAACGCTAAACCTAACCCTAAATCACTGCTGGAAGTGCTAACCCTAACCCTAACACTAACTCACTGCTGGAAATGCTAATCTTAACCCGAACCCTAACTCACTGCTGGAAGTGCTAACACTAACCCTAACCCGAACCATAACTCACTGCTGGAAGTGCTAACCCTAACGCTAACCCTAACTCATTGCTGGAAGTGCTAACCCTAACCCTAACCCTAACCCTAACTCACTGCTGGAAGTGCTAACCTTAACCCTAACCCTAACCCTAACTCGTAGCTGGAAGTGCTAACCCTAACCCTAACCCGAACTCACTGCTGGAAGTGCTAGCCCTAACCCTAACCCTAACTCACTGCTGGAAGTGCTAACCTTAACCCTAACCCTAACCCTAACTCACTGCTGGAAGTGCTAACCCTAACCCTAACCCTAACTCACTGCTGGAAGTGCTAACCCTAACCCTAACCCTAACTCACTGCTGGAAGTGCTAGCCCTAACCCTAACCCTAACCCTAACTCACTGCTGGAAGTGCTAACCCTAACCCTAACTCACTGCTGGAAGTGCTAACCCTAACCCTAACCGTAACTCACTGCTGGAAGTGCTAACCCTAACCCTAACCCTAACTCACTGCTAGAAGCGCTAACCATAACGCTAACCGAAACTCACTCTTGGAAGTGCTAACTAACACAAAAACTAAACCTAACTCACTGCTGGAAGTGCTAACACTAACCCTAACTCATTGCTGGAAGTGCTAACCCTAACCCTAACCCTAACTCACTGCTGGAAGTGCTAATCCTAACCATAACCCTAACCCTAACTCACTGCTGGAAGTGCTAACCTTAACCCTAACCCTAGCCCTAGCCCTAACCCTGACTAACTGCTGGAAGTGCTAACCCTAACCCTAACTCACTGCTGGAAGTGCTAACCCTAACCCTAACTCACTGCTGGAAGTGCTAACCCTAACCCTAACCCTAACTCACTGCTGGAAGTGCTAACCTTAACCCTAACCCTAACTCACTGCTGGAAGTGCTAGCCCTAACCCTAACCCTAACTCACTGCTGGAAGTGCTAATCTTAACCCGAACCCTAACTCACTGCTGGAAGTGCTAACACTAACCCTAACCCGAACCCTAACTCACTGCTGGAAGTGCTAACCCTAACCATAACCCTAACTCACTGCTGGAAGTGCTAACCCTAACCCTAACCCTAACACACTGTTGGAAGTGCTAACCCTAATCCTAACCCTAACTCACTGCTGGAAGTGCTAACCCTAACCCTAATTCACTGCTGGAAGTGCTAACCCTAACCCTAACCCAAACTCACTGCTGGAAGTGCAAACCCTAACCCCAACCCTAACTCACTGTTGGAAGTGCTAACCCTAACCCTAACCCTAACTCATTGCTGGAACTGCTAGCCCTAGCCAGAACCCTAACCTAACCCAAACAGTAGCCCGAACCCTAACACTCGCACTAAACCCTATACTGAAACCTAACCCTAACCCTAACCCTAACCCTAACTCACTGCTGGAAGTGCTAACCCTAACCCTAACCCTAATTCACAGCTGGAAGTGCTAACCCTAACCCTAATCCTAACTCACTGCTGGAAGTGCTAACCCTAACCCTAACCCTAACTCACTGCTGGAAGTGCTAACCCTAACCCTAACCCTAACTCACTGCTGGAAGCGCTAGCCCTAGCCCTAACCCTAACCCTAACTCATTGCTGGAAGTGCTAACCCTAACCCTAACCCTAATTCACTGCTGGAAGTGCAAGCCCTAACCCTAACCTTAACTCACTGCTGGAAGTGCTAACCTTAACCCTAACTCACTGCTGGAAGTGCTAGCCCTAGCCCTAACTCTAACCCTAACCCTAACTCACTGCTGGAAGTGCTAACCCTAACCCTAACCCTAACTCACTGCTGGAAGTGCTAACCTTAACCCTAACCCTAACTCACTGCTGGAAGTGCTAGCCCTAACCCTAACCCTAACTCACTGCTGGAAGTGCTAATCTTAACCCGAACCCTAACTCACTGCTGGAAGTGCTAACACTAACCCTAACCCGAACCCTAACTCACTGCTGGAAGTGCTAACCCTAACCCTAACCTTAACTCATTGCTGGAAGTGCTAACCCTAACCCTAACCCTAACTCACTGCTGGAATTGCTAACCTTAACGCTAACCCTAACTCACTGCTGGAAGTGCTAGCCCTAACCCTAACCCTAACTCATTGCTGAAAGTGCTAGCCCTAATCCTAACCATAAACCTAACCCTAGCCTTAACCCTAACTCACTGCTGGAAGTGCTAACCTTAACCCTAACCCTAACTCACTGTTGGAAGTGCTAACCCTAACCCTAACCCTAACTCACTGCTGGAATTGCTAACCTTAACGCTAACCCTAACTCACTGCTGGAAGTGCTAACCCTAACCCTAACCCTAGCCCTAACCCTAACCATAACTCACTGCTGGAAGTGCTAACCCTAAACCTAAACCTAACTCACCACTGGAAGTGCTAACCCTAACCCTAACCCTAACTCACTGCTGGAAGCGCTAGCCCTAGCCCTAACCCTAAACCTAACTCATTGCTGGAAGTGCTAACCCTAACCCTAACCCTAATTCACTGCTGGAAGTGCAAGCCCTAACCCTAAACCTAACTCACTGCTGGAAGGGCAAGCCCTAACCCTAACCCTAACTCACTGCTGGAAATGCTAACCCTAACCTTAACTCACTGCTGGAAGTGCTAACCTTAACCCTAACTCACTGCTGGAAGTGCGAGCCCTAACCCTAAACCTAACCCAATGCTGGAAGTGCTAACACTAACCCTAACCATAACTCACTGCTGGAAGTGCTAATCCTAACCCTAACACTAACCCTATCTCACTGCTGGAAGTGCTAAACCTAACCCTATCCCTAGCCCTAGCCATAACCCTAACCATAACTCACTGCTGGAAGTGCTAACCCTAACCCTAAACCTAACTCACCACTGGAAGTGCAAACCCTAACCCTAACCCTAATTAAATGCTGGAAGTGCTAACCTTAACCCTAACCCTAACTCACTGCTGGAAGTGCTAACCCTAACCCTAACCCTAACTAACTGCTGGAAGTGCTAACCCTAACCCTAACCCTAACTCACTGCTGGAAGTGCTAACCCTAACCCTAACCTTAACTCATTGCTGGAAGTGCTAACCCTAACCCTAACCCTCACTCACTGCTGGAAGTGCTAACCCTAAACCTAACCCTAAATCACTGCTGGAAGTGCTAACCCTAACCCTAACACTAACTCACTGCTGGAAATGCTAATCTTAACCCGAACCCTAACTCACTGCTGGAAGTGCTAACACTAACCCTAACCCGAACCATAACTCACTGCTGGAAGTGCTAACCCTAACGCTAACCCTAACTCATTGCTGGAAGTGCTAACCCTAACCCTAACCCTAACTCACTGCTGGAAGTGCTAACCTTAACCCTAACCCTAACCCTAACTCGTAGCTGGAAGTGCTAACCCTAACCCTAACCCGAACTCACTGCTGGAAGTGCTAGCCCTAACCCTAACCCTAACTCACTGCTGGAAGTGCTAACCTTAACCCTAACCCTAACCCTAACTCACTGCTGGAAGTGCTAACCCTAACCCTAACCCTAACTCACTGCTGGAAGTGCTAACCCTAACCCTAACCCTAACTCACTGCTGGAAGTGCTAGCCCTAACCCTAACCCTAACCCTAACTCACTGCTGGAAGTGCTAACCCTAACCCTAACTCACTGCTGGAAGTGCTAACCCTAACCCTAACCGTAACTCACTGCTGGAAGTGCTAACCCTAACCCTAACCCTAACTCACTGCTAGAAGCGCTAACCATAACGCTAACCGAAACTCACTCTTGGAAGTGCTAACTAACACAAAAACTAAACCTAACTCACTGCTGGAAGTGCTAACACTAACCCTAACTCATTGCTGGAAGTGCTAACCCTAACCCTAACCCTAACTCACTGCTGGAAGTGCTAATCCTAACCATAACCCTAACCCTAACTCACTGCTGGAAGTGCTAACCTTAACCCTAACCCTAGCCCTAGCCCTAACCCTGACTAACTGCTGGAAGTGCTAACCCTAACCCTAACTCACTGCTGGAAGTGCTAACCCTAACCCTAACTCACTGCTGGAAGTGCTAACCCTAACCCTAACCCTAACTCACTGCTGGAAGTGCTAACCTTAACCCTAACCCTAACTCACTGCTGGAAGTGCTAGCCCTAACCCTAACCCTAACTCACTGCTGGAAGTGCTAATCTTAACCCGAACCCTAACTCACTGCTGGAAGTGCTAACACTAACCCTAACCCGAACCCTAACTCACTGCTGGAAGTGCTAACCCTAACCCTAACCCTAACTCATTGCTGGAAGTGCTAACCCTAACCATAACCCTAACTCACTGCTGGAAGTGCTAACCCTAACCCTAACCCTAACACACTGTTGGAAGTGCTAACCCTAATCCTAACCCTAACTCACTGCTGGAAGTGCTAACCCTAACCCTAATTCACTGCTGGAAGTGCTAACCCTAACCCTAACCCAAACTCACTGCTGGAAGTGCAAACCCTAACCCCAACCCTAACTCACTGTTGGAAGTGCTAACCCTAACCCTAACCCTAACTCATTGCTGGAACTGCTAGCCCTAGCCAGAACCCTAACCTAACCCAAACAGTAGCCCGAACCCTAACACTCGCACTAAACCCTATACTGAAACCTAACCCTAACCCTAACCCTAACCCTAACTCACTGCTGGAAGTGCTAACCCTAACCCTAACCCTAATTCACCGCTGGAAGTGCTAACCCTAACCCTAATCCTAACTCACTGCTGGAAGTGCTAACCCTAACCCTAACCCTAACTCACTGCTGGAAGTGCTAACCCTAACCCTAACCCTAACTCACTGCTGGAAGCGCTAGCCCTAGCCCTAACCCTAACCCTAACTCATTGCTGGAAGTGCTAACCCTAACCCTAACCCTAATTCACTGCTGGAAGTGCAAGCCCTAACCCTAACCTTAACTCACTGCTGGAAGTGCTAACCTTAACCCTAACTCACTGCTGGAAGTGCTAGCCCTAGCCCTAACTCTAACCCTAACCCTAACTCACTGCTGGAAGTGCTAACCCTAACCCTAACCCTAACTCACTGCTGGAAGTGCTAACCTTAACCCTAACCCTAACTCACTGCTGGAAGTGCTAGCCCTAACCCTAACCCTAACTCACTGCTGGAAGTGCTAATCTTAACCCGAACCCTAACTCACTGCTGGAAGTGCTAACACTAACCCTAACCCGAACCCTAACTCACTGCTGGAAGTGCTAACCCTAACCCTAACCTTAACTCATTGCTGGAAGTGCTAACCCTAACCCTAACCCTAACTCACTGCTGGAATTGCTAACCTTAACGCTAACCCTAACTCACTGCTGGAAGTGCTAGCCCTAACCCTAACCCTAACTCATTGCTGAAAGTGCTAGCCCTAATCCTAACCATAAACCTAACCCTAGCCTTAACCCTAACTCACTGCTGGAAGTGCTAACCTTAACCCTAACCCTAACTCACTGTTGGAAGAGCTAACCCTAACCCTAACCCTAACTCACTGCTGGAATTGCTAACCTTAACGTTAACCCTAACTCACTGCTGGAAGTGCTAACCCTAACCCTAACCCTAGCCCTAACCCTAACCATAACTCACTGCTGGAAGTGCTAACCCTAAACCTAAACCTAACTCACCACTGGAAGTGCTAACCCTAACCCTAACCCTAACTCACTGCTGGAAGCGCTAGCCCTAGCCCTAACCCTAAACCTAACTCATTGCTGGAAGTGCTAACCCTAACCCTAACCCGAATTCACTGCTGGAAGTGCAAGCCCTAACCCTAAACCTAACTCACTGCTGGAAGGGCAAGCCCTAACCCTAACCCTAACTCACTGCTGGAAATGCTAACCCTAACCTTAACTCACTGCTGGAAGTGCTAACCTTAACCCTAACTCACTGCTGGAAGTGCGAGCCCTAACCCTAACCCTAACCCAATGCTGGAAGTGCTAACACTAACCCTAACCATAACTCACTGCTGGAAGTGCTAATCCTAACCCTAACACTAACCCTATCTCACTGCTGGAAGTGCTAAACCTAACCCTAACCCTAGCCCTAGCCATAACCCTAACCATAACTCACTGCTGGAAGCGCTAACCCTAACCCTAAACCTAACTCACCACTGGAAGTGCAAACCCTAACCCTAACCCTAATTAAATGCTGGAAGTGCTAACCTTAACCCTAACCCTAACTCACTGCTGGAAGTGCTAACCCTAACCCTAACCCTAACTAACTGCTGGAAGTGCTAACCCTAACCCTAACCCTAACTCACTGCTGGAAGTGCTAACCCTAACCCTAACCTTAACTCATTGCTGGAAGTGCTAACCCTAACCCTAACCCTCACTCACTGCTGGAAGTGCTAACCCTAAACCTAACCCTAAATCACTGCTGGAAGTGCTAACCCTAACCCTAACACTAACTCACTGCTGGAAATGCTAATCTTAACCCGAACCCTAACTCACTGCTGGAAGTGCTAACACTAACCCTAACCCGAACCATAACTCACTGCTGGAAGTGCTAACCCTAACGCTAACCCTAACTCATTGCTGGAAGTGCTAACCCTAACCCTAACCCTAACCCTAACTCACTGCTGGAAGTGCTAACCTTAACCCTAACCCTAACCCTAACTCGTAGCTGGAAGTGCTAACCCTAACCCTAACCCGAACTCACTGCTGGAAGTGCTAGCCCTAACCCTAACCCTAACTCACTGCTGGAAGTGCTAACCTTAACCCTAACCCTAACCCTAACTCACTGCTGGAAGTGCTAACCCTAACCCTAACCCTAACTCACTGCTGGAAGTGCTAACCCTAACCCTAACCCTAACTCACTGCTGGAAGTGCTAGCCCTAACCCTAACCCTAACCCTAACTCACTGCTGGAAGTGCTAACCCTAACCCTAACTCACTGCTGGAAGTGCTAACCCTAACCCTAACCGTAACTCACTGCTGGAAGTGCTAACCCTAACCCTAACCCTAACTCACTGCTAGAAGCGCTAACCATAACGCTAACCGAAACTCACTCTTGGAAGTGCTAACGAACACAAAAACTAAACCTAACTCACTGCTGGAAGTGCTAACACTAACCCTAACTCATTGCTGGAAGTGCTAACCCTAACCCTAACCCTAACTCACTGCTGGAAGTGCTAATCCTAACCATAACCCTAACCCTAACTCACTGCTGGAAGTGCTAACCTTAACCCTAACCCTAGCCCTAGCCCTAACCCTGACTAACTGCTGGAAGTGCTAACCCCAACCCTAACTCACTGCTGGAAGTGCTAACCCTAACCCTAACTCACTGCTGGAAGTGCTAACCCTAACCCTAACCCTAACTCACTGCTGGAAGTGCTAACCTTAACCCTAACCCTAACTCACTGCTGGAAGTGCTAGCCCTAACCCTAACCCTAACTCACTGCTGGAAGTGCTAATCTTAACCCGAACCCTAACTCACTGCTGGAAGTGCTAACACTAACCCTAACCCGAACCCTAACTCACTGCTGGAAGTGCTAACCCTAACCCTAACCCTAACTCATTGCTGGAAGTGCTAACCCTAACCATAACCCTAACTCACTGCTGGAAGTGCTAACCCTAACCCTAACCCTAACACACTGTTGGAAGTGCTAACCCTAATCCTAACCCTAACTCACTGCTGGAAGTGCTAACACTAACCCTAATTCACTGCTGGAAGTGCTAACCCTAACCCTAACCCAAACTCACTGCTGGAAGTGCAAACCCTAACCCCAACCCTAACTCACTGTTGGAAGTGCTAACCCTAACACTAACCCTAACTCATTGCTGGAACTGCTAGCCCTAGCCAGAACCCTAACCTAACCCAAACAGTAGCCCGAACCCTAACACTCGCACTAAACCCTATACTGAAACCTAACCCTAACCCTAACCCTAACCCTAACTCACTGCTGGAAGTGCTAACCCTAACCCTAACCCTAATTCACAGCTGGAAGTGCTAACCCTAACCCTAATCCTAACTCACTGCTGGAAGTGCTAACCCTAACCCTAACCCTAACTCACTGCTGGAAGTGCTAACCCTAACCCTAACCCTAACTCACTGCTGGAAGCGCTAGCCCTAGCCCTAACCCTAACCCTAACTCATTGCTGGAAGTGCTAACCCTAACCCTAACCCTAATTCACTGCTGGAAGTGCAAGCCCTAACCCTAACCTTAACTCACTGCTGGAAGTGCTAACCTTAACCCTAACTCACTGCTGGAAGTGCTAGCCCTAGCCCTAACTCTAACCCTAACCCTAACTCACTGCTGGAAGTGCTAACCCTAACCCTAACCCTAACTCACTGCTGGAAGTGCTAACCTTAACCCTAACCCTAACTCACTGCTGGAAGTGCTAGCCCTAACCCTAACCCTAACTCACTGCTGGAAGTGCTAACACTAACCCTAACCCGAACCCTAACTCACTGCTGGAAGTGCTAACCCTAACCCTAACCTTAACTCATTGCTGGAAGTGCTAACCCTAACCCTAACCCTAACTCACTGCTGGAATTGCTAACCTTAACGCTAACCCTAACTCACTGCTGGAAGTGCTAGCCCTAACCCTAACCCTAACTCATTGCTGAAAGTGCTAGCCCTAATCCTAACCATAAACCTAACCCTAGCCTTAACCCTAACTCACTGCTGGACGTGCTAACCTTAACCCTAACCCTAACTCACTGTTGGAAGTGCTAACCCTAACCCTAACCCTAACTCACTGCTGGAATTGCTAACCTTAACGCTAACCCTAACTCACTGCTGGAAGTGCTAATCCTAACCATAACCCTAACCCTAACTCACTGCTGGAAGTTCTAACCCTAACCCTATCCCTAGCCCTAGCCCTAAACCTAACCATAACTCACTGCTGGAAGTGCTAATCCTAACCATAACCCTAACCCTAACTCACTGCTGGAAGTGCTAACCCTAACCCTAACCCTAGCCCTAACCCTAACCATAACTCACTGCTGGAAGTGCTAACCCTAAACCTAAACCTAAACCTAACTCACCACTGGAAGTGCTAACCCTAACCCTAACCCTAACTCACTGCTGGAAGCGCTAGCCCTAGCCCTAACCCTAAACCTAACTCATTGCTGGAAGTGCTAACCCTAACCCTAACCCTAATTCACTGCTGGAAGTGCAAGCCCTAACCCTAACCCTAACTCACTGCTGGAAGGGCAAGCCCTAACCCTAACCCTAACTCACTGCTGGAAGTGCTAACCCTAACCTTAACTCACTGCTGGAAGTGCTAACCTTAACCCTAACTCACTGCTGGAAGTGCGAGCCCTAACCCTAACCCTAACCCAATGCTGGAAGTGCTAACACTAACCCTAACCATAACTCTCTGCTGGAAGTGCTAATCCTAACCCTAACACTAACCCTATCTCACTGCTGGAAGTGCTAAACCTAACCCTAACCCTAGCCCTAGCCATAACCCTAACCATAACTCACTGCTGGAAGTGCTAACCCTAACCCTAAACCTAACTCACCACTGGAAGTGCAAACCCTAACCCTAACCCTAATTAAATGCTGGAAGTGCTAACCTTAACCCTAACCCTAACTCACTGCTGGAAGTGCTAACCCTAACCCTAACCCTAACTAACTGCTGGAAGTGCTAACCCTAACCCTAACCTTAACTCATTGCTGGAAGTGCTAACCCTAACCCTAACCCTCACTCACTGCTGGAAGTGCTAACCCTAAACCTAACCCTAAATCACTGCTGGAAGTGCTAACCCTAACCCTAACACTAACTCACTGCTGGAAATGCTAATCTTAACCCGAACCCTAACTCACTGCTGGAAGTGCTAACACTAACCCTAACCCGAACCATAACTCACTGCTGGAAGTGCTAACCCTAACGCTAACCCTAACTCATTGCTGGAAGTGCTAACCCTAACCCTAACTCACTGCTGGAATTGCTAACCTTAACGCTAACCCTAACTCGTAGCTGGAAGTGCTAACCCTAACCCTAACCCGAACTCACTGCTGGAAGTGCTAGCCCTAACCCTAACCCTAACTCACTGCTGGAAGTGCTAACCTTAACCCTAACCCTAACCCTAACTCACTGCTGGAAGTGCTAACCCTAACCCTAACCCTAACTCACTGCTGGAAGTGCTAACCCTAACCCTAACCCTAACTCACTGCTGGAAGTGCTAGCCCTAACCCTAACCCTAACCCTAACTCACTGCTGGAAGTGCTAACCCTAACCCTAACTCACTGCTGGAAGTGCTAACCCTAACCCTAACCGTAACTCACTGCTGGAAGTGCTAACCCTAACCCTAACCCTAACTCACTGCTAGAAGCGCTAACCATAACGCTAACCGAAACTCACTCTTGGAAGTGCTAACTAACACAAAAACTAAACCTAACTCACTGCTGGAAGTGCTAACACTAACCCTAACTCATTGCTGGAAGTGCTAACCCTAACCCTAACCCTAACTCACTGCTGGAAGTGCTAATCCTAACCATAACCCTAACCCTAACTCACTGCTGGAAGTGCTAACCTTAACCCTAACCCTAGCCCTAGCCCTAACCCTGACTAACTGCTGGAAGTGCTAACCCTAACCCTAACTCACTGCTGGAAGTGCTAACCCTAACCCTAACTCACTGCTGGAAGTGCTAACCCTAACCCTAACCCTAACTCACTGCTGGAAGTGCTAACCTTAACCCTAACCCTAACTCACTGCTGGAAGTGCTAGCCCTAACCCTAACCCTAACTCACTGCTGGAAGTGCTAATCTTAACCCGAACCCTAACTCACTGCTGGAAGTGCTAACACTAACCCTAACCCGAACCCTAACTCACTGCTGGAAGTGCTAACCCTAACCCTAACCCTAACTCATTGCTGGAAGTGCTAACCCTAACCATAACCCTAACTCACTGCTGGAAGTGCTAACCCTAACCCTAACCCTAACACACTGTTGGAAGTGCTAACCCTAATCCTAACCCTAACTCACTGCTGGAAGTGCTAACCCTAACCCTAATTCACTGCTGGAAGTGCTAACCCTAACCCTAACCCAAACTCACTGCTGGAAGTGCAAACCCTAACCCCAACCCTAACTCACTGTTGGAAGTGCTAACCCTAACCCTAACCCTAACTCATTGCTGGAACTGCTAGCCCTAGCCCGAACCCTAACCTAACCCAAACAGTAGCCCGAACCCTAACACTCGCACTAAACCCTATACTGAAACCTAACCCTAACCCTAACCCTAACCCTAACTCACTGCTGGAAGTGCTAACCCTAACCCTAACCCTAATTCACAGCTGGAAGTGCTAACCCTAACCCTAATCCTAACTCACTGCTGGAAGTGCTAACCCTAACCCTAACCCTAACTCACTGCTGGAAGTGCTAACCCTAACCCAAACCCTAACTCACTGCTGGAAGCGCTAGCCCTAGCCCTAACCCTAACCCTAACTCATTGCTGGAAGTGCTAACCCTAACCCTAACCCTAATTCACTGCTGGAAGTGCAAGCCCTAACCCTAACCTTAACTCACTGCTGGAAGTGCTAACCTTAACCCTAACTCACTGCTGGAAGTGCTAGCCCTAGCCCTAACTCTAACCCTAACCCTAACTCACTGCTGGAAGTGCTAACCCTAACCCTAACCCTAACTCACTGCTGGAAGTGCTAACCTTAACCCTAACCCTAACTCACTGCTGGAAGTGCTAGCCCTAACCCTAACCTTAACTCACTGCTGGAAGTGCTAATCTTAACCCGAACCCTAACTCACTGCTGGAAGTGCTAACACTAACCCTAACCCGAACCCTAACTCACTGCTGGAAGTGCTAACCCTAACCCTAACCTTCACTCATTGCTGGAAGTGCTAACCCTAACCCTAACCCTAACTCACTGCTGGAATTGCTAACCTTAACCCTAACCCTAACTCACTGCTGGAAGTGCTAACCCTAACCCTAACCCTAACTCATTGCTGGAACTGCTAGCCCTAGCCCGAACCCTAACCTAACCCAAACAGTAGCCCGAACCCTAACACTCGCACTAAACCCTATACTGAAACCTAACCCTAACCCTAACCCTAACCCTAACTCACTGCTGGAAGTGCTAACCCTAACCCTAACCCTAACCCTAACTCATTGCTGAAAGTGCTAGCCCTAATCCTAACCATAAACCTAACCCTAGCCTTAACCCTAACTCACTGCTGGAAGTGCTAACCTTAACCCTAACCCTAACTCACTGTTGGAAGTGCTAACCCTAACCCTAACCCTAACTCACTGCTAGAAGTGCTAACCTTAACGCTAACCCAAACTCACTGCTGGAAGTGCTAACTAACACAAAAACTAAACCTAACTCACTGCTGGAAGTGCTAACACTAACCCTAACTCACTGCTGGAAGTGCTAGCCCTAACGCTAACCCTAACTCAATGCTGGAAGTGCTAACCCTAACCCTAACCCTAACTCACTGCTGGAAGCGCTAATCCTAACCATAACCCTAACCCTAACTCACTGCTGGAAGTGCTAACCCTAACCCTATCCCTAGCCCTAGCCCTAAACCTAACCATAACTCACTGCTGGAAGTGCTAATCCTAACCATAACCCTAACCCTAACTCACTGCTGGAAGTGCTAACCCTAACCCTAACCCTAGCCCTAACCCTAACCATAACTCACTGCTGGAAGTGCTAACCCTAAACCTAAACCTAACTCACCACTGGAAGTGCTAACCCTAACCCTAACCCTAACTCACTGCTGGAAGCGCTAGCCCTAGCCCTAACCCTAAACCTAACTCATTGCTGGAAGTGCTAACCCTAACCCTAACCCTAATTCACTGCTGGAAGTGCAAGCCCTAACCCTAACCCTAACTCACTGCTGGAAGGGCAAGCCCTAACCCTAACCCTAACTCACTGCTGGAAGTGCTAACCCTAACCTTAACTCACTGCTGGAAGTGCTAACCTTAACCCTAACTCACTGCTGGAAGTGCGAGCCCTAACCCTAACCCTAACCCAATGCTGGAAGTGCTAATCCTAACCCTAACCATAACTCACTGCTGGAAGTGCTAATCCTAACCCTAACACTAACCCTATCTCACTGCTGGAAGTGCTAAACCTAACCCTAACCCTAGCCCTAGCCATAACCCTAACCATAACTCACTGCTGGAAGTGCTAACCCTAACCCTAAACCTAACTTACCACTGGAAGTGCAAACCCTAACCCTAACCCTAATTAAATGCTGGAAGTGCTAACCTTAACCCTAACCCTAACTCACTGCTGGAAGTGCTAACCCTAACCCTAACCCTATCTAACTGCTGGAAGTGCTAACCCTAACCCTAACCCTAACTCACTGCTGGAAGTGCTAACCCTAACCCTATCCTTAACTCATTGCTGGAAGTGCTAACCCTAACCCTAACCCTCACTCACTGCTGGAAGTGCTAACCCTAAACCTAACCCTAAATCACTGCTGGAAGTGCTAACCCTAACACTAACTCACTGCTGGAAATGCTAATCTTAACCCGAACCCTAACTCACTGCTGGAAGTGCTAACACTAACCCTAACCCGAACCATAACTCACTGCTGGAAGTGCTAACCCTAACGCTAACCCTAACTCATTGCTGGAAGTGCTAACCCTAACCCTAACCCTAACTCACTGCTGGAATTGCTAACCTTAACGCTAACCCTAACTCGTAGCTGGAAGTGCTAACCCTAACCCTAACCCTAACTCACTGCTGGAAGTGCTAACCCTAACCCTAACCCTAACTCACTGCTGGAAGTGCTAACCCTAACCCTAACCCTAACTCACTGCTGGAAGTGCTAGCCCTAACCCTAACCCTAACCCTAACTCACTGCTGGAAGTGCTAACCCTAACCCTAACTCACTGCTGGAAGTGCTAACCCTAACCCTAACCGTAACTCACTGCTGGAAGTGCTAACCCTAACCCTAACCCTAACTCACTGCTAGAAGCGCTAACCATAACGCTAACCGAAACTCACTCTTGGAAGTGCTAACTAACACAAAAACTAAACCTAACTCACTGCTGGAAGTGCTAACACTAACCCTAACTCATTGCTGGAAGTGCTAACCCTAACCCTAACCCTAACTCACTGCTGGAAGTGCTAATCCTAACCATAACCCTAACCCTAACTCACTGCTGGAAGTGCTAACCTTAACCCTAACCCTAGCCCTAGCCCTAACCCTGACTAACTGCTGGAAGTGCTAACCCTAACCCTAACTCACTGCTGGAAGTGCTAACCCTAACCCTAACTCACTGCTGGAAGTGCTAACCCTAACCCTAACCCTAACTCACTGCTGGAAGTGCTAACCTTAACCCTAACCCTAACTCACTGCTGGAAGTGCTAGCCCTAACCCTAACCCTAACTCACTGCTGGAAGTGCTAATCTTAACCCGAACCCTAACTCACTGCTGGAAGTGCTAACACTAACCCTAACCCGAACCCTAACTCACTGCTGGAAGTGCTAACCCTAACCCTAACCCTAACTCATTGCTGGAAGTGCTAACCCTAACCATAACCCTAACTCACTGCTGGAAGTGCTAACCCTAACCCTAACCCTAACACACTGTTGGAAGTGCTAACCCTAATCCTAACCCTAACTCACTGCTGGAAGTGCTAACCCTAACCCTAATTCACTGCTGGAAGTGCTAACCCTAACCCTAACCCAAACTCACTGCTGGAAGTGCAAACCCTAACCCCAACCCTAACTCACTGTTGGAAGTGCTAACCCTAACCCTAACCCTAACTCATTGCTGGAACTGCTAGCCCTAGCCCGAACCCTAACCTAACCCAAACAGTAGCCCGAACCCTAACACTCGCACTAAACCCTATACTGAAACCTAACCCTAACCCTAACCCTAACCCTAACTCACTGCTGGAAGTGCTAACCCTAACCCTAACCCTAATTCACTGCTGGAAGTGCTAACCCTAACCCTAACCCTAACTCACTGCTGGAAGTGCTAACCCTAACCCTAACCCAAACTCACTGCTGGAAGTGCTAACCCTAACCCTAACCCTAACTCACTGCTGGAAGCGCTAGCCCTAGCCCTAACCATAACCCTAACTCATTGCTGGAAGTGCTAACCCTAACCCTAACCCTAATTCACTGCTGGAAGTGCAAGCCCTAACCCTAACCTTAACTCACTGCTGGAAGTGCTAACCTTAACCCTAACTCACTGCTGGAAGTGCTAGCCCTAGCCCTAACTCTAACCCTAACCCTAACTCACTGCTGGAAGTGCTAACCCTAACCCTAACCCTAACTCACTGCTGGAAGTGCTAACCTTAACCCTAACCCTAACTCACTGCTGGAAGTGCTAGCCCTAACCCTAACCCTAACTCACTGCTGGAAGTGCTAATCTTAACCCGAACCCTAACTCACTGCTGGAAGTGCTAACACTAACCCTAACCCGAACCCTAACTCACTGCTGGAAGTGCTAACCCTAACCCTAACCCTAACTCATTGCTGAAAGTGCTAGCCCTAATCCTAACCATAAACCTAACCCTAGCCTTAACCCTAACTCACTGATGGAAGTGCAAACCCTAACGCTAACCCTAAACCTAACTCACTGCTGGAAGTGCTAACTCTAACCCTAACCCTAACTCACTGCTGGAAGAGCTAACCTTAACCCTAACTCATTGCTGGAAGTGCTAACCTGAACCCTAACCCTAACTCACTGTTGGAAGTGCTAACCCTAACCCTAATTCACTGCTGGAAGTGCTAGCCCTAACCCTAACCCTAACACACTGCTGGAAGTGCTAACCCTAACCATAACCCTAACTCACTGCTGGAAGTGCTAACCCTAACCCTAACCCTAACACACTGTTGGAAGTGCTAACCCTAATCCTAACCCTAACTCACTGCAGGAAGTGCTAACCCTAACCCTAATTCACTGCTGGAAGTGCTAACCCTAACCCTAACCCTAACTCACTGCTGGAAGTGCTAACCCTAACCTTAACCCTAACTCATTGCTGGAACTGCTAGCCCTAGCCCGAACCCTAACCTAACCCAAACAGTAGCCCGAACCCTAACACTCGCCCTAAACCCTATACTGAAACCTAACCCTAACCCTAACCCTAACCCTAACTCACTGCTGGAAGTGCTAACCCTAACCCTAACCCTAATACACTGCTGGAAGTGCTAACCCTAACCCAAATCCTAACTCACTGCTGGAAGTGCTAACCCTAACCCTAACCCTAACTCACTGCTGGAAGTGCTAACCCTAACCCTAACCCTAACTCACTGCTGGAAGCGCTAGCCCTAGCCCTAACCCTAACCCTAACTCATTGCTGGAAGTGCTCACCCTAACCCTAACCCTAATTCACTGCTGGAAGTGCAAGCACTAACCCTAACCTTAACTCACTGCTGGAAGTGCTAACCTTAACCCTAACTCACTGCTGGAAGTGCTAGCCCTAGCCCTAACTCTAACCCTAACCCTAACTCACTGCTGGAAGTGCTAACCCTAACAATAACCCTAATTCACTGCTGGAAGTGCTAACCCTAATCCTAACCCTAACTCACTGCTGGAAGTGCTAACCTTAAACCTAACCCTAACTCACTGTTGGAAGTGCTAACCCTAAAGCTAACCCTAACTCACTGCTGGAATTGGTAACATTAACGCCAACCCTAACTCACTGCTGGAAGTGCTAACACTAACCCTAACTCACTGCTGGAAGTGCGAGCCCTAACACTAACCCTAACCCAATGCTGGAAGAGCTACCACTAACCCTAACCCTAACTCACTGCTGGAAGTCCTAATCCTAACCCTATCACTAACCCTATCTCACTGCTGGAAGTGCTAACCCTAACCCTAACCCTAGCCCTAGCCCTAACCCTAACCATAACTCACTGCTGGAAGTGCTAACCTTAACCCTAACCCTAACTCACTGCTGGAAGTGCTAGCCCTAACCCTAACTCACTGCTGGAAGTGCTAACTCTAACGCTAACCCTAACTAACTGCTGGAAGTGCTAACCTTAAACCTAACCCTAACTCACTGCTGGAAGTGCTAACCCTAACCCTAACCCTAACTAACTGCTGGAAGTGCTAACCCTAACCCTAACCCTAACTCACTGCTGGAAGTGCTAACCCTAACCCTAACCCTAATTCACTGCTGGAAGTGCTAACCCTAATCCTAAAACTAACTCACTGCTGGAAGTGCTAAACTTAACCCTAATCCTAACTCACTGCTGGAAGAGCTAACCTTAACCCTAACTCACTGCTGGAAGTGCTAACCTTAACCCTAACCCTAACTCACTGTTGGAAGTGCTATCCCTAACCCTAACCCTAACTCACTGCTGGAATTGCTAACCTTAACGCTAACCCTAACTCACTGCTGGAAGTGCTAACCCTAACACTAACTCACTGCTGGAAGTGCTAACCCCAACCCTAACTCACTGCTGGAAGTGCTAACCCTAACCCTAACTCACTGCTGGAATTGCTAACCTTAACGCTAACCCTAACTCACTGCTGGAAGTGCTAACCCTAACCCTAACCCTAAATCACTGCTGGAAGTGCTAACCCTAACCCTAACTCACTGCTGGAAGTGCTAACCCTAACCCTAACCCTAACTCACTGTTGGAAGTGCTAACCCTAACCCTAACCGTAACTCACTGCTGGAAGTGCTAACCCTAACCCTAACCCTAACTCACTGCTGGATGTGCTAACCATAACCCAAACCCTAACTCACTGCTAGAAGTGCTAACCTTAACGCTAACCCAAACTCACTGCTGGAAGTGCTAACTAACACAAAAACTAAACCTAACTCACTGCTGGAAGTGCTAACACTAACCCTAACTCATTGCTGGAAGTGCTAGCCCTAACGCTAACCCTAACTCAATGCTGGAAGTGCTAACCCTAACCCGAACCCTAACTCACTGCTGGAAGTGCTAATCCTAACCATAACACTAACCCAAACTCACTGCTGGAAGTGCTAACCCTAACCCTATCCCTAGCCCTAGCCCTAAACCTAAGCATAACTCACTGCTGGAAGTGCTAATCCTAACCATAACCCTAACCTTAACTCACTGCTGGAAGTGCTAACCCTAACCCTAACCCTAGCCCTAGCCCTAACCCTAACCATAACTCACTGCTGGAAGTGCTAACCCTAAACCTAAACCTATCTCACCACTGGAAGTGCTAACCCTAACCCTAACCCTAACTCACTGCTGGAAGCGCTAGCCCTAGCCCTAACCCTAAACCTAACTCATTGCTGGAAGTGCTAACCCTAACCCTAACCCTAATTCACTGCTGGAAGTGCAAGCCCTAACCCTAACCCTAACTCACTGCTGGAAGGGCAAGCCCTAACCCTAACCCTAACTCACTGCTGGAAGTGCTAACCCTAACCTTAACTCACTGCTGGAAGTGCTAACCTTAACCCTAACTCACTGCTGGAAGTGCGAGCCCTAACCCTAAACCTAACCCAATGCTGGAAGTGCTAACACTAACCCTAACCATAACTCACTGCTGGAAGTGCTAATCCTAATCCTAACACTAACCCTATCTCACTGCTGGAAGTGCTAAACCTAACCCTAACCCTAGCCCTAGCCATAACCCTAACCATAACTCACTGCTGGAAGTGCTAACCCTAACCCTAAACCTAACTCACCACTGGAAGTGCAAACCCTAACCCTAACCCTAATTAAATGCTGGAAGTGCTAACCTTAACCCTAACCCTAACTCACTGCTGGAAGTGCTAACCCTAACCCTAACCCTAACTAACTGCTGGAAGTGCTAACCCTAACCCTAACCCTAACTCACTGCTGGAAGTGCTAACCCTAACCCTAACCTTAACTCATTGCTGGAAGTGCTAACCCTAACCCTAACCCTCACTCACTGCTGGAAGTGCTAACGCTAAACCTAACCCTAAATCACTGCTGGAAGTGCTAACCCTAACCCTAACACTAACTCACTGCTGGAAATGCTAATCTTAACCCGAACCCTAACTCACTGCTGGAAGTGCTAACACTAACCCTAACCCGAACCATAACTCACTGCTGGAAGTGCTAACCCTAACGCTAACCCTAACTCATTGCTGGAAGTGCTAACCCTAACCCTAACCCTAACTCACTGCTGGAATTGCTAACCTTAACGCTAACCCTAACTCGTAGCTGGAAGTGCTAACCCTAACCCTAACCCTAACTCACTGCTGGAAGTGCTAACCCTAACCCTAACCCTAACTCACTGCTGGAAGTGCTAACCTTAACCCT
Source organism: Cetorhinus maximus (assembly GCF_964194155.1). Taxonomy (NCBI): domain Eukaryota; kingdom Metazoa; phylum Chordata; class Chondrichthyes; order Lamniformes; family Cetorhinidae; genus Cetorhinus; species Cetorhinus maximus. The sequence goes on along the minus strand of NW_027596426.1, from coordinate 142,629 downwards.
AACCCTAACCCTAACTCACTGCTGGAAGTGCTAACCCTAACCCTAACCCTAACTCACTGCTGGAAGTGCTAACCCTAACCCTAACCCTAACTCACTGCTGGAAGTGCTAGCCCTAACCCTAACCCTAACCCTAACTCACTGCTGGAAGTGCTAACCCTAACCCTAATTCACTGCTGGAAGTGCTAACCCTATCACTAACCCTAACTCACTGCTGGAAGTGCTAACCCTAACCCTAACTCACTGCTGGAAGAGCTAACCATAACCCTAACCCTAACTCACTGCTGGAAGTGCTAGCCCTAACCCTAACCCTAACTCACTGCTGGAAGTGCGAGCCCTAACCCTAAACCTAACCCAATGCTGGAAGTGCTAACACTAACCCTAACCATAACTCACTGCTGGAAGTGCTAATCCTAATCCTAACACTAACCCTATCTCACTGCTGGAAGTGCTAAACCTAACCCTAACCCTAGCCCTAGCCATAACCCTAACCATAACTCACTGCTGGAAGTGCTAACCCTAACCCTAAACCTAACTCACCACTGGAAGTGCAAACCCTAACCCTAACCCTAATTAAATGCTGGAAGTGCTAACCTTAACCCTAACCCTAACTCACTGCTGGAAGTGCTAACCCTAACCCTAACCCTAACTAACTGCTGGAAGTGCTAACCCTAACCCTAACCCAAACTCACTGCTGGAAGTGCTAACCCTAACCCTAACCTTAACTCATTGCTGGAAGTGCTAACCCTAACCCTAACCCTCACTCACTGCTGGAAGTGCTAACCCTAAACCTAACCCTAAATCACTGCTGGAAGTGCTAACCCTAACCCTAAAACTAACTCACTGCTGGAAATGCTAATCTTAACCCGAACCCTAACTCACTGCTGGAAGTGCTAACACTAACCCTAACCCGAACCATAACTCACTGCTGGAAGTGCTAACCCTAACGCTAACCCTAACTCATTGCTGGAAGTGCTAACCCTAACCCTAACCCTAACTCACTGCTGGAATTGCTAACCTTAACGCTAACCCTAACTCGTAGCTGGAAGTGCTAACCCTAACCCTAACCCTAACTCACTGCTGGAAGTGCTAACCCTAACCCTAACCCTAACTCACTGCTGGAAGTGCTAACCTTAACCCTAACCCTAACCCTAACTCACTGCTGGAAGTGCTAACCCTAACCCTAACCCTAACTCACTGCTGGAAGTGCTAACCCTAACCCTAACCCTAACTCACTGCTGGAAGTGCTAGCCCTAACCCTAACCCTAACCCTAACTCACTGCTGGAAGTGCTAACCCTAACCCTAATTCACTGCTGGAAGTGCTAACCCTATCACTAACCCTAACACACTGCTGGAAGTGCTAACCCTAACCCTAACTCACTGCTGGAAGTGCTAACCATAACCCTAACCCTAACTCACTGCTGGAAGTGCTAGCCCTAACTCTAACCCTAACTCACTGCTGGAAGTGCTAACCTTAACCCTAATCCTAACTCACTGCTGGCAGTGCTAACCCTAACCCTAACTCACTGCTGGAAGTGCTAACGTCAACCCTAACCCTAACTCACTGTTGGAAGTGCTAACCCTCACCCTAACCCTAAATCACTGCTGGAATTGCTAACCTTAACGCTAACCCTAACTCACTGCTGGAAGTGCTAACCCTAACCCTAACACTAACTCACTGCTGGAAGTGCTAACCCTAACCCTAACTCACTGCTGGAAGTGCTAACCCTAACCCTAACCATAACTCACTGCTGGAATTGCTAACCTTAACGTTAACCCTAAATCACTGCTGGAAGTGCTAACCCTAACCCTAACCCTAACTCACTGCTGGAAGTGCTAACCCTAACCCTTACTCACTGCTGGAAGTGGTAACCCTAACCCTAACCCTAATTCACTGCTGTAAGTGCTAACCCTAACTCTAACACTAACTCACTGTTGGAAGTGCTAACCCTAACCCTAACCGTAACTCACTGCTGGAAGTGCTAACCCTTACCCTAACCCTAACTCACTACTGGAAGTGCTAACCTTAACCCTAACCCTAACTCACTGTTGGAAGTGCTAACCTTAACCCTAACCCTAATTCACTGCTGGAAGTGCTAACCCTAACCCTACAAAAAATGCTGGAAGTGCTAATCATAACCATAACCCTAACCCTAACTCACTGCTGGAAGTGCTAACCCTAACCCTAACCCTAGCCCTAGCCCTAACCCTAACCATAACTCACTGCTGGAAGTGCTAATCTTAACCCGAACCCTAACTCACTGCTGGAAGTGCTAACACTAATACTAACCCGAACACTAACTCAGTGCTGGAAGTGCTAACCCTAACCCGAACTCACTGCTGGAAGTGCTAACCCTAACCAAAACCCTAACTCATTGCTGGAAGTGCTAAACCTAACCCTAACCCTAACTCACTGCTGGAATTGCTAACCTTAACGCTAACCCTAACTCACTGCTGGATGTGCTAACCCTAACCCTAACCCAAACTCACTGCTGGAAATGCTAACCTTAAACCTAACCCTAACTCATTGTTGGAAGTGCTAACCCTAACTCACTGCTGGTATTGCTAACCTTAACGCCAACCCTAACTAGCTGCTGGAAGTGCTAACCCTAACCCTAACCCTAACTCACTGCTGGAAGTGCTAACCCTAACCCTAACTCACTGCTGGAAGTGCTCACCCTAACGCTAACCCTAACTCACTGCTGGAATTGCTAACCTTAACGCTAACCCTAACTCACTGCTGGAAGTGCGAACTCTAACCCTAACCCTAACTCACTGCTGGAAGTGCTAACCCTAACCCTAACTCACTGCTGGAAGTGCTAACCCTAACCCTAACCCTAATTCACTGCTGGAAGTGGTAACCCTAACCATAACCCTAACTCACTGTTGGATGTGCTAACCCTAACCCTAACCGTAATTCACTGATGGAAGTGCAAACCCTAATCCTAAACCTCACTCACTGCTGAAATTGCTAACCATAACACAAACCCTAACTGACTGCTAGAAGTGCTATCCTTAACGCTAACCCAAACTCACTGCTGGAAGTGCTAACTAACCCTAACACTAACCCTAACTCACTGCTGGAAGTGCTAACCTTAACCCTAACTCACTGCTGGAAGTGCGAGCCCTAACCCAAACCCTAACCCAATGCTGGAAGTTCTAACACTAACCCTAACCCTAACTCACTGCTGGAAGTGCTAATCCTAACCCTAACCCTAACCCTATCTCACTGCTGGAAGTGCTAACCCTAAACCTAACCCTAGCCCTAGCCATAACCCTAACCATAACTCACTGCTGGAAGTGCTAACACTAACCCTAACCCTAACTCACTGCTGGAAGTGCTAACACTAACCCTAACCCGAACCATAACTCACTGCTGGAAGTGCTAACCCTAACCCTAACCCTAACTCATTGCTGGAAGTGCTAACCCTGACCCTAACCCTAACTCACTGCTGGAATTGCTAACCATAACGCTAACCCTAACTCACTGCTGGAAGTGCTAACCCTAACCCTAACCCTAACTCACTGCTGGAAGTGCTAACCCTAACCCTAACCCTAACTCACTGCTGGAAGTGCAAACCTTAACCCTAACCCTAACCCTAACTCACTGCTGGAAGTGCTAACCTTAACCCTAACCCTAACTCACTGCTGGAAGTGCTAACCTTAACCCTAACACTAACTCACTGCTGGACGTGCTAGCCCTAACCCTAACCCTAACCCTAACTCACTGCTGGAAGTGCTAACCCTAACCCTAATGCTAATTCACTGCTGGAAGTGCTAACCCTATCCCTAACCCTAACTCACTGCTGGAAGTGCTAACCCTAACCCTAACTCACTGCTGGAAGTGCTAACCATAACCCTAACCCTAACTCACTGCTGGAAGTGCTAACCCTATCCCTAACCCTAACTCACTGCTGGAAGTGCTAACCCTAACCCTAACTCACTGCTGGAAGTGCTAACCATAACCCTAACCCTAACAGACTGCTGGAAGTGCTAGCCCTAACCCTAACCCTAACTCACTGCTGGAAGTGCTAACCTTAACCCTAATCCTAACTCACTGCTGGAAGTGCTAACCCTAACCCTAACTCACTGCTGGAAGTGCTAACGTCAAACCTAACCCTAACTCACTGTTGGAAGTGCTAACCCTAACCCTAACCCTAAATCCATGCTGGAATTGCTAACCTTAACGCTAACCCTAACTCACTGCTGGAAGTGCTAACCCAAAACCTAACACTAACTCACTGCTGGAAGTACTAACCCTAACCGTAACTCACTGCTGGAAGTGCTAACCCTAAACCTAACCCTAACTCACTGCTGGAATTGCTAACCTTAACGCTAACCCTAAATCACTGCTGGAAGTGCTAACCCTAGCTCTAACACTTACTCACTGTTGGAAGTGCTAACCCTAACCCTAACCGTAACTCACTGCTGGAAGTGCTAGCCCTAACCCTAACTCACTGCTGGAAGTGCTAACCCTAATCCTAACCCTATCTCACTGCTGGAAGTGCTAATCTTAACCCGAACCCTAACTCACTGCTGGAAGTGCTAACCCTAACCCTAACTCACTGCTGGAAGTGCTAACCCTAACCCTAACCCTAACTCACTGCTGGAAGTGCTAACCCTAACCCTAACCCTAACTCACTGCTGGAAGTGCTAACCTTAACCCTAACCCTAACTCACTGTTGGAAGTGCTAGCCCTAACCCTAACCCTAACTCACTACTGGAAGTGCTAATCTTAACCCGAACCCAAACTCACTGCTGGAAGTGCTAACACTAATACTAACCCGAACACTAACTCAGTGCTGGAAGTGCTAACCCTAAACCTAGCTCACTGCTGGAAGTGCTAACCCTAACCAAAACCCTAACTCATTGCTGGAAGTGCTAAACCTAACCCTAACCCTAACTCACTGCTGGAATTGCTAACCTTAACGCTAACCCTATCTCACTGATGGAAGTGCTAACCCTAACCGTAACCCTAACTCACTGCTGGAAGTGCTAATCTTAAGCCGAACCCTAACTCACTGCTGGAAGTGCTAACCTTAACTCTAACTCACTGCTGGAAGTGCTAACCGTAACCCTAAGCCTAACTCACTGCTTGAAGTGCTAACCCTAAACCTAACCCTAACTCACTGCTGGAAGTGCTAACCTTAACCCTAACCCTAACTCACTGCTGGAAGTGCTAATCTTTATCCGAACCCTAACTCACTGCTGGAATTGCTAACACTAACCCTAACTCACTGCTGGAAGTGCTAGCCCTAGCCCTAACGCTAACCCAAATCACTGCTTGAAGTGCTAACCTTAAACCTCACCCTAACTCATTGTTGGAAGTGCTAAGCCTAACTCACTTCTGGTATTGCTAACCTTAACGCCAACCCTAACTCGCTGCTGGAAGTGCTAACACTAACCCTAACCCTAACTCACTGCTGGAAATGCTAACCCTAACCCTCACTCACTGCTGGAAGTGCTAACCTTAACGCTAACCCTAACCCTAACCCAAACCCTAACTCACTGCTGGAAGTGCTAACCCTAACCCAAACCCTAACTCACTGCTGGAAGTGCTAGCCCTAGCCCTAACCCTAACCCTAACCCTAACTCACTGCTGGAAGTGCTAACCCTAACCCTAACCCTAATTCACTTCTGGAAGTGCTAGCCCTAACCCTAACACTAACTCACCACTGGAAGTGCTAACCTTAACCCAACCCTAACTCACTGCTGGAAGTGCTAACTTAAACCCTAACCCTAACTCACTGCTGGAAGTGCTAACCCTAACCGTAACTCACTGCTGGAAGTGCTAACCCTAACCCTAACTCAATGCTGGAAGTGCTAACCCTAACCCTAACTCACTGCTGGAAGTGCTAACCCTAACCCTAACTCACTGCTGGCAGTGCTAGCCCTAACCCTAACCCTAACACACTGCTGGAAGTGCGAACCCTAACCCTAACTCACTGCTGGAAGTGCTAACCTTAACGCTAACCCTAACCCGAACCCTAACCCTAACACCCTGCTGGAAGTGCTAACCTTAACCCTAACCCTAACGCACTGTTGGAAGTGCTAACCCTCACACTAACCCTAATGCTAACACACTGCTGGGACTGCTAACCCTAACCCTAACCCTAACCCTAACCCTAACCCTAACCCTCATTCACTGCTGGAAGTGCTAACCCTAATGCTAACTCACTGCTGGAAGTGCTAACCCTAACCCTAATACTAACCCTAACCCTAATTCACAGCTGGAAGTGCTAACCCTAACCCTAACCCTAACTCACTGCTGGAAGTGCTATCTCTAACCCTAACCCTAACCCTAACTCACTGCTGGAAGTGCTAACCCTAACCCTAACCCTAATTCACTGCTGGAAGTGCTAGCCCTAACCCTAACCCTAACTCACTGCTGGAAGTGCTTCCCTTAACCCTAACTCACTGCTGGAAGTGCTAGCCTTAGCCCTAACCCTAACCCTAACCCTAACTCACTGCTGGAAGTGCTAACCCTAACCCTAACCCTAATTTACTGCTGGAAGTGCTAACCCTAACCCTAACCCTAACACACTGCTGGAAGTGCTAACCTTAACCCTAACTCACTGCTGGAAGTGCTAACCTTAACCCTATCCCTAACTCACTGTTGTAAGTGCTAACCCTAACCCTAACCCTAACTCACTGCTGGAAGTGCTAACCCTAACCCTAACCCTAATTCACTGCTGGAAGTGCTAGCCCTAACCCTAACCCTAACTCACTGCTGGAAGTGCTTCCCTTAACCCTAACTCACTGCTGGAAGTGCTAGCCTTAGCCCTAACCCTAACCCTAACCCTAACTCACTGCTGGAAGTGCTAACCCTAACCCTAACCCTAATTTACTGCTGGAAGTGCTAACCCTAACCCTAACCCTAACACACTGCTGGAAGTGCTAACCTTAACCCTAACTCACTGCTGGAAGTGCTAACCTTAACCCTATCCCTAACTCACTGTTGTAAGTGCTAACCCTAACCCTAACCCTAACTCACTGCTGGAAGTGCTAACCCTAACCCTAACCCTAATTCACTGCTGGAAGTGCTAGCCCTAACCCTAACTCACTGCTGGAAGTGCTTCCCTTAACCCTAACTCACTGCTGGAAGTGCTAGCCCTAGCCCTAACCCTAACCCTAACACTAACTCACTGTTGTAAGTTCTAACACTAACCCTAACCCTAAATCACTGCTGAAATTGCAAACGTTAACGCTAACCCTAACTCACCGCTGGAAGTGCTAACCCTAACCCTAACTCACTGCTGGAAGTGCTAACCCTAACCCAAACTCACTGCTGGAAGTGCTAACCATAACCCTAAACCTTACTCACTGCTGGAATTACTAACCTTAACGCTAACCCTAACTCACTGCCGCAAGTGCTAACCCTAACCCTAACTCACTGCTGGAAGTGCTAACCCTAACCCTAACTCACTGCTGGAAGTGCTAACCCTAACCCTAACCCTAATTCACTGCTGGAAGTGCTAACCCTAGCCCTAACCCTAACTCACTGTTGGAAGTGCTAACCCTAACCCTAACCGTAACTCACTGCTGGAATTGCTAACCTTAACCCTAACCCTAACTCACTGCTGGAAGTGCTAACCCTAACCCTAACCCTAACTCACTGCTGGAAGTGCTAACCCTAACCCTAACTCACTGCTGGAAGTGCTAGCCCTAACCCTAACACACTGCTGGAAGTGCTAACCCTAACCCTAACTCACTGCTGGAAGTACTAACCTTAACGCTAACCCTAACCCGAACCCTAACCCTAACTCAATGCTGGAAGTGCTAACCCTAACCCTAACCCTAACTCACTGTTGGAAGTGCTCGCCCTAGCCCTAACCCTAACCCTAACTCACTGCTGGAAGTGCTAACCTTAACCTTAACCCTAACTCACTGCTGGAAGTGCTAACCCTAACCCTAACTCACTGCTGGAAGTGCTAGCCCTATCCCTAACCCTAACTCACTGCTGGAAGTGCTAGCCCTAAACCTAACCCTAACTCACTGCTGGAAGTGCTAACCCTAACCCTAACTCACTGCTGGAAGTGCTAGCCCTAACCCTAACCCTAACTCACTGCTGGAAGTGCTAGCCCTAACCCTATCCCTAACCCTAACTCACTGCTGGAAGTGCTAACCCTAACCCTCATTCACTGCTGGAAGTGCTAACCCTATCCCTAACCCTAACTCACGGCTGGAAGTGCTAACCCTAACCCTAACTCACTGCTGGAAGTGCTAGCCTTAACCCTAACCCTAACTCACTGCTGGAAGTGCTAACAATAACCCTAACCCTAACTCACTGCTGGAAGTGCTAGCCCTAACCCTAACCCTAACTCACTGCTGGAAGTGCTAACCTTAACCCTAATCCTAACTCACTGCTGGAAGTGCTAACCCTAACCCTAACTCACTGCTGGAAGTGCTAGCCCTGACCCTAACCCTAACTCACTGCTGGAAGTGCTAACACTAACCCTAACTCACTGCTGGAAGTGCTAGCCCTAGCCCTAACGCTAACCCTAAATCACTGCTTGAAGTGCTAACCTTAAACCTCACCCTAACTCATTGTTGGAAGTGCTAAGCCTAACTCACTGCTGGTATTGCTAACCTTAACGCCAACCCTAACTCGCTGCTGGAAGTGCTAACACTAACCCTAACCCTAACTCACTGCTGGAAATGCTAACCCTAACCCTCACTCACTGCTGGAAGTGCTAACCTTAACGCTAACCCTAACCCTAACCCCAACCCTAACTCACTGCTGGAAGTGCTAACCCTAACCCTAACCCTAACTCACTGCTGGAAGTGCTAGCCCTAGCCCTAACCCTAACCCTAACCCTTACTCACTGCTGGAAGTGCTAACCCTAACCCTAACCCTAATTGACTGCTGGAAGTGCTAGCCCTAACCCTAACACTAACTCACCACTGGAAGTGCTAACCTTAACCCAACCCTAACTCACTGCTGGAAGTGCTAACTTAAACCCTAACCCTAACTCACTGCTGGAAGTGCTAACCCTAACCGTAACTCACTGCTGGAAGTGCTAACCCTAACCCTAACTCAATGCTTGAAGTGCTAACCCTAACCCTAACTCACTGCTGGAAGTGCTTACCCTAACCCTAACTCACTGCTGGCAGTGCTAGCCCTAACCCTAACCCTAACACACTGCTGGAAGTGCTAACCCTAACCCTAACTCACTGCTGGAAGTGCTAACCTTAACGCTAACCCTAACCCGAACCCTAACCCTAACACCCTGCTGGAAGTGCTAACCTTAACCCTAACCCTAACGCACTGTTGGAAGTGCTTACCCTAACACTAACCCTAACGCTAACACACTGCTGGGACTGCTAACCCTAACCCTAACCCTAACGCTCATTCACTGCTGGAAGTGCTAACCCTAATGCTAACTCACTGCTGGAAGTGCTAACCCTAACCCTAATACTAACCCTAACCCTAATTCACAGCTGGAAGTGCTAACCCTAACCTTAACCCTAACTCACTGCTGGAAGTGCTATCTCTAACCCTAACCCTAACCCTAACTCACTGCTGGAAGTGCTAACCCTAACCCTAACCCTAATTCACTGCTGGAAGTGCTAGCCCTAACCCTAACCCTAACTCACTGCTGGAAGTGCTTCCCTTAACCCTAACTCACTGCTGGAAGTGCTAGCCTTAGCCCTAACCCTAACCCTAACCCTAACTCACTGCTGGAAGTGCTAACCCTAACCCTAACCCTAATTTACTGCTGGAAGTGCTAACCCTAACCCTAACCCTAACACACTGCTGGAAGTGCTAACCTTAACCCTAACTCACTGCTGGAAGTGCTAACCTTAACCCGATCCCTAACTCACTGTTGTAAGTGCTAACCCTAACCCTAACCCTAACTCACTGCTGGAAGTGCTAACCCTAACCCTAACCCTAATTCACTGCTGGAAGTGCTAGCCCTAACCCTAACCCTAACTCACTGCTGGAAGTGCTTCCCTTAACCCTAACTCACTGCTGGAAGTGCTAGCCCTAGCCCTAACCCTACCCCTAACCCTAACTCACTGTTGTAAGTTCTAACCCTAACCCTAACCCTAAATCACTGCTGGAATTGCAAACGTTAACGCTAACCCTAACTCACCGCTGGAAGTGCTAACCCTAACCCTAACTCACTGCTGGAAGTGCTAACCCTAACCCAAACTCACTGCTGGAAGTGCTAACCATAACCCGAACCCTAACTCTCTGCTGGAATTGCTAACCTTAACGCTAACCCTAACTCACTGCCGCAAGTGCTAACCCTAACCCTAACTCACTGCTGGAAGTGCTAACCCTAACCCTAACTCACTGCTGGAAGTGCTAACCCTAACCCTAACCCTAATTCACTGCTGGAAGTGCTAACCCTAACCCTAACCCTAACTCACTGTTGGAAGTGCTTACCCTAACCCTAACCGTAACTCACTGCTGGAATTGCTAACCTTAACCCTAACCCTAACTCACTGCTGGAAGTGCTAACCCTAACCCTAACCCTAACTCACTGCTGGAAGTGCTAACCCTAACGCTAACTCACTGCTGGAAGTGCTAGCCCTAACCCTAACACACTGCTGGAAGTGCTAACCCTAACCCTAACCCTAACTCACTGCTGGAAGTTCTAACCTTAACGCTAACCCTAACCCGAACCCTAACCCTAACTCAATGCTGGAAGTGCTAACCCTAACCCTAACCCTAACTCACTGCTGGAAGTGCTAACCTTAACCCTAACCCTAACTCACTGCTGGAAGTGCTAGCCCTAACCCTAACCCTAACTCACTGCTGGAAGTGCTAACCTTAACCCTAACCCTAACTCACTGCTGGAAGTGCTAACCCTAACCCTAACTCACTGCTGGAAGTGCTAGCCCTAACCCTAACCCTAACTCACTGCTGGAAGCGCTAGCCCTAGCCCTAACCCTAAACCTAACTCATTGCTGGAAGTGCTAACCCTAACCCTAACCCTAATTCACTGCTGGAAGTGCAAGCCCTAACCCTAACCCTAACTCACTGCTGGAAGGGCAAGCCCTAACCCTAACCCTAACTCACTGCTGGAAGTGCTAACCCTAACCTTAACTCACTGCTGGAAGTGCTAACCTTAACCCTAACTCACTGCTGTAAGTGCGAGCCCTAACCCTAACCCTAACCCAATGCTGGAAGTGCTAACACTAACCCTAACCATAACTCACTGCTGGAAGTGCTAATCCTAACCCTAACACTAACCCTATCTCACTGCTGGAAGTGCTAACCCTAACCCTAACCCTAGCCCTAACCATAACCCTAACCATAACTCACTGCTGGAAGTGCTAACCCTAACCCTAAACCTAACTCACCACTGGAAGTGCAAACCCTAACCCTAACCCTAATTAAATGCTGGAAGTGCTAACCTTAACCCTAACACTAACTCACTGCTGGAAATGCTACTCTTAACCCGAACCCTAACTCACTGCTGGAAGTGCTAACACTAACCCTAACCCGAACCATAACTCACTGCTGGAAGTGCTAACCCTAACGCTAACCCTAACTCATTGCTGGAAGTGCTAACCCTAACCCTAACCCTAACTCACTGCTGGAATTGCTAACCTTAACGCTAACCCTAACTCGTAGCTGGAAGTGCTAACCCTAACCCTAACCCGAACTCACTGCTGGAAGTGCTAGCCCTAACCCTAACCCTAACTCACTGCTGGAAGTGCTAACCTTAACCCTAACCCTAACCCTAACTCACTGCTGGAAGTGCTAACCCTAACCCTAACCCTAACTCACTGCTGGAAGTGCTAACCCTAACCCTAACCCTAACTCACTGCTGGAAGTGCTAGCCCTAACCCTAACCCTAACCCTAACTCACTGCTGGAAGTGCTAACCCTAACCCTAACTCACTGCTGGAAGTGCTAACCCTAACCCTAACCGTAACTCACTGCTGGAAGTGCTAACCCTAACCCTAACTCACTGCTAGAAGCGCTAACCATAACGCTAACCGAAACTCACTCTTGGAAGTGCTAACTAACACAAAAACTAAACCTAACTCACTGCTGGAAGTGCTAACACTAACCCTAACTCATTGCTGGAAGTGCTAACCCTAACCCTAACCCTAACTCACTGCTGGAAGTGCTAATCCTAACCATAACCCTAACCCTAACTCACTGCTGGAAGTGCTAACCTTAACCCTAACCCTAGCCCTAGCCCTAACCCTGACTAACTGCTGGAAGTGCTAACCCTAACCCTAACTCACTGCTGGAAGTGCTAACCCTAACCCTAACTCACTGCTGGAAGTGCTAACCCTAACCCTAACCCTAACTCACTGCTGGAAGTGCTAACCTTAACCCTAACCCTAACTCACTGCTGGAAGTGCTAGCCCTAACCCTAACCCTAACTCACTGCTGGAAGTGCTAATCTTAACCCGAACCCTAACTCACTGCTGGAAGTGCTAACACTAACCCTAACCCGAACCCTAACTCACTGCTGGAAGTGCTAACCCTAACCCTAACCCTAACTCATTGCTGGAAGTGCTAACCCTAACCATAACCCTAACTCACTGCTGGAAGTGCTAACCCTAACCCTAACCCTAACACACTGTTGGAAGTGCTAACCCTAATCCTAACCCTAACTCACTGCTGGAAGTGCTAACCCTAACCCTAATTCACTGCTGGAAGTGCTAACCCTAACCCTAACCCAAACTCACTGCTGGAAGTGCAAACCCTAACCCCAACCCTAACTCACTGTTGGAAGTGCTAACCCTAACCCTAACCCTAACTCATTGCTGGAACTGCTAGCCCTAGCCCGAACCCTAACCTAACCCAAACAGTAGCCCGAACCCTAACACTCGCACTAAACCCTATACTGAAACCTAACCCTAACCCTAACCCTAACCCTAACTCACTGCTGGAAGTGCTAACCCTAACCCTAACCCTAATTCACTGCTGGAAGTGCTAACCCTAACCCTAATCCTAACTCACTGCTGGAAGTGCTAACCCTAACCCTAACCCTAACTCACTGCTGGAAGTGCTAACCCTAACCCTAACCCTAACTCACTGCTGGAAGCGCTAGCCCTAGCCCTAACCCTAACCCTAACTCATTGCTGGAAGTGCTAACCCTAACCCTAACCCTAATTCACTGCTGGAAGTGCAAGCCCTAACCCTAACCTTAACTCACTGCTGGAAGTGCTAACCTTAACCCTAACTCACTGCTGGAAGTGCTAGCCCTAGCCCTAACTCTAACCCTAACCCTAACTCACTGCTGGAAGTGCTAACCCTAACCCTAACCCTAACTCACTGCTGGAAGTGCTAACCTTAACCCTAACCCTAACTCACTGCTGGAAGTGCTAGCCCTAACCCTAACCCTAACTCACTGCTGGAAGTGCTAATCTTAACCCGAACCCTAACTCACTGCTGGAAGTGCTAACACTAACCCTAACCCGAACCCTAACTCACTGCTGGAAGTGCTAACCCTAACCCTAACCTTAACTCATTGCTGGAAGTGCTAACCCTAACCCTAACCCTAACTCACTGCTGGAATTGCTAACCTTAACGCTAACCCTAACTCACTGCTGGAAGTGCTAGCCCTAACCCTAACCCTAACTCATTGCTGAAAGTGCTAGCCCTAATCCTAACCATAAACTTAACCCTAGCCTTAACCCTAACTCACTGCTGGAAGTGCTAACCTTAACCCTAACCCTAACTCACTGTTGGAAGTGCTAACCCTAACCCTAACCCTAACTCACTGCTGGAATTGCTAACCTTAACGCTAACCCTAACTCACTGCTGGAAGTGCTAACCCTAACACTAACTCACTGCTGGAAGTGCTAACCCTAACCCTAACTCACTGCTGGAAGTGCTAACCCTAACCCTAACTCACTGCTGGAATTGCTAACCTTAACGCTAACCCTAACTCACTGCTGGAAGTGCTAACCCTAACCCTAACCCTAAATCACTGCTGGAAGTGCTAACCCTAACCCTAACTCACTGCTGGAAGTTCTAACCCTAACCCTAACCCTAACTCACTGTTGGAAGTGCTAACCCTAACCCTAACCGTAACTCACTGCTGGAAGTGCTAACCCTAACCCTAACCCTAACTCACTGCTGGATGTGCTAACCATAACCCAAACCCTAACTCACTGCTAGAAGTGCTAACCTTAACGCTAACCCAAACTCACTGCTGGAAGTGCTAACTAACACAAAAACTAAACCTAACTCACTGCTGGAAGTGCTAACACTAACCCTAACTCACTGCTGGAAGTGCTAGCCCTAACGCTAACCCTAACTCAATGCTGGAAGTGCTAACCCTAACCCTAACCCTAACTCACTGCTGGAAGCGCTAATCCTAACCATAACCCTAACCCTAACTCACTGCTGGAAGTGCTAACCCTAACCCTATCCCTAGCCCTAGCCCTAAACCTAACCATAACTCACTGCTGGAAGTGCTAATCCTAACCATAACCCTAACCCTAACTCACTGCTGGAAGTGCTAACCCTAACCCTAACCCTAGCCCTAACCCTAACCATAACTCACTGCTGGAAGTGCTAACCCTAAACCTAAACCTAAACCTAACTCACCACTGGAAGTGCTAACCCTAACCCTAACCCTAACTCACTGCTGGAAGCGCTAGCCCTAGCCCTAACCCTAAACCTAACTCATTGCTGGAAGTGCTAACCCTAACCCTAACCCTAATTCACTGCTGGAAGTGCAAGCCCTAACCCTAACCCTAACTCACTGCTGGAAGGGCAAGCCCTAACCCTAATCCTAACTCACTGCTGGAAGTGCTAACCCTAACCTTAACTCACTGCTGGAAGTGCTAACCTTAACCCTAACTCACTGCTGGAAGTGCGAGCCCTAACCCTAACCCTAACCCAATGCTGGAAGTGCTAACACTAACCCTAACCATAACTCACTGCTGGAAGTGCTAATCCTAACCCTAACACTAACCCTATCTCACTGCTGGAAGTGCTAAACCTAACCCTAACCCTAGCCCTAGCCATAACCCTAACCATAACTCACTGCTGGAAGTGCTAACCCTAACCCTAAACCTAACTCACCACTGGAAGTGCAAACCCTAACCCTAACCCTAATTAAATGCTGGAAGTGCTAACCTTAACCCTAACCCTAACTCACTGCTGGAAGTGCTAACCCTAACCCTAACCCTAACTAACTGCTGGAAGTGCTAACCCTAACCCTAACCCTAACTCACTGCTGGAAGTGCTAACCCTAACCCTATCCTTAACTCATTGCTGGAAGTGCTAACCCTAACCCTAACCCTCACTCACTGCTGGAAGTGCTAACCCTAAACCTAACCCTAAATCACTGCTGGAAGTGCTAACCCTAACCCTAACACTAACTCACTGCTGGAAATGCTAATCTTAACCCGAACCCTAACTCACTGCTGGAAGTGCTAACACTAACCCTAACCCGAACCATAACTCACTGCTGGAAGTGCTAACCCTAACGCTAACCCTAACTCATTGCTGGAAGTGCTAACCCTAACCCTAACCCTAACTCACTGCTGGAATTGCTAACCTTAACGCTAACCCTAACTCGTAGCTGGAAGTGCTAACCCTAACCCTAACCCTAACTCACTGCTGGAAGTGCTAACCCTAACCCTAACCCTAACTCACTGCTGGAAGTGCTAACCCTAACCCTAACCCTAACTCACTGCTGGAAGTGCTAGCCCTAACCCTAACCCTAACCCTAACTCACTGCTGGAAGTGCTAACCCTAACCCTAACTCACTGCTGGAAGTGCTAACCCTAACCCTAACCGTAACTCACTGCTGGAAGTGCTAACCCTAACCCTAACCCTAACTCACTGCTAGAAGCGCTAACCATAACGCTAACCGAAACTCACTCTTGGAAGTGCTAACTAACACAATAACTAAACCTAACTCACTGCTGGAAGTGCTAACACTAACCCTAACTCATTGCTGGAAGTGCTAACCCTAACCCTAACCCTAACTCACTGCTGGAAGTGCTAATCCTAACCATAACCCTAACCCTAACTCACTGCTGGAAGTGCTAACCTTAACCCTAACCCTAGCCCTAGCCCTAACCCTGACTAACTGCTGGAAGTGCTAACCCTAACCCTAACTCACTGCTGGAAGTGCTAACCCTAACCCTAACTCACTGCTGGAAGTGCTAACCCTAACCCTAACCCTAACTCACTGCTGGAAGTGCTAACCTTAACCCTAACCCTAACTCACTGCTGGAAGTGCTAGCCCTAACCCTAACCCTAACTCACTGCTGGAAGTGCTAATCTTAACCCGAACCCTAACTCACTGCTGGAAGTGCTAACACTAACCCTAACCCGAACCCTAACTCACTGCTGGAAGTGCTAACCCTAACCCTAACCCTAACTCATTGCTGGAAGTGCTAACCCTAACCATAACCCTAACTCACTGCTGGAAGTGCTAACCCTAACCCTAACCCTAACACACTGTTGGAAGTGCTAACCCTAATCCTAACCCTAACTCACTGCTGGAAGTGCTAACCCTAACCCTAATTCACTGCTGGAAGTGCTAACCCTAACCCTAACCCAAACTCACTGCTGGAAGTGCAAACCCTAACCCCAACCCTAACTCACTGTTGGAAGTGCTAACCCTAACCCTAACCCTAACTCATTGCTGGAACTGCTAGCCCTAGCCCGAACCCTAACCTAACCCAAACAGTAGCCCGAACCCTAACACTCGCACTAAACCCTATACTGAAACCTAACCCTAACCCTAACCCTAACCCTAACTCACTGCTGGAAGTGCTAACCCTAACCCTAACCCTAATTCACAGCTGGAAGTGCTAACCCTAACCCTAATCCTAACTCACTGCTGGAAGTGCTAACCCTAACCCTAACCCTAACTCACTGCTGGAAGTGCTAACCCTAACCCTAACCCTAACTCACTGCTGGAAGCGCTAGCCCTAGCCCTAACCCTAACCCTAACTCATTGCTGGAAGTGCTAACCCTAACCCTAACCCTAATTCACTGCTGGAAGTGCAAGCCCTAACCCTAACCTTAACTCACTGCTGGAAGTGCTAACCTTAACCCTAACTCACTGCTGGAAGTGCTAGCCCTAGCCCTAACTCTAACCCTAACCCTAACTCACTGCTGGAAGTGCTAACCCTAACCCTAACCCTAACTCACTGCTGGAAGTGCTAACCTTAACCCTAACCCTAACTCACTGCTGGAAGTGCTAGCCCTAACCCTAACCCTAACTCACTGCTGGAAGTGCTAATCTTAACCCGAACCCTAACTCACTGCTGGAAGTGCTAACACTAACCCTAACCCGAACCCTAACTCACTGCTGGAAGTGCTAACCCTAACCCTAACCCTAACTCACTGCTGGAAGTGCTAACCCTAACCCTAACCCTAACTCACTGCTGGAAGCGCTAGCCCTAGCCCTAACCCTAACCCTAACTCATTGCTGGAAGTGCTAACCCTAACCCTAACCCTAATTCACTGCTGGAAGTGCAAGCCCTAACCCTAACCTTAACTCACTGCTGGAAGTGCTAACCTTAACCCTAACTCACTGCTGGAAGTGCTAGCCCTAGCCCTAACTCTAACCCTAACCCTGACTCACTGCTGGAAGTGCTAACCCTAACAATAACCCTAATTCACTGCTGGAAGTGCTAACCCTAATCCTAACCCTAACTCACTGCTGGAAGTGCTAACCTTAAACCTAACCCTAACTCACTGTTGGAAGTGCTAACCCTAAAGCTAACCCTAACTCACTGCTGGAATTGGTAACATTAACGCCAACCCTAACTCACTGCTGGAAGTGCTAACACTAACCCTAACTCACTGCTGGAAGTGCGAGCCCTAACACTAACCCTAACCCAATGCTGGAAGAGCTAACACTAACCCTAACCCTAACTCACTGCTGGAAGTCCTAATCCTAACCCTAACACTAACCCTATCTCACTGCTGGAAGTGCTAACCCTAACCCTAACCCTAGCCCTAGCCCTAACCCTAACCATAACTCACTGCTGGAAGTGCTAACCTTAACCCTAACCCTAACTCACTGCTGGAAGTGCTAGCCCTAACCCTAACTCACTGCTGGAAGTGCTAACCCTAACGCTAACCCTAACTAACTGCTGGAAGTGCTAACCTTAACCCTAACCCTAACTCACTGCTGGAAGTGCTAACCCTAACCCTAACCCTAACTAACTGCTGGAAGTGCTAACCCTAACCCTAACCCTAACTCACTGCTGGAAGTGCTAACCCTAACCCTAACCCTAATTCACTGCTGGAAGTGCTAACCCTAATCCTAAAACTAACTCACTGCTGGAAGTGCTAAACTTAACCCTAATCCTAACTCACTGCTGGAAGAGCTAACCTTAACCCTAACTCACTGCTGGAAGTGCTAACCTTAACCCTAACCCTAACTCACTGTTGGAAGTGCTAACCCTAACCCTAACCCTAACTCACTGCTGGAATTGCTAACCTTAACGCTAACCCTAACTCACTGCTGGAAGTGCTAACCCTAACACTAACTCACTGCTGGAAGTGCTAACCCTAACCCTAACTCACTGCTGGAAGTGCTAACCCTAACCCTAACTCACTGCTGGAATTGCTAACCTTAACGCTAACCCTAACTCACTGCTGGAAGTGCTAACCCTAACCCTAACCCTAAATCACTGCTGGAAGTGCTAACCCTAACCCTAACTCACTGCTGGAAGTGCTAACCCTAACCCTAACCCTAACTCACTGTTGGAAGTGCTAACCCTAACCCTAACCGTAACTCACTGCTGGAAGTGCTAACCCTAACCCTAACCCTAACTCACTGCTGGATGTGCTAACCATAACCCAAACCCTAACTCACTGCTAGAAGTGCTAACCTTAACGCTAACCCAAACTCACTGCTGGAAGTGCTAACTAACACAAAAACTAAACCTAACTCACTGCTGGAAGTGCTAACACTAACCCTAACTCATTGCTGGAAGTGCTAGCCCTAACGCTAACCCTAACTCAATGCTGGAAGTGCTAACCCTAACCCGAACCCTAACTCACTGCTGGAAGTGCTAATCCTAACCATAACACTAACCCAAACTCACTGCTGGAAGTGCTAACCCTAACCCTATCCCTAGCCCTAGCCCTAAACCTAAGCATAACTCACTGCTGGAAGTGCTAATCCTAACCATAACCCTAACCTTAACTCACTGCTGGAAGTGCTAACCCTAACCCTAACCCTAACCCTAGCCCTAGCCCTAACCCTAACCATAACTCACCGCTGGAAGTGCTAACCCTAACCCTAACCCTAACTCACTGCTGGAAGCGCTAGCCCTAGCCCTAACCCTAAACCTAACTCATTGCTGGAAGTGCTAACCCTAACCCTAACCCTAATTCACTGCTGGAAGTGCAAGCCCTAACCCTAACCCTAACTCACTGCTGGAAGGGCAAGCCCTAACCCTAACCCTAACTCACTGCTGGAAGTGCTAACCCTAACCTTAACTCACTGCTGGAAGTGCTAACCTTAACCCTAACTCACTGCTGGAAGTGCGAGCCCTAACCCTAAACCTAACCCAATGCTGGAAGTGCTAACACTAACCCTAACCATAACTCACTGCTGGAAGTGCTAATCCTAATCCTAACACTAACCCTATCTCACTGCTGGAAGTGCTAAACCTAACCCTAATCCTAGCCCTAGCCATAACCCTAACCATAACTCACTGCTGGAAGTGCTAACCCTAACCCTAAAACTAACTCACCACTGGAAGTGCAAACCCTAACCCTAACCCTAATTAAATGCTGGAAGTGCTAACCTTAACCCTAACCCTAACTCACTGCTGGAAGTGCTAACCCTAACCCTAACCCTAACTAACTGCTGGAAGTGCTAACCCTAACCCTAACCCTAACTCACTGCTGGAAGTGCTAACCCTAACCCTAACCTTAACTCATTGCTGGAAGTGCTAACCCTAACCCTAACCCTCACTCACTGCTGGAAGTGCTAACCCTAAACCTAACCCTAAATCACTGCTGGAAGTGCTAACCCTAACCCTAACACTAACTCACTGCTGGAAATGCTAATCTTAACCCGAACCCTAACTCACTGCTGGAAGTGCTAACACTAACCCTAACCCGAACCATAACTCACTGCTGGAAGTGCTAACCCTAACGCTAACCCTAACTCATTGCTGGAAGTGCTAACCCTAACCCTAACCCTAACTCACTGCTGGAATTGCTAACCTTAACGCTAACCCTAACTCGTAGCTGGAAGTGCTAACCCTAACCCTAACCCTAACTCACTGCTGGAAGTGCTAACCCTAACCCTAACCCTAACTCACTGCTGGAAGTGCTAACCTTAACCCTAACCCTAACCCTAACTCACTGCTGGAAGTGCTAACCCTAACCCTAACCCTAACTCACTGCTGGAAGTGCTAACCCTAACCCTAACCCTAACTCACTGCTGGAAGTGCTAGCCCTAACCCTAACCCTAACCCTAACTCACTGCTGGAAGTGCTAACCCTAACCCTAATTCACTGCTGGAAGTGCTAACCCTATCACTAACCCTAACTCACTGCTGGAAGTGCTAACCCTAACCCTAACTCACTGCTGGAAGTGCTAACCATAACCCTAACCCTAACTCACTGCTGGAAGTGCTAGCCCTAACTCTAACCCTAACTCACTGCTGGAAGTGCTAACCTTAACCCTAATCCTAACTCACTGCTGGCAGTGCTAACCCTAACCCTAACTCACTGCTGGAAGTGCTAACGTCAACCCAAACCCTAACTCACTGTTGGAAGTGCTAACCCTAACCCTAACCCTAAATCACTGCTGGAATTGCTAACCTTAACGCTAACCCTAACTCACTGCTGGAAGTGCTGACCCTAACCCTAACACTAACTCACTGCTGGAAGTGCTAACCCTAACCCTAACTCACTGCTGGAAGTGCTAACCCTAACCCTAACCCTAACTCACTGCTGGAATTGCTAACCTTAACGTTAACCCTAAATCACTGCTGGAAGTGCTAACCCTAACCCTAACCCTAACTCACTGCTGGAAGTGCTAACCCTAACCCTTACTCACTGCTGGAAGTGGTAACCCTAACCCTAACCCTAATTCACTGCTGGAAGTGCTAACCCTAACTCTAACACTAACTCACTGTTGGAAGTGCTAACCCTAACCCTAACCGTAACTCACTGCTGGAAGTGCTAACCCTTACCCTAACCCTAACTCACTACTGGAAGTGCTAACCTTAACCCTAACCCTAACTCACTGTTGGAAGTGCTAACCTTAACCCTAACCCTAATTCACTGCTGGAAGTGCTAACCCTAACCCTAACACACTGCTGGAAGTGCTAATCATAACCATAACCCTAACCCTAACTCACTGCTGGAAGTGCTAACCCTAACCCTAACCCTAGCCCTAGCCCTAACCCTAACCATAACTCACTGCTGGAAGTGCTAATCTTAACCCGAACCCTAACTCACTGCTGGAAGTGCTAACACTAATACTAACCCGAACACTAACTCAGTGCTGGAAGTGCTAACCCTAACCCGAACTCACTGCTGGAAGTGCTAACCCTAACCAAAACCCTAACTCATTGCTGGAAGTGCTAAACCTAACCCTAACCCTAACTCACTGCTGGAATTGCTAACCTTAATGCTAACCCTAACTCACTGCTGGATGTGCTAACCCTAACCCTAACCCTAACTCACTGCTGGAAATGCTAACCTTAAACCTAACCCTAACTCATTGTTGGAAGTGCTAACCCTAACTCACTGCTGGTATTGCTAACCTTAACGCCAACCCTAACTAGCTGCTGGAAGTGCTAACCCTAACCCTAACCCTAACTCACTGCTGGAAGTGCTAACCCTAACCCTAACTCACTGCTGGAAGTGCTCACCCTAACGCTAACCCTAACTCACTGCTGGAATTGCTAACCTTAACGCTAACCCTAACTCACTGCTGGAAGTGCGAACTCTAACCCTAACCCTAACTCACTGCTGGAAGTGCTAACCCTAACCCTAACTCACTGCTGGAAGTGCTAACCCTAACCCTAACCCTAATTCACTGCTGGAAGTGCTAACCCTAACCATAACCCTAACTCACTGTTGGATGTGCTAACCCTAACCCTAACCGTAATTCACTGATGGAAGTGCAAACCCTAATCCTAAACCTAACTCACTGCTGAAATTGCTAACCATAACACAAACCCTAACTGACTGCTAGAAGTGCTAACCTTAACGCTAACCCAAACTCACTGCTGGAAGTGCTAACTAACCCTAACACTAACCCTAACTCACTGCTGGAAGTGCTAACCTTAACCCTAACTCACTGCTGGAAGTGCGAGCCCTAACCCAAACCCTAACCCAATGCTGGAAGTTCTAACACTAACCCTAACCCTAACTCACTGCTGGAAGTGCTAATCCTAACCCTAACCCTAACCCTATCTCACTGCTGGAAGTGCTAACCCTAAACCTAACCCTAGCCCTAGCCATAACCCTAACCATAACTCACTGCTGGAAGTGCTAACACTAACCCTAACCCTAACTCACTGCTGGAAGTGCTAACACTAACCCTAACCCGAACCATAACTCACTGCTGGAAGTGCTAACCCTAACCCTAACCCTAACTCATTGCTGGAAGTGCTAACCCTAACCCTAACCCTAACTCACTGCTGGAATTGCTAACCATAACGCTAACCCTAACTCACTGCTGGAAGTGCTAACCCTAACCCTAACCCTAACTCACTGCTGGAAGTGCTAACCCTAACCCTAACCCTAACTCACTGCTGGAAGTGCAAACCTTAACCCTAACCCTAACCCTAACTCACTGCTGGAAGTGCTAACCTTAACCCTAACCCTAACTCACTGCTGGAAGTGCTAACCTTAACCCTAACACTAACTCACTGCTGGACGTGCTAGCCCTAACCCTAACCCTAACCCTAACTCACTGCTGGAAGTGCTAACCCTAACCCTAATGCTAATTCACTGCTGGAAGTGCTAACCCTATCCCTAACCCTAACTCACTGCTGGAAGTGCTAACCCTAACCCTAACTCACTGCTGGAAGTGCTAACCATAACCCTAACCCTAACTCACTGCTGGAAGTGCTAACCCTATCCCTAACCCTAACTCACTGCTGGAAGTGCTAACTCTAACCCTAACTCACTGCTGGAAGTGCTAACCATAACCCTAACCCTAACTGACTGCTGGAAGTGCTAGCCCTAACCCTAACCCTAACTCACTGCTGGAAGTGCTAACCTTAACCCTAATCCTAACTCACTGCTGGAAGTGCTAACCCTAACCCTAACTCACTGCTGGAAGTGCTAACGTCAAACCTAACCCTAACTCACTGTTGGAAGTGCTAACCCTTACCCTAACCCTAAATCCATGCTGGAATTGCTAACCTTAACGCTAACCCTAACTCACTGCTGGAAGTGCTAACCCAAAACCTAACACTAACTCACTGCTGGAAGTACTAACCCTAACCGTAACTCACTGCTGGAACTGCTAACCCTAAACCTAACCCTAACTCACTGCTGGAATTGTTAACCTTAACGCTAACCCTAAATCACTGCTGGAAGTGCTAACCCTAGCTCTAACACTTACTCACTGTTGGAAGTGCTAACCCTAACCCTAACCGTAACTCCCTGCTGGAAGTGCTAGCCCTAACCCTAACTCACTGCTGGAAGTGCTAACCCTAATCCTAACCCTATCTCACTGCTGGAAGTGCTAATCTTAACCCGAACCCTAACTCACTGCTGGAAGTGCTAACCCTAACCCTAACTCACTGCTGGAAGTGCTAACCCTAACCCTAACCCTAACTCACTGCTGGAAGTGCAAACCCTAACCCTAACCCTAACTCACTGCTGGAAGTGCTAACCTTAACCCTAACCCTAACTCACTGTTGGAAGTGCTAGCCCTAACCCTAACCCTTACTCACTACTGGAAGTGCTAATCTTAACCCGAACCCAAACTCACTGCTGGAAGTGCTAACACTAATACTAACCCGAACACTAACTCAGTGCTGGAAGTGCTAACCCTAAACCTAGCTCACTGCTGGAAGTGCTAACCCTAACCAAAACCCTAACTCATTGCTGGAAGTGCTAAACCTAACCCTAACCCTAACTCACTGCTGGAATTGCTAACCTTAACGCTAACCCTATCTCACTGATGGAAGTGCTAACCCTAACCGTAACCCTAACTCACTGCTGGAAGTGCTAATCTTAAACCGAACCCTAACTCACTGCTGGAAGTGCTAACCTTAACTCTAACTCACTGCTGGAAGTGCTAACCGTAACCCTAAGCCTAACTCACTGCTTGAAGTGCTAACCCTAAACCTAACCCTAACTCACTGCTGGAAGTGCTAACCTTAACCCTAACCCTAACTCACTGCTGGAAGTGCTAATCTTAATCCGAACCCTAACTCACTGCTGGAAGTGCTAACACTAACCCTAACTCACTGCTGGAAGTGCTAGCCCTAGCCCTAACGCTAACCCAAATCACTGCTTGAAGTGCTAACCTTAAACCTCACCCTAACTCATTGTTGGAAGTGCTAAGCCTAACTCACTTCTGGTATTGCTAACCTTAACGCCAACCCTAACTCGCTGCTGGAAGTGCTAACACTAACCCTAACCCTAACTCACTGCTGGAAATGCTAACCCTAACCCTCACTCACTGCTGGAAGTGCTAACCTTAACGCTAACCCTAACCCTAACCCAAACCCTAACTCACTGCTGGAAGTGCTAACCCTAACCCTAACCCTAACTCACTGCTGGAAGTGCTAGCCCTAGCCCTAACCCTAACCCTAACCCTAACTCACTGCTGGAAGTGCTAACCCTAACCCTAACCCTAATTCACTGCTGGAAGTGCTAGCCCTAACCCTAACACTAACTCACTGTTGGAAGTGCTAGCCCTAGCCCTAACCCTAACCCTAACCCTAACTCACTGCTGGAAGTGCTAACCCTAACCCTAACCCTAACTCACTGCTGGAAGTGCTAGCCCTAGCCCTAACCCTAACCCTAACCCTAACTCACTGCTGGAAGTGCTAACCCTAACCCTAACCCTAATTCACTGCTGGAAGTGCTAGCCCTAACCCTAACACTAACTTACCACTGGAAGTGCTAACCTTAACCCAACCCTAACTCACTGCTGGAAGTGCTAACTTAAACCCTAACCCTAACTCACTGCTGGAAGTGCTAACTCTAACCGTAACTCACTGCTGGAAGTGCTAACCCTAACCCTAACTCAATGCTGGAAGTGCTAACCCTAACCCTAACTCACTGCTGGAAGTGTTAACCCTAACCCTAACTCACTGCTGGCAGTGCTAGCCCTAACCCTAACCCTAACACACTGCTGGAAGTGCGAACCCTAACCCTAACTCACTGCTGGAAGTGCTAACCTTAACGCTAACCCTAACCCGAACCCTAACCCTAACACACTGCTGGAAGTGCTAACCTTAACCCTAACCCTAACGCACTGTTGGAAGTGCTAACCCTCACACTAACCCTAATGCTAACACACTGCTGGGACTGCTAACCCTAACCCTAACCCTAACCCTAACCCTCATTCACTGCTGGAAGTGCTAACCCTAATGCTAACTCACTGCTGGAAGTGCTAACCCTAACCCTAATACTAACCCTAACCCTAATTCACAGCTGGAAGTGCTAACCCTAACCCTAACCCTAACTCACTGCTGGAAGTGCTATCTCTAACCCTAACCCTAACCCTAACTCACTGCTGGAAGTGCTAACCCTAACCCTAACCCTAATTCACTGCTGGAAGTGCTAGCCCTAACCCTAACCCTAACTCACTGCTGGAAGTGCTTCCCTTAACCCTAACTCACTGCTGGAAGTGCTAGCCTTAGCCCTAACCCTAACCCTAACCCTAACTCACTGCTGGAAGTGCTAACCCTAACCCTAACCCTAATTTACTGCTGGAAGTGCTAACCCTAACCCTAACCCTAACACACTGCTGGAAGTGCTAACCTTAACCCTAACTCACTGCTGGAAGTGCTAACCTTAACCCTATCCCTAACTCACTGTTGTAAGTGCTAACCCTAACCCTAACCCTAACTCACTGCTGGAAGTGCTAACCCTAACCCTAACCCTAATTCACTGCTGGAAGTGCTAGCCCTAACCCTAACCCTAACTCACTGCTGGAAGTGCTTCCCTTAACCCTAACTCACTGCTGGAAGTGCTAGCCTTAGCCCTAACCCTAACCCTAACCCTAACTCACTGCTGGAAGTGCTAACCCTAACCCTAACCCTAATTTACTGCTGGAAGTGCTAACCCTAACCCTAACCCTAACACACTGCTGGAAGTGCTAACCTTAACCCTAACTCACTGCTGGAAGTGCTAACCTTAACCCTATCCCTAACTCACTGTTGTAAGTGCTAACCCTAACCCTAACCCTAACTCACTGCTGGAAGTGCTAACCCTAACCCTAACCCTAATTCACTGCTGGAAGTGCTAGCCCTAACCCTAACTCACTGCTGGAAGTGCTTCCCTTAACCCTAACTCACTGCTGGAAGTGCTAGCCCTAGCCCTAACCCTAACCCTAACACTAACTCACTGTTGTAAGTTCTAACACTAACCCTAACCTTAAATCACTGCTGAAATTGCAAACGTTAACACTAACCCTAACTCACCGCTGGAAGTGCTAACCCTAACCCTAACTCACTGCTGGAAGTGCTAACCCTAACCCAAACTCACTGCTGGAAGTGCTAACCATAACCCTAAACCTTACTCACTGCTGGAATTACTAACCTTAACGCTAACCCTAACTCACTGCCGCAAGTGCTAACCCTAACCCTAACTCACTGCTGGAAGTGCTAACCCTAACCCTAACTCACTGCTGGAAGTGCTAACCCTAACCCTAACCCTAATTCACTGCTGGAAGTGCTAACCCTAGCCCTAACCCTAACTCACTGTTGGAAGTGCTAACCCTAACCCTAACCGTAACTCACTGCTGGAATTGCTAACCTTAACCCTAACCCTAACTCACTGCTGGAAGTGCTAACCCTAACCCTAACCCTAACTCACTGCTGGAAGTGCTAACCCTAACCCTAACTCACTGCTGGAAGTGCTAGCCCTAACCCTAACACACTGCTGGAAGTGCTAACCCTAACCCTAACCCTAACTCACTGCTGGAAGTACTAACCTTAATGCTAACCCTAACCCGAACCCTAACCCTAACTCAATGCTGGAAGTGCTAACCCTAACCCTAACCCTAACTCACTGTTGGAAGTGCTCGCCCTAGCCCTAACCCTAACCCTAACTCACTGCTGGAAGTGCTAACCTTAACCTTAACCCTAACTCACTGCTGGAAGTGCTAACCCTAACCCTAACTCACTGCTGGAAGTGCTAGCCCTATCCCTAACCCTAACTCACTGCTGGAAGTGCTAGCCCTAAACCTAACCCTAACTCACTGCTGGAAGTGCTAACCCTAACCCTAACTCACTGCTGGAAGTGCTAGCCCTAACCCTAACCCTAACTCACTGCTGGAAGTGCTAGCCCTAACCCTATCCCTAACCCTAACTCACTGCTGGAAGTGCTAACCCTAACCCTAACTCACTGCTGGAAGTGCTAGCCCTATCCCTAACCCTAACTCACTGCTGGAAGTGCTAGCCCTAAACCTAACCCTAACTCACTGCTGGAAGTGCTAACCCTAACCCTAACTCACTGCTGGAAGTGCTAGCCCTAACCCTAACCCTAACTCACTGCTGGAAGTGCTAGCCCTAACCCTATCCCTAACCCTAACTCACTGCTGGAAGTGCTAACCCTAACCCTCATTCACTGCTGGAAGTGCTAACCCTATCGCTAACCCTAACTCACGGCTGGAAGTGCTAACCCTAACCCTAACTCACTGCTGGAAGTGCTAGCCTTAACCCTAACCCTAACTCAGTGCTGGAAGTGCTAACAATAACCCTAACCCTAACTCACTGCTGGAAGTGCTAGCCCTAACCCTAACCCTAACTCACTGCTGGAAGTGCTAACCTTAACCCTAATCCTAACTCACTGCTGGAAGTGCTAACCCTAACCCTAACTCACTGCTGGAAGTGCTAGCCCTGACCCTAACCCTAACTCACTGCTGGAAGTGCTAACACTAACCCTAACTCACTGCTGGAAGTGCTAGCCCTAGCCCTAACGCTAACCCTAAATCACTGCTTGAAGTGCTAACCTTAAACCTCACCCTAACTCATTGTTGGAAGTGCTAAGCCTAACTCACTGCTGGTATTGCTAACCTTAATGCCAACCCTAACTCGCTGCTGGAAGTGCTAACACTAACCCTAACCCTAACTCACTGCTGGAAATGCTAACCCTAACCCTCACTCACTGCTGGAAGTGCTAACCTTAACGCTAACCCTAACCCTAACCCAAACCCTAACTCACTGCTGGAAGTGCTAACCCTAACCCTAACCCTAACTCACTGCTGGAAGTGCTAGCCCTAGCCCTAACCCTAACCCTAACCCTAACTCACTGCTGGAAGTGCTAACCCTAACCCTAACCCTAATTGACTGCTGGAAGTGCTAGCCCTAACCCTAACACTAACTCACCACTGGAAGTGCTAACCTTAACCCAACCCTAACTCACTGCTGGAAGTGCTAACTTAAACCCTAACCCTAACTCACTGCTGGAAGTGCTAACCCTAACCGTAACTCACTGCTGGAAGTGCTAACCCTAACCCTAACTCAATGCTGGAAGTGCTAACCCTAACCCTAACTCACTGCTGGAAGTGCTTACCCTAACCCTAACTCACTGCTGGCAGTGCTAGCCCTAACCCTAACCCTAACACACTGCTGGAAGTGCTAACCCTAACCCTAACTCACTGCTGGAAGTGCTAACCTTAACGCTAACCCTAACCCGAACCCTAACCCTAACACCCTGCTGGAAGTGCTAACCTTAACCCTAACCCTAACGCACTGTTGGAAGTGCTAACCCTAACACTAACCCTAACGCTAACACACTGCTGGGACTGCTAACCCTAACCCTAACCCTAACCCTCATTCACTGCTGGAAGTGCTAACCCTAATGCTAACTCACTGCTGGAAGTGCTAACCCTAACCCTAATACTAACCCTAACCCTAATTCACAGCTGGAAGTGCTAACCCTAACCTTAACCCTAACTCACTGCTGGAAGTGCTATCTCTAACCCTAACCCTAACCCTAACTCACTGCTGGAAGTGCTAACCTTAACCCTAACTCACTGCTGGAAGTGCTAACCTTAACCCTATCCCTAACTCACTGTTGTAAGTGCTAACCCTAACCCTAACCCTAACTCACTGCTGGAAGTGCTAACCCTAACCCTAACCCTAATTCACTGCTGGAAGTGCTAGCCCTAACCCTAACCCTAACTCACTGCTGGAAGTGCTTCCCTTAACCCTAACTCACTGCTGGAAGTGCTAGCCTTAGCCCTAACCCTAACCCTAACCCTAACTCACTGCTGGAAGTGCTAACCCTAACCCTAACCCTAATTTACTGCTGGAAGTGCTAACCCTAACCCTAACCCTAACACACTGCTGGAAGTGCTAACCTTAACCCTAACTCACTGCTGGAAGTGCTAACCTTAACCCTATCCCTAACTCACTGTTGTAAGTGCTAACCCTAACCCTAACCCTAACTCACTGCTGGAAGTGCTAACCCTATCCCTAACCCTAATTCACTGCTGGAAGTGCTAGCCCTAACCCTAACTCACTGCTGGAAGTGCTTCCCTTAACCCTAACTCACTGCTGGAAGTGCTAGCCCTAGCCCTAACCCTAACCCTAACACTAACTCACTGTTGTAAGTTCTAACACTAACCCTAACCTTAAATCACTGCTGAAATTGCAAACGTTAACGCTAACCCTAACTCACCGCTGGAAGTGCTAACCCTAACCCTAACTCACTGCTGGAAGTGCTAACCCTAACCCAAACTCACTGCTGGAAGTGCTAACCATAACCCTAAACCTTACTCACTGCTGGAATTACTAACCTTAACGCTAACCCTAACTCACTGCCGCAAGTGCTAACCCTAACCCTAACTCACTGCTGGAAGTGCTAACCCTAACCCTAACTCACTGCTGGAAGTGCTAACCCTAACCCTAACCCTAATTCACTGCTGGAAGTGCTAACCCTAGCCCTAACCCTAACTCACTGTTGGAAGTGCTAACCCTAACCCTAACCGTAACTCACTGCTGGAATTGCTAACCTTAACCCTAACCCTAACTCACTGCTGGAAGTGCTAACCCTAACCCTAACCCTAACTCACTGCTGGAAGTGCTAACCCTAACCCTAACTCACTGCTGGAAGTGCTAGCCCTAACCCTAACACACTGCTGGAAGTGCTAACCCTAACCCTAACCCTAACTCACTGCTGGAAGTACTAACCTTAACGCTAACCCTAACCCGAACCCTAACCCTAACTCAATGCTGGAAGTGCTAACCCTAACCCTAACCCTAACTCACTGTTGGAAGTGCTCGCCCTAGCCCTAACCCTAACCCTAACTCACTGCTGGAAGTGCTAACCTTAACCTTAACCCTAACTCACTGCTGGAAGTGCTAACCCTAACCCTAACTCACTGCTGGAAGTGCTAGCCCTAACCCTAACCCTAACTCACTGCTGGAAGTGCTAGCCCTAACCCTATCCCTAACCCTAACTCACTGCTGGAAGTGCTAACCCTAACCCTCATTCACTGCTGGAAGTGCTAACCCTATCCCTAACCCTAACTCACGGCTGGAAGTGCTAACCCTAACCCTAACTCACTGCTGGAAGTGCTAGCCTTAACCCTAACCCTAACTCAGTGCTGGAAGTGCTAACAATAACCCTAACCCTAACTCACTGCTGGAAGTGCTAGCCCTAACCCTAACCCTAACTCACTGCTGGAAGTGCTAACCTTAACCCTAATCCTAACTCACTGCTGGAAGTGCTAACCCTAACCCTAACTCACTGCTGGAAGTGCTAGCCCTGACCCTAACCCTAACTCACTGCTGGAAGTGCTAACACTAACCCTAACTCACTGCTGGAAGTGCTAGCCCTAGCCCTAACGCTAACCCTAAATCACTGCTTGAAGTGCTAACCTTAAACCTCACCCTAACTCATTGTTGGAAGTGCTAAGCCTAACTCACTGCTGGTATTGCTAACCTTAACGCCAACCCTAACTCGCTGCTGGAAGTGCTAACACTAACCCTAACCCTAACTCACTGCTGGAAATGCTAACCCTAACCCTCACTCACTGCTGGAAGTGCTAACCTTAACGCTAACCCTAACCCTAACCCCAACCCTAACTCACTGCTGGAAGTGCTAACCCTAACCCTAACCCTAACTCACTGCTGGAAGTGCTAGCCCTAGCCCTAACCCTAACCCTAACCCTAACTCACTGCTGGAAGTGCTAACCCTAACCCTAACCCTAATTGACTGCTGGAAGTGCTAGCCCTAACCCTAACACTAACTCACCACTGGAAGTGCTAACCTTAACCCAACCCTAACTCACTGCTGGAAGTGCTAACTTAAACCCTAACCCTAACTCACTGCTGGAAGTGCTAACCCTAACCGTAACTCACTGCTGGAAGTGCTAACCCTAACCCTAACTCAATGCTGGAAGTGCTAACCCTAACCCTAACTCACTGCTGGAAGTGCTTACCCTAACCCTAACTCACTGCTGGCAGTGCTAGCCCTAACCCTAACCCTAACACACTGCTGGAAGTGCTAACCCTAACCCTAACTCACTGCTGGAAGTGCTAACCTTAACGCTAACCCTAACCCGAACCCTAACCCTAACACCCTGCTGGAAGTGCTAACCTTAACCCTAACCCTAACGCACTGTTGGAAGTGCTAACCCTAACACTAACCCTAACGCTAACACACTGCTGGGACTGCTAACCCTAACCCTAACCCTAACCCTCATTCACTGCTGGAAGTGCTAACCCTAATGCTAACTCACTGCTGGAAGTGCTAACCCTAACCCTAATACTAACCCTAACCCTAATTCACAGCTGGAAGTGCTAACCCTAACCTTAACCCTAACTCACTGCTGGAAGTGCTATCTCTAACCCTAACCCTAACCCTAACTCACTGCTGGAAGTGCTAACCCTAACCCTAACCCTAATTCACTGCTGGAAGTGCTAGCCCTAACCCTAACCCTAACTCACTGCTGGAAGTGCTTCCCTTAACCCTAACTCACTGCTGGAAGTGCTAGCCTTAGCCCTAACCCTAACCCTAACCCTAACTCACTGCTGGAAGTGCTAACCCTAACCCTAACCCTAATTTACTGCTGGAAGTGCTAACCCTAACCCTAACCCTAACACACTGCTGGAAGTGCTAACCTTAACCCTAACTCACTGCTGGAAGTGCTAACCTTAACCCTATCCCTAGCTCACTGTTGTAAGTGCTAACCCTAACCCTAACCCTAACTCACTGCTGGAAGTGCTAACCCTAACCCTAACCCTAATTCACTGCTGGAAGTGCTAGCCCTAACCCTAACCCTAACTCACTGCTGGAAGTGCTTCCCTTAACCCTAACTCACTGCTGGAAGTGCTAGCCCTAGCCCTAACCCTACCCCTAACCCTAACTCACTGTTGTAAGTTCTAACCCTAACCCTGACCCTAAATCACTGCTGGAATTGCAAACGTTAACGCTAACCCTAACTCACCGCTGGAAGTGCTAACCCTAACCCTAACTCACTGCTGGAAGTGCTAACCCTAACCCAAACTCACTGCTGGAAGTGCTAACCATAACCCGAACCCTAACTCTCTGCTGGAATTGCTAACCTTAACGCTAACCCTAACTCACTGCCGCAAGTGCTAACCCTAACCCTAACTCACTGCTGGAAGTGCTAACCCTAACCCTAACTCACTGCTGGAAGTGCTAACCCTAACCCTAACCCTAATTCACTGCTGGAAGTGCTAACCCTAACCCTAACTCACGGTTGGAAGTGCTTACCCTAACCCTAACCGTAACTCACTGCTGGAATTGCTAACCTTAACCCTAACCCTAACTCACTGCTGGAAGTGCTAACCCTA
Source organism: Cetorhinus maximus (assembly GCF_964194155.1). NCBI lineage: Eukaryota > Metazoa > Chordata > Chondrichthyes > Lamniformes > Cetorhinidae > Cetorhinus > Cetorhinus maximus. Next base: position 109,738 of record NW_027596426.1, on the reverse strand, counting down.
ACCCTAACCCTAACTCACTGCTGGAAGTGCTAACCCTAACCCTAACTCACTGCTGGAAGTGCTAGCCCTAACCCTAACACACTGCTGGAAGTGCTAACCCTAACCCTAACCCTAACTCACTGCTGGAAGTTCTAACCTTAACGCTAACCCTAACCCGAACCCTAACCCTAACTCAATGCTGGAAGTGCTAACCCTAACCCTAACCCTAACTCACTGTTGGAAATGCTCGCCCTAGCCCTAACCCTAACCCTAACTCACTGCTGGAAGTGCTAACCTTAACCTTAACCCTAACTCACTGCTGGAAGTGCTAACCCTAACCCTAACTCACTGCTGGAAGTGCTAGCCCTATCCCTAACCCTAACTCACTGCTGGAAGTGCTAGCCCTAACCCTAACCCTAACTCACTGCTGGAAGTGCTAACCCTAACCCTAACTCACTGCTGGAAGTGCTAGCCCTAACCCTAACCCTAACTCACTGCTGGAAGTGCTAGCCCTAACCCTATCCCTAACCCTAACTCACTGCTGGAAGTGCTAACCCTAACCCTAACCCTAATTCACTGCTGGAAGTGCTAACCCTATCCCTAACCCTAACTCACTGCTGGAAGTGCTAACCCTAACCCTAACTCACTGCTGGAAGTGCTAGCCTTAACCCTAACCCTAACTCACTGCTGGAAGTGCTAACAATAACCCTAACCCTAACTCACTGCTGGAAGTGCTAGCCCTAACCCTAACCCTAACTCACTGCTGGAAGTGCTAACCTTAACCCTAATCCTAACTCACTGCTGGAAGTGCTAACCCTAACCCTAACTCACTGCTGGAAGTGCTAGCCCTGACCCTAACCCTAACTCACTGCTGGAAGTGCTAACCCTAACCCTAACTCACTGCTGGAAGTGCTAACCTTAACCCTAACCCTAACTCACTGCTGGAAGTGCTAATCCCTAACCCTAACCCTAACTCACTGCTGGAAGTGCTAACCCTAACCCTTACCCTAATTCACTGCTGGAAGTGCTAACCCTAACCCTAACCCTAACTCACTGCTGGAAGTGCCAACCCTAACCCTAACTCACTGCTGGAAGTGCTAGCCCTAACCCTAACCCTAACTCACTGCTGGAAGTGCTAACCTTAACCCTAACCCTAACTCACTGCTGGAAGTGCTAGCCCTAACCCTAACCCTAACTCACTGCTGGAAGTGCTAACCTTAACCCTAACCCTAACTCACTGCTGGAAGTGCTAACCCTAACCCTAACTCACTGCTGGAAGTGCTAGCCCTAACCCTAACCCTAACTCACTGCTGGAAGTGCTAACCCTCTCCCTAACTCACTGCTGGAAGTGCTAACCTTAACCCTAACCCTAACTCACTGCTGGAAGTGCTAACCCTAACCCTAACTCACTGCTGGAAGTGCTAACCTTAACCCTAACCCTAACTCACTGTTGGAAGTGCTAACCCTAACCCTAACTCACTGCTGGAAGTGCTAACCCTACCCCTAACCCTACCTCACTGCTGGAAGTGCTATCACTAACCCTAACTCACTGTTGGAAGTGCTAACCCTAACCCTAACTCACTGCTGGAAGTGCTAACACTAACCCTAACTCACTGCTGGAAGTGCTAACACTAACCCTAACTCACTGCTGGAGGTGCTAACCCTCGAACTGTCAAAGGGCAAATGTGTAGGTAAATTGCCAAAAAGTACAGAAATAGTAAACCAGTAATCATAGGAGATTTCAACGACCTTAATATTAACTGGGATAAAATCACTGTAAACGTTATAGATGGAGCAGAATTCTTAAAAGGCATTCTGGAGAACTTTCTTTTACCAGTTGTAAGCTGAAGAAAAGAAGGGACAATTCGAAATTTAGTTCTAGGCAATGAAGCTGGTAGGTGGGAAGGTTAGTAATGGGAGAGAATTTTTGTGGTCATGATCAAAATTCAATTCAATTTAGTATGGTTGTCGAAAAGGACGAAAATAGACCAAGAGTAAAAATTTTAAATTAGGAAAAGACCAATTTTACTAAGCTGAGATGTAATTCAGCAAGAGTGTACTGGGAACAACTACCTGAGGGTAGGTCAGTGAACGAGCAATGAGAAGCATTGAAGGAAGAGACAGTGGGCATTCATAACAAATAATGTTCCCACAAAGAAACAGCATGGGACTCACAAATCCAGAATCCCTGGGGCAGGATTTTACATCCCGTGGGCAGGCGCACGCCCAAACTGATCGGTCATAAAATAGTGCGTGATGATGTTGGGCAATTGTCCTGACGTCATCGTGCACTCGTGCAATATTTTGGGCAGCGGGCGCACGCGAGAGTCAGCAGTGCACCTGCCGACAATTAAGAGGCCTATTAAGGCCCTTAGTTAATTAATTAAAAGCAAATTTTCGCTGCCCATCTAACCTTACAGTAGGCGTAGCGGGCGAATCAGTCAGGTGACCTTTGAATTTTTTATGAAACCTCATCCACGGGCAGGATGAGGTTTCCAACAGTGGTTTTAAAAAAAGTAAAAATTTTTGGACGTAATTTTTAATGTGTCCCTGTTCGTGTGACTGAGTCATGTGTGGGGACACGTTTTTCTCATTTTAAAATCTTTACTTCTGTTCCTACAACTCTTCAGCTCCCTGCCCTCAGGGAGCTTTCAGTGCATGCTCCCACATACATGCATACACTCCTCCCACCCCCACCCTGGCAGCGCTGAGGTTCTGAGTGTGTATTTCACACTGGCTAGCCGTTAATTGGCCAGCCAGTGTGAAATCGTGGTCGGGGGCCGATCATGGGCGGCAGACCGTTTCCTGGCTGCTCCCTGGCCCGCCCACCACACCTGCCTGATGGCCGGAAAATCTAGCCCTGGGCGTCAAAGAGTCAGATAAGGCAAAAAAAGAAGCTGATGCCAGATGCCAAGTGCTCTATACTGAAGAAAGCCTGGAGGGTGCATGTTGCATATAAGGTATGAGACATGGCACATATAATCCTCAGTGCTGAGGCAGAGGATTGTGTAAGCAGACAAGAGATGCCAAGGGTACATCTGAGACAATGAAGGTTGAAGTTGTTCAGCTTTTTCTCCTGCCTAGCAAATGTTGGCCACTTCACCGCTTCTTTAATGTCCTTTAGATAAGAAAATCTGCCATCCTTACCCAGTCTGGCCTACATATGATTCCAGACCCATAGGCTCTTTACTGCCCCCTGAAATGGCTTAGCAGCCCCTCAGTTTAAGTGTAATCGGGGATGGGCAACAAACACTGACTTTGAAAGACGAGTGCAGCTCCAACAACACAAGAAAGTCGACAGCATCCAGGACAAAGCAGCCCGCTTGATTGGCACCCCATCCACCACCTTAAACATTCACTCCCTGCACCACTGACGCGCAGTGGAAGCAGTGTGTACCATCCACAAAATGCACTGCACTCACCAAACTCTCTCAACAGCACCTTCCAAATCTGCCTTTTACCATCTAGAAGAACAAGGGCAGCAGATGCATGGGAACACACCCACCTGCAAGCTCCACTCCAAGCATCACACTACCCTGACTTGGAGACTTGGAAATATATCATCGTTCCTTAACTGTCGCTGGGTCAAAATCCTGGGACTCCCTCCCTAACAGCACTGTGGATGTACCTACACCACATGAATGTAGTGGTTCAAGAGGCAGCTCACCACCGCCTTCTCAAGGGCAAATAGGGATGGGCAATAAATGCTGGCCTAGCCAGCAACGCCCACAACCTGTGAAAGAATAAAACAATGTCCTCCTGGACTTGGTTATCTTGGTCAGTAGTGGTGCTACAAGATGGTCTTGGTGATGAAAGTCCCCCATCATTCTGTACATTCTATGCCCTTGCTACCCTCAGCATTTCCTTCAGGTGCTGTTTAACTAGGAGTACTGAATCATCACCTGAGGGAGGGTGGTAAGTGGTAATTATCAGGAGGTTTCCTTGCCAATATTTGACCTATGAAACTTCATGGAGCCTGGAATCAATATTGAGGACTCCCAGAGCAATTCCCTCCCAACACTGTGCTATCACCTCTGGTGAGTCTGTCCTGTCAGTGGAACAGGGCATACCCAGGGATGGTGATGGTAGTGTCTGGGATGTTACCTGTAAGGTGTGATTCTGTGAGTATGACTATATAAGGTAGCTGGCTTGACTAGTCTGTGTACCAGTTCTCCCAGTTTTGGTGCATATGTACAGAAGTTAGTAATGTGGACTTGGCAGGGTTGACTGGCCATGGTGTACCATTGTTATTTTCAGTGCCTCGATGCTGCGTGTTGTGTCCAGTTTTATTCTTACTGTTTTCTGTAGCAGTTTGATGCAACTGAGTGGCTTGCTTGGCTATTTGATCAACTGATGGAGGGTGGTAGGTGATAAGCAGCAGGTAGTTTTTTTTATTCATTTGATGAGGGTGAGAACTGAGTGGCTTGTTAGGCCATTTCAGTGCTGTGGTCTGGAGTCACATGTAGGCCAGGTCAGGTTCCCTAAAGGACATTAGTGAACCAGATGGGTTTTTATGACAATCGTTTCATGGTATCATTAGACTTCTAATTCCAGATTTTTTATTGAATTCAAATTTCACCATCTGCCATGGGCATTACCCTGGGTCTCTGGATTACTAGTCCAGTGACAACATCGTTACTCCCTCACCTCCCCTTCACAAGTTACCTTGCCCTTTATAGCTTTTTAGCCAGTTCTGGGCACTGCACCTCAGAAAGGATATATTGGCCTTGGGGGTGGGGGTAGGGGGGATAGATACAGTGCAGATTCACCAGAATGATACTGAGGCTAAAAGGGAGGAATTATGAGGCCAGATTAGTTTTATTGCCTTGAGTATAAAGGATTAAGGGTGATCTAACCTAGATGTTTACTATGATTATAGGAGTTAATAAGGCAGATAGAGAGAAATTATTTCCTCCTGTGGGGAGTCCAGTAAAAGGGGCATAATATTAACATTAGAACTGTGCCATTCAAGTGCAATGCCAGGAAACACTCCATCAAGCCAAGGGCAGTGGAAACCTCGCCCAAAAAAGCTACTGATGCTAGGTCAATGGAAAATTGATAGCTTTTTGTTAGGCAAATGCATTATCTGGAACCAAGGCGGGTGGGTGAAATTACGATACAGATCATCCATGGACTAATGGAATGACAGAAGAAGCTTGAGGGCTGAATGGCCTACTCCTGTTTCTATGTTCCCATGCAACTATATACTAATAGTAAACCTCCAGACCCGGAGCCAGAGTATTAAATGTGGTGGAGTCAATGTGCTGTCCTGGATTATCTCACCTGATGAGCAATAGCTTGCAGAATGAATCTAAAGAGTCATTGTATCCATGAGGAATTACTGCTTCTTCTGGGGCATCAGCATCAAACCAGGCTTTCCAAATCTTCTCACTGTTAGTTATCTGTAACCATATCCCAAACAATAAAAATCAGCATTCAAAAATTCAAGGTATATTCACTATTAAAACACTGTGAGTGGCAGAATTATTGGGCTGACTTTCCAGCCTTTCTGCCTGATAGAAATAGGATGATAACACCCCAAAAATGGCATTAAATTATCACTGTGGCAATATTCACTAGGGGCAGAATTTTCACCTTGGCGGATGGGCACGCGCCTGACTTGCTCGATCGTGAATTGAGGCGCGATGATGTCAGGCGAGTGTCCTGATGTCAATGTACAGTCGCGCGATAGTTCAGTCGGCGGGCGCGAGCGGGAATTGGCAGCACGCCGGCCGACAATTACAAGGCTGATTAAGGTCATTAAAGTATTAATTAACTTAAAATTTTTTGCTGCCCATCCAACCTTACAGTTGGTGGGCAGGCGAAAAGGCCAAGCGGCCTTTGCACTTTTTAGGAAACCTCATCCACAGGTTGGATGAGGTTTCCAACACCAAATGAAAATAAAATAAAAATTTTTACGTCTTATTCATAACATGTCCCTGCTCATGTGACAGAATCACATGAGGGGACATGTTTTTTAACATTTAAAAAATTTTTATTTCTGTTTTTCAGAACTCTTCATCTCCTTGAGGCAGCTCTCTGCCCGATCGCGGGCAGCGGTCAGCTTTCTGACCGCCCCACCCCGCCCCCACCGAGTCCACCCGACAAGGGCTAGATTTTGCCCTCGGTATACTGTCAGTCTCCAGAGTCAGGCGGGAGTCCCATTTAAGGTGGAATTTGGAATCCTATGATGTCAATAGGACCCTGATTGTTAGTTTGGTCTGAACTGGCTGGAGTGAGTGTTGTGTAAAGTCTGGTCAGTACGAACTCGTGGTCAAAGAAGACCTGAAAGGAAAATTTCACATTCTCTATGTTAGGTGGCAAGGGTTCCTCCCAGCCCTTCAAGAGTAGTCTGGGTCACAGCCAAGAAGAGGAGATGGGGAGAATGTCAAGAGATGGAGAGGGCAGACTATCAGGTGGAGGAGTGGGGAGACAGTCAGCGGAGGAGGGGAAGAGAGACAGAGGAGAGATTCATCTGCCATACCTGTCCATTCCACCAGCCTGTCAATGTCCTCTTGAAGTCTATTGCTATCTGTCCTCCTCACTGTTCACAATATTTGCAAGGGCATAATGTTACATTCCCCCGGCAGCAGGTTTGTAGGAGGGCTGGCCATGAAATTTCTCAGATAGTATTCCCGCCAGGTTCCCACCCACCCTGACCTCACTGCAATTTTACACTGGGTCAGTGAGGCCGTGGCTGGTTGGCCTGCCCTTGCCCCAATTGGTAAATTATTGACAACTTAAGGGCTTTTTCCCATCCAGCCTCAATTTTCAGGCTGGTGGAAGGTGTTCAGGGGTGGGGGGAAGCCTGAAAAGTAATGCTGTTCAGGCCTGAGGCTGGTTGGGAGAAGGCGGGGGGGCGGTGACACCTCTAACAGCAGCCTTCTTTTAATATCGGGCGTCCCCACAAATGGACAGGCCCCTGCAGGTCCTCCCTCCCCCTCTGACTTTTACACTAACACCCCCGCCCCCGCCCCCTGCTGCCTACCCCCCCGGGCCTCATCACTCCACCCCACCCCCTCTTAAACCCCAAAACTTATCTGGTTCTGGACTTCCAGGGTGTAGGGTCTGGGGACTGGTTACAGTCCTTATCCTCTCCACTGCACCTCTGGCTCTGCAGGGACTAGAGATCCTTCAGCCAATCAGAATAGCTGGCAATTCTCTGAGGGAGGACTTCCTCCTGAGTGTCCGCAAAACAATTGTTCACCACTACTCTGTCACGCAGCCAGTTTCGTATCCATGCTGCCACTGCCCCTTTTATTCCAAGGGCTTCGACTTTGCTGGCAAGCCTATTATGCGACACTTTATCATGTCTTTTGAAAGTTCATGTACACCACAAAAAAATGTATGACCCTCAACAATCCATTCTCTTAGAGGAACATAGGAAATAAGAGCAGGAGTAGGCCATTCGGCCCCTCGAGCCTGCTCTGCAATTAAACTAGATCATGGCTGATCTTCTACCTCAATGCCATTTTCCCATACTTCCCTCTGTCCTTGCCCTTAATGTCATTAATGTCTAGAAATCTTTGGATCTCTGTCTTGAATCTACTCAATGACAGTCTTCTGGGGCAGATGATTCCAAAGATTTAATGCCTTCTGAATGAAAAAAAATCCTCCTCATCCCATTCCTAAATGGTCTAAAACTTATTTTGAGACTGTGTCCCTTGGTCCTAGACTTCCCCCCCACAGCCAGGGGAAATATCCTTCCTTCTTCTACCCTGTCAAGCCCTGTAAGCATTTTGTAAGTTTCAATAAGATTACCTCTCATTCTTCTAAACTGTAGAGGATATAGGCCCAATCTCCTAAATCTCTCCTCATAAAAGAATCCTGCCAGCCCAGGAATCAGTCTGGTAGATCTTTGTTGCATTCCCTCTCTGGCATATGTATCCTTCCTTAAGTAAGGAGACCAAAACTGTACACAATACTCCAGGTGCTGTCTCACCAAGGCTGTATACAATTGTTTATTAATTAGCCTTTTCTCATTGCATAGTACCAGATTTAAAATAGCCCATTCCATAATAAATTCCTTAACATACTGCTCGAGAAAACCACCTTGTATACATAGCAGGAATTCACCCTTGTTAGCATTAGTGCTAATTAGTTTTACCCAGTCAATATGTAGATTGAAGACCTCATGTTTACTGGATTACCCCTGTTACATGCACCTCTAAATTCCTGATTTATACCGTGCCCTACATTACCACGACTGTTTGGTGGATACAACTCCCACCAATGTTTGCTGCTCATTGCTGTTTCTCAGCTCTACCCAAACCGATTCTACATTTTGATCTTCTCATCTAAGATCCTCTCTTACTAACGTACTGATCTGATTTTTTTATTAACAGCACTATCCCACCTTCTTTTCCTTTTTGGCTATCCTTCCTCAATGTCAAATACCCTCGAATATTCAGTTCCCAGCCTTGGCAGCCATGTCTCCGTAATGGTAATTAGATCATACCTGTTTACTTTTATTTGTACCTTGTTGTGATTACTGTATGCATTCAGATGGAATGCCTTTAATTTTGCCTTTTTAAAATTTGACCACATTTTCACCCAATTTGATGCTGACCTTTGTTTCTGCTGCCTTACAATTTCACTTTCTATTTTTCTTCCTACCGTCAGCTTTATACCTCTCCGCTCTGAATTCCCTCTCAGGTTTCCATCCCACTGTCAACCTCTGTTAAACCCTCTCCAAAAGCACTAGAAAATCCCCCTGCGAGGATATTGGTCTTGGTCTTTCTAAGCTGTAACCCACCCTGCTTGTACAGGTTACACCTGCCCCAGAACAGGTCCCAATGCCTCAGAAATCTAAAGCCCTCCCCCCTGTACCAATTCTCCAGCTAAACGTTCATTTGCTGTATCTTCCTATTTCTGTACTCACTAGCACATTGCATTGGGAAAATCCTGACATAACTGCCTTTGAAGTCCTTCTATCAATCTTTTTCCTAGCCCTCTAAAATCCAATTTCAAGACCTCATTCCTCTTTCTACCTATGCTATTGGTACTGATGTGGACCATGACCTCTGGTTGTTCACCCTCCCACATAAGAACATCCTGCAGTGCTCAATGACATCCTTGACCCTGGCACCAGGGATGCAACATGCCATCTTGGAGTCACATCTGGATAGTGCAAAGGCTATGGGCCCTAACAATATTCTGACAATAGTACTTAGACAATAGACTTGTGCTCCAGAACTTGCCATGCCCCTAGCCAAGCTGTTCTAGTACAGCTACAACACTGGCATCTACCCGGTAATGTGGAAAATTGCCCAGCTATGTTCTGTACATAAAAAGCAGGTCAAATCCAACCCGGTCAATTACCGGCCCATCAGTCTACTCTCGATCATCAGTAAAGTCATGGAAGGGGTCAACAACAGTGCTATCAAGTGGCACTTGCTTAGCAATAACCTGCTCACTGATGCCCAGTTTGCGTTCTGCCAGGGTCACTCGGCTCCCGACCTCATTACAGCCTTGGTTCAAACATAGGCAAAACAGATTACCTCCAGAGGTGAGGTCAGAGTGACTGCCCTTCACATCCAGGCAGCATTTGACCGAGTGAGGCATCAAGGAGCCCTGGCAAAACTGGAGTCAATGGGAACCAGGGGGAAAATTCTCCGCTGGTTGGAGTCATACCTAGCACAAAGGAAGATGGTTGTGGTTGTGGGAGGTCAGCCATCTCAGCTCCAGGACATCACTGCAGGAGTTCCTCAGGGCAGTGTCCTCGGCCCAACCATCGTCAGCTGCTTCATCAATGACCTTCCTTCCATCATAAGATTGGGAGTGGGACTGTTTGCTGATTATTGCACAATGTTCAGCACTATTGGTGACTGCTCAGATACTGAAGCTCCCATAACACTCAAGAAGCTTGGCATGGTGCATGTCTAAAGGCAGCAAGGCCTGGAACAATGTCCAGGCTTGGGCTGACAAGTGGCAAGTAACATTCACGCCACAAAAGTGCCAGGCAATGACCATTTCCAACAAGAGAGAATCCAACCATTGCCCCTTGACATTCCATGGCATTACCATCATTGAATCCCCCACTATCAACATCCTGGGGGTTACCATTGACCAGAAACTGAACTGGACTAGCCACATAAATGCAGTGGCTATAAGAGCAGGTCAGAGGCTAGGAACCGTGTGACGGGTAACTCACCTCCTGACTCCCCAAAGCCTGTCCACCATCTACAAGGCACAAGTCAGGAGTGTGATGGAATACTCCCCACTTGCCTGGATGAGTGCAGCTCCCACAACACTCAATAAGCTTGACACAGTCCAGGACAAAGCAGCCTGCTTGATTGGCACCACATCCACCAACATTCACTCTCGCCACCACCGATACACAGTGGCATCAGTGTATACCATCTACAAAATGAAGTTCAGGAATTCACCAAGGCTGCATCGACAGCACCTTCCAAACCCACGACCACTACCATCTAGAAGGACAAGGGCAGCAGATAAATGGGAACACCACCACCTGGCAGTTCCCCTCCAAGTCACTCACCATCCTGATTTGGAAATATATCACCGTTCCTTCTTATAATAATATGCAGATGTATGAAAATTAGGTTCCTAACGTTCGGTGGTGGCAAAGGTGGCCCGTCATTGAGGGGTGGAGCAGATGGTTGAAAACCGGCTTCATGGTGGCCATGTTGACCTTCCTGCCATATTGTCCACTCATGCCTGCCAACGGGCATGGAAAATTCTGCCTGTTATCTCTTTCACTCAAACACTTCAACGCCAGTTTTTAACTTTTTTGTTATTCATTTACTGGATGTGGGCTTTGCTGATTGGGCCAGCATTTATTGCCCAACCCTAGTTGCCCTTGAGATGATGGTGGTGAGCTGACTGCTTGAACCGCTGCAGTCCCGGTGATGTAGGTACACCCACAGTGCTGTTAGGGAGGGAGTTTCAGGATTTTGACCCAGTGACAGTGAAGGAACGGACATATATTTCCAAGTCAGGATGGTGAGTGACTTGGAGGGAAACTTCCAGGTGGTGATGTTCCCATCTATCTGCTGTCCTTGTCCTTCTAGATGGTAGTGGTCATGGGTTTGGTGAGTGCTGTCTATGGAGTCTTGATGAATTCCTGTAATGCATCTTCTAGATGGTACACACTGCTGCTACTGTGCATTGGAGGTGGAGGGAGTGAATATTTGTGGATGTGTTGCCAATCAAGCGGGCTGCTTTGTCTTGGATGGTGTCAAGCTTCTTGAGTGTTGTGGGAGTTGCATTCGTCCAGGCAAGTGGGGAGTATTCCATCACACTTCTGACTTGTAGATGGTGGACAAGCTTTGGGGAGTCTGGAGGTGAGTTACTCATTGCAGGATTCCCAACCTCTGACCTGTTCTTGTAGCCACAGCAATTATATGGCTAGTCCAGTGCAGTTTCTGGTCAATGGTAGCCCCCAGGATGTTGATATTGGGAGATTCAGTGATGGTAATGCCGTTGAATGGCAAGGGACGATGGTTAGATTCTGTCTTATTTCTGTTCGTGCAGTATATGGCTCAGTCTCAGCCTGCAGGTCCCATCTATAATGGCTTTCAAGGTTCAACTATGGGACCACAAAAGACAGGTTACTGCTATCCAGCACTACCTTCTCTGCAGTTACTGCTATTCACTCAACCCACTGGCCAACCCTCTCAGAGCTGACCGTCTCCCATTAAAATGCAACCAGAATGAAATGACTTTGAAATGATTAATAAATGCAGCATGCTGATAAGATTAGTCATAATAATGAATTTCTTGTGTTGCAACAAGTTTATAATTTAAGGATATGTTTGTTTTTAACTGTAATTCTTTAAGCTTGTTTATTGAGCCAAATGGTGCTGCATGAGTATAAGCTGAAAATAGGTACAATACCTGGGTCAGTATGTCTTCAAACTGAGTGAGTTTTCTCAGCTCCACCAAATTCAACCAGGTCATATCAGGGATCCAGCGGAAAGGTTTATTTGGACTGGCTTTAAGGTCAAGGGCTGCTCCACCTATACAATTGGGCAAAGAATTCATCTTTAGTAAAATGGTTCTCTAGTATCCCTGTCAACATTCCTTCCTGAGCCAACACACGAAAAGCCATATCGTTCAGTCATCGAATCATTATGGCACAGAAAGAGGCCATTGGGTCTATCAGGTCCATGCCTGCTCTCTGTTGAGCAATCTTATCAGTCCCATTGCCCTTCTCTATCCCTGCAACCCTGCAAATTGATTTCACTCAAGTGCTCAACCAATTTCCTTTTCAAATCATTGATCGCTTCTGCTGCGACCTTCCTTGTAGGCAGTGAGTTCTAGGTCATTATTACTCTTCACATTCCCCTTGCATTTCATGCCCAAAACCTTGTAACTGTCTCGCATCGGCCTTGTACTGACGGCTAATGGAAACATCTTTTCTTTGTCTACCTTATCTAAACCTGCCATAATCTTGTACAACTATCTAATCTCCCTTCAATCTCCTTTTCTCCAAGGAGAACAACCCCAGCTTCTCCAAACTAACCATGTAGCTAAAATTCATCATCCCTGGAAATGTTCTGGTAAATCTCCTCTGTACCCTTTCAGGTACCCTCATATCTTTCCTAAAATGTGTTGACTACAACTGGACTCAATACTCTTGCTGTAGCCTAACAAAAGATTTATAAAGGTTTATAATTACTTCCCTGCTAGTCAGAAAATAATTATTAATGATCCTGTAGAAAATGATCCTCTAGGGAAGAGTGATCATAATATGGTAGAATTTCACACTCATTTCAAGCATGAGAAACTTGGGTTTGAAACTAATGTCTTAAACTTGAATAGAGGAAATAACAAAGGTATAAAGAGGAATTTGTTGAAATGGACTTGAAAAATAAATTAAAAGGTAAGCCAAGGAGAAGCAGTAACAGATATTTAAGAAGATATTTCATAATTCTCAAAAAAGATACATTCCATTGAGAAGGAAGTATTCTGCAAGAAGGGTGAACTATCCATGGCTTACAAAGGAAATTAAGAATGGTAACAAAGGCTTACAATGATGTGAAAATTAATAGGTAGGTCAGAAGAATGGGGAAATTACAGAAACCAGCAAAGGATGGCTTAAAAAATAAAGAGGGAGAAAATGAGAGTAAACTAGCAAGAAATATAAAAACCAGATGGTTAGAGCTTCTACACATGTATAAAAAGGAAGAGAATAGCTAAGTAAACATTGGTTCTTCAGAGGATGAGCCTGGAGAATTAATCAGAAGCAAGAAAATGGCAAAGGCTTTGAACAAATATTTTGCATTTGTCTTTATGGTAGAAGACACTAAAAGCATCACGATTATCAGGGACAAAATTGCTGGGCCATTATTATTATTAGTCATAAAAGTGACATTCACAGCTACTGCCACTTCCTTCAGCATGGCACAACACATCCCAGGTAGGTAATTCCTTCTGCGCATATCTGTCAGGGTAAAATTTCAATGAGTACCTTTCATTAGCTCATGGATTACTTGGCCAAATGTCTTCGCCCCCTTTTGTCCTATTCCCTTTCACCTCTGTTGACTATTTTGAGTAGCTGAGGCAGCCTTTAAATCCTCCCACATTTGTTTTCTGACATCCCCTTGGGTTGGAACTTAACTTTCCAACTGCTGACTTGTATAGTTAATGGGGATTTGCAACAAGGCCACTGCTGGTTCACTGTAGTGCCCAGAATTTTGACTTTGTCGCACTGCCAGCAATGGGGTGAGTCACCAAGAATTTTAAGCTGCTAAAAAAAAAAATCTATAATCTGCACTAAAAACAAAAAAAATGTTGGAAAAACTCAGCAGGTCTGGTAGCATCTGTGGAGAGAGAAACAGAGTTAACATTTTGAATCGGTATGACTTCAGAACTGGAGAGGTAGAAATGTAGTGGATTTTATACTGTTTAAGAGGGAGTGGAGCAGGTGGAGCAAAATAGAAGGTCAGGGATATCATGGACATAGGACAAAGGGAGTGTGAATGGTAGTGGTGAAGACTAAAGAAGGTCCTAATAACAGCAATAAGGTAAGGTAGCAGAATGTGTTAACAACAAATCAATGGTCAGTGCTCTGTGAGAGCAAAACATAAGAGCAAGGGACAGATGGCCCTGTGGGTTAACGGGAGGTGGGGGGGTTGGGGAGAAAAAAAAGGACCAAAAAAGGGGTCAAGATGGAGCAGAGAGTTCATAGTCTGAAGTTGTTGAACTCAATGTTAAGTCTGGAAGGCTGTAAAGTGCCAAATCGGAAGGTGAGTTGCTGTTCCTCCAGTTTGCTTTGAACTTCACTGGAACATTGCAGCAGACCAAGGACGGACATGTGGGCATGAGAGCAGGGTGATGTGTTGAAATGGCAAGCGACAGGAAGGTCTGGGTCATGCTTGCAGTCAGACCGAAGGTGTTCCGCAAAGCGGTCACCCAGTCTGCGTTTAGTCTCCCCAATGTAGAGGAGGCCACGTTGGGAGCAGCGAATACAGTAGACCAAATTGAAGGAGGTGCAAGTGTAGTGCTGCTTCACCTGAAAGGAGTGTTTGGGGCCTTGCATAGTGAGGAGCTCTGAAGAAGAGTCATATTGATTCAAAACGTTAACTGTTTCTCTCTCCACATACGCTGCCAGAACTGCTGAATTTTTCCAGCATATTCTGTTTTTATTTCAGATTTCCGGTATCCGCACTATTTTGTTTCTATAATCTGTACATCCATTTTAAGCACATGGAATAGAATAGCTTCAGTACTTAATTCTCTACTTTCAGCTGAGATTCTCCTGAATGAAATGTGGTACCTTTTATCAGGGTCTGAAATTCATTGTATTTGATGTATCCTCGTTCAAGGTTAATCTTCAGAGGCAGCAATAAAGTGAAAAGGAACTTGTGAGTTTCATAAAGACCACGCACTGAATATTTAAACACTTCATAGGTCAGGTAGTCAATAATGTTTCTGATTCGCTTTGTAGCAACAGGTGACTTCTTCGATCTACATGGAAAAAATCAGAAAACCAGTGTGATGGTCAAACTCAGGATTAGTTTAAATTAAAATGTGTCAGGAGTAGCTGTTCATTCGCAGAATATAAAGGTGAGTTTTGTGCTGAAACCTTCCACTGATTTAAAAAAAATGCTGCATAAAGAGTTGTATAGACTTCACAGCATAGAAACAAGCCATTCAGCCCAACTGATCTATGCTGATGTTTATGCTCCACATAAGCCTTCACCACCCAATTCCAACCTTATCGGCATAACCTTTTATTCCTTTCCCCTTCATGTAGATATCCAGCTTCTCCTGAATTTTCCTATTGTTTGTATGTCTATGCTGTTTATAAATGACCCATACTTTTGGGCCCTCCAGAAGTAGAAACAATTTCTTTACAGTTACCCTATTAAAATTCTTCAGAATTTTCAAGACCTCTCAGCTATCTGTTTGAATGAGAGAAAAAAGACCTGGCTTGCTCAGTTTTCCTGAGACTTTTAACCTCTCAATTGTGACATCATTCTTATAAATCTTGTTTGCACCTTCTTCAGTTCCTCTATATCCTGCTTGAAATATGGAGATCAGAACTGTACACTGTATTCTAAAGGATGTCTCACCAAATGTAGGGTTAATATTTCAGGTCAATAATCTTACAACAGTGTTCTGACAAAATAGGCTGAATTTTCTGGCTGGCGGGGGGGGGGGCGGAGCAGGAGTGGGCACAGGTGGCGATCGGGTCCTCGCCGCCATTTTACACAGGCAGGCCAATTAAGGCCCGCCCAGCATGAATCGTGGCTCCCGAGGACAGCGGGAGTGGGCAGGCGGTGGCGGGTCTGCAATGACCACCAGGTTCAATGGCGACCCGCGGCCTAATTTAACAAGTTGCTGCAGCCTTTCTAATCATGGCCAGGGGAAGGGCTTCCCAGAGCGATGCTGGTGAGCAGGCCAGGCAGGAGGGTAGGGCAGCGGGGACACTGTGCCCCTCATTTTTCCAATGATTGCCTTGCTGCCCTCTTCAAAGAGATGGCAGCACGGCAAGAGGCCCTGGTACCCCAGGACACAAGGAGGAGGCCCCTCCACATGATGAAACGTGCCTGGGAGGAGGTGGCGGAGGTGGTGAGCTCCCGTGACGTGGTGCAATGCACCTGGACCGAGTGTCGCAAACGCTTCAATGACCTGTTGCGCTCAGGAAGGGTGAGTACCATGTCAGCATTGGTCACTTAACCCAGCAGGTCGGTTTACCCCCCTGCTGCCCCCCCGTCCCCCACGTCTGAGCGTAGTGACTGCACTGAATCATTGATGGCATGTGTCCTTTGCTGGGTGGGCAAGCAGATACTGCAAATGCTGAGGTCACCCTGAGAGGGTGGTGAAGAGATGGGTTCTGCCCCCACAGCATGTGGCACACTGAGACCCACATTACTGTTTTGGGGGCAACCTGGAGGAGCTGCACCTAGGCGCAGAGATGGAACTCTGACATGTCAAAGCCAGGGTGATGACCTGCTAGGAGGGGAGCTTCAAGGTGGCGTGGCACCGATCGATCTACTGTCCTCTCTGCTCCACGTGCTTGCACCTCCTTGCTATGGAAGGTTAGACCGTGTGGTGCCTGATGTGATGTAGGCAGCATTTGGCCAAGGGGGTGGGGGGTGGTGGGACAGGCCTAGTATCTTTGTGTGAGTGTTCAGCAGCAGAGGGGTGAGAAGACACTGGAGCCCTGCAATGTCCCACTCTGGTTGGGGTGGGCCGTCCGCGAAGAGTGACCAGGTACAATTAACACTAATCGATGCTCTTCTCTCCTTTTCAGGAGAAGAATGCACATAATGCTGCCGAGCGGGCGAGGACTGGCGGAGGGCCGGCACAGTTGGCGAATCTCAGCTGCTTCAAGCAGGAGGCCCTAGATCTGGAGAGGCGCCATGCACCCAGGTCCACCAGTGTTGGTGAGGCTGGGGTGCCACAGGCAGGTATGTTTGCCCAGCAGTAAGGTCACCATTGTTCTCCCAATAGCCAATGCAGTGCTGAATGTTCAGTGATTGAAGTTTGCAAAATGGCTTGACCATTGCTTATGGAAGGATGAGCACATAATGACCCGGGGGACAGGGATGCACATTGACATTGTCTCCATGTTAACTGATCCACTGTTCTTGTTCTCCCTCTCAGCATCATCGGAGCAGGGCCGAGAGGAGGAGCAGTAGAGGCCCCCTCTCATACCTGAGGACCCTGAAGTCACAGGCTCATCAGCGTCATACCATCTCAACCAGGCAGGCGCCAGTGCAGATACTATGACCTTGGTGGGAATTCGAACATCGGCTAGTGTCCCAGAGCACAGCAGTGAGGGCACTTCACAGTCGCTGGAGGAGCTGGCAGAGACAGAGTGTGCCCATGGCACCAGCAGTCGGGGGACTGCAGGGGACCAGGCACATGCTCAGTCGGTGCCCGATGATGTGCATCTGGAGTCATTTGCGACGCAGCAAACACAGGAAATGCGGCCAGGTGTGTGGGAGCATCTGGTGGAGATACATGAGGCTATGCTTGGCTTGGTGTCCGTGGTGCAGGAGTCTACATGGACTATCGCCGAAGCAATGTGCCTCATGTCTGAGTGCCATGCGTCCTCCATGGAGAGAGTGGCGACTCTTGTGGACAGGCTCCTCCAGGAGACCCATCAGGGCTTCCTGGGGATGCGCTTGGACCAGCAAGCCCTCACATCGGCATTGACCTCAACGGGTCAGTGTCAGTGTGGGAGATGGTCTGGGCACCAAATTTCCCAGCTCGGTGCCCATCCATCCACAGTGAGCAGGGAGGTTCGAAGTGACCTCACGTCGACGCAGCCTGTCATCCCTGCGGGCTCCTTTCAGGGCGCTCCAGATGAGGGCGGCAGCTCCTCCGCCCCTCTGTCAGTGACCATTGCATTCGGTCAGGCTGTAACGACTGGGGAGATGCCAGCTGTGGAACTGGCAGCTCCCTCCCAGGCGGGGCCGGCACAGGCTCCACGGGCCAGGGGACTGCCGCCAAGGTCATCGAGGCCAACAGGACAGCAGAGTCAGCAGGCTGTCTCAGATGCCACTCCCAGCGAGGGGTCAGCATCAAGACGTAGCACCAGAAAATGTAAACATAAGGCACACCACGGGTTTATCACCGGTGCTTTTGTGTTGGCCTGCAATGAAGTTTTTTGAGTTAGTGTGATTTTGAACACCTTTTTCATTTCATTTCATTAAGTTTCTTTGGTTGTAATATTAAATTCAGACATGTCACCGTGGCTGAGGGTGCCTCTTTTGTTCTGCAGGTGGATGGTTTCCAAAAATGTAGAGTGCTTTGATGGACATTCAGCTTTATTAACAAGGGTCTTAGTTAATGTTCCTAACCAGGCATATTTTGCACTTAGGTCTCGAATATGGAGCATACAGCCCAGGCTTGTCCTGGAGGTCCATCTGTGGTGTGCTAGCTGAAGGTTCATTGGATTAAAGCCTCCCGGGTGTCTCTGCCTCCCTGGAGTATGCCTGGGTCAGCGTCTATCCCCGCAACATTTCCCTGTGCCTGCTCATCCTCGGACTCACTGCTGGACTCATCGTGTACAGCCGCTGCATCTCCATCTTCATCATCCACAGCATTCCCCCTTTCCAGCGCAAGATTTTGGAGAGCGCAGCATGCAACCACAATCAGTGACACACGATCTGGGGGGTACTGAGCGGTCTAGGCATTGGAAACGCATCTTGAGAAGACCGATGGTTCTCTCCACCACAGCCCTTGTGGAGGCGTGGCTCCTATTATACCGCTGCTCAGCTTCTGTTCTTGGATGGCGGAGAGGTGTCATGAGCCACCTTCTGAGGGGATAGCCCGTGTCACCCACAGTCAGTCATCCAGCTGGGCTGGACAACTGAAGAGCCCCAGCACCTGGGAGTGTCTGAGGATGTAGGCATCGTGGGAGTTGCCTGGGTACCTAGCACAGACTTGTAGAATCAGCATCCTGTGATCACACACTATCTGCATATTCATGGAGTGGAAACCCTTCCTGTTGACGAAGGCACTGGGCTCACCTGCTGGCACCTTGATGGCCACACGTGTACAGTCTATTGCACCCTGGATGTAGGGGAAGCCAGCAATGGCTGTGAAGCCTCTGGCTCGCTGTGTCTGTCTTGCCTGGTCCCAACAGTAGTGGATGAAGGTCAATGCACACCTGAACAGAGCGTCTGTAACCTGCTTGACATAATTGAGCACAGCTGATTGGGAGACACCGCAAAGATCACCCACCGAGCCCTGGAAGGAGCCAGAGGCATAGAAGTGGAGGGCAGCTGTGACCTTCAGAACCGCTGGCATGGGGTGTCCACCAACACAGTTAGGGAAGATCTCAGGGCCAATCACCTGACAGATATAGTTGACTGTCTCCCTTGAGAGACGGAGCCTCCTTCGCACTGCACCTCAGGCATATTGAGGTAGCTGCTTCATCACCTGTAAACCCTGGCAGCAGAATAGTGGCGTCTTCTGCGGCCCCTTCTGCCTTGGACAACCTCTTGGCCCTGCACCCCTGGTGCCCAGCCTGACATCCCAAAGGTGGCTCCCCTGGAGGCTGAATGTGCACTCCTGGTCACCTCCCACTTCTAGGACGCCCTTCCTCCCCAAAGGAGGTGTCTCCAATGGAGAGTTCAGCTCCCATTCCCAGGCTAAGGGAAGGCTTCCTGTGATCACACACTATCTGCACATTCATGGAGTGGGCAGTGAGCAGACAGTGAGCCGACCCCTTTCCCAGGACAGGGAGCCGATCCCGTTCCTGGGACAGGGAGCCGACCCCGTTCCCGGGACAAGGAGCGGACCCCTTTCCCGAGACAGGGAGCGGACCCCTTTCCCGGGACAGGGAGCGGACACCTTTCCTGGGACAGTGAGGGGACCCGTGTCCCGGGACAGGGAGCGGACCCCTTTCCTGGGACAGTGAGGGGACCCGTGTCCCGGGACAGGGAGCGGACCCCTTTCCCGGGACAGGGAGCAGACCCGTTTCCTAGGACAGGGAACGGACCCCTTTCCCGGGACAGTGAATGGACCCGTGTCCCGGGACAGGGAGCGGACCCTTTTCCCGGGACAGGGAGTGGACCCGTGTCCCGGGACAGGGAACGGACCCGTTTCCCGGGACAGTGAGCGGACCCGTTTCCCGGGACAGGAAGCGGACCCGTTTCCTAGGACAGGGAGCGGACCCCTTTCCTGGGACAGTGAATGGACCCGTGTCCCGGGACAGGGAGCGGACCCTTTTCCCGGGACAGGGAGTGGACCCGTGTCCCGGGACAGGGAACGGACCCGTTTCCCGGGACAGTGAGCGGACCCGTTTCCCGGGACAGGGAGCGGACCCGTTTCCCGGGACAAGGAGCGGACCCTTTTCCTGGGACAGTGAGCGGACCCGTTTCCTGGGACAGGGAGCGGACCCCTTTCCCGGGACAGGGAGCGGACCCGTTTCCCGGGACAAGGAGCGGACCCTTTTCCCGGGACAGTGAGCGGACCCTTTTCCTGGGACAGGGAGCAGACCCTTTTCCTGGGACAGTGAATGGACCTGTGTTCCGGGACAGGGAGCGGACCCCTTTCCCGGGACAGGGAGCGGACCCGTTTCCTAGGACAGGGAGCGGACCCCTTTCCCGGGACAGTGAATGGACCCTTGTCCCGGGACAGGGAGCGGACCCTTTTCCTGGGACAGTGATCTGACCCCTTTCCCACTATGTTTGATGGACTAAAGGATTTGAGTCATATCTCTTGACAATGCTTATTTGATAACTCACATCCTAGAAAGTAGCTCTTCCCCATTTCCTCAAGCTGACAACAAGCCTATCTGTGCGTTTCCAATCTTTGTATTTTTATGTCAGATTCCCAGCATTGACTGTTTTCTAATATTCATTGATGATGTCAGTCTCACATCCGCACACGTCTAGTATGATTGGTTTAGATTACTTTTTGTAAACCTTTGCTTTACAATTTACTGGCAATATGTCATCTAACAGTATTGAGAAGCATACCTGGCCATGGAGAGGTCAAATAACTTCAGAAATTGTGCAAGTGAAGTCTGGTACATGATGTTAACCATGCTCATTTCTGTAATGAGGAAATACAGGATACTACCACGAGTGGCTGCTGGCCGATATTCCTCCTGTGCAGTGTTAATTTTTATCTCCGTCTCCGCTGCCACATGCAGCTTCTCACTAACTTCGGTTGCTGTCGATTTTGTTACCTGAAGGACTCCAATCAAAGACTCATCCTCCACCAGTGAACCTGAAAAGAAGTCCACAGAGCTGATCAAGACCTCATTCCTCATGGCTATGAGCTAAAAGTGCATAGCATATTCTATTACATAGTAATAGGCCACTTGGCTGAACAGAACCATGCTGGTGTTTATGCTCCACATGAGCCTTATTGTCTCCCTTCTGAGAAGATTTACAAAACTCAGTTTGATGCTTTCCTCAGGGCAATGATAAAAATTTTTGACAGAATATTCTTTGAAGGTCTTTCCTTTGCCAGAGAGAGACTGGTATAGATCTTCAGATTATAGATTATTCAAATTAATGACTATTATTATCTTTATTAGTTCAACTATTTCAGACCATAAATTCTGTCTCCCCATTTCACTTCCTTTTTTTTGGCATGCACCAGTCTTAAACCTTGTTTATCATTTATTTGCTTTCGGTCACAGCCGTTCATTATTCTGTCATTCATACCCACCCTGGACAAATCTTTTGATTCTTTATTATAACTGTTACCACACCCTTTGCTTTTTGTACCATAAAATCTTTTGCCAGTTAACCTTTCCTAACCTCCAACCTATCATCCTCCCCTTTTCCCCTCCCCCAATTCACTTAAAACCTATTACATTTCTATCTTTCCTTGCCCTGAAACGTTAACTCTGTTTCTGTCTCCACAGATGCTGCCAGGTCTGCTGAGTCTTTCCCCCATTTTATGTTTTTATTTCAGATTTCCAGTATTTGCAGTATTTTGCTTTTGTTCTGTGTTGTGTTGGTTTATTTTTATCAGACTGGTGCAAAATATTAGAAGCAGGGAGTGTAGCTGCATAAGAAATGAATATGTAAAATGGTTAACCAGTGAGGTATTTACCTTTGGTAGTGCTGAGTTTGAATAGCAGGTTATCCTCCAATTCCTTCATTTTGCGTTTGTTGGCAGTGACTTCCTCCATCAGCTGTACACGCTCTGCTTCCAGCTCCTAAATTATCATAGGTGGAAGATAGTTAAAAACAATTGCTCCAAATCAGTAAGGGGAAAAATAAAGGGAAATATTACTTCAGGATATGATGCCAAAACAGATGTAAGATGGTAGGTAAAGGGAAAGAGTTTCAGCGAATCAATATCCTTGGACAATTTAGCCAGTTAATTGTGTGCTTTGGAAACTCTGTACATTAACCATTCCCACCGTATAAAATTTACAAAGGAAAATCGAAGAAGGAAAGAAGAGGGGCAAATAGAATGTATGAAATAGATTAGTGGTCACAGAAAAGGGAACAAAAGCCTTTTGTAAACATATAAAGAGCAAACAAAGTAAGGGTAGACCAACTAGGGAACAAAAATAGTTTCTTCTTGTGGAGGCAGAGGGTGTGGCTGAAGTTCTAAATGAGCACTTTGCATCTGTCTACACTAAAGAGGCTGTTGCCAATAACAGTGAACAAGGAGATAGTAGAGAAATTCAATAGGATAAAAATTTAAAAAGAGGTGGTACCTAAAAAAGTTCTGGTGGCGTCCTTAGGGGTTGAGTTGGGACCCCTGCTCTTTTTGATGCATATTAATCACCTGGACTTGGGTATACAGGGTGTAATTTCTGGAAATGTAGTAAACAGTGAGGAAGATAATAACAGAATGTGGAAGAACATAGGCTGGTGAAATGGATTGACACATGGCAGATGTAATTAAATGCAGAGAAGGGTGAACTGATTCATTTTAATAGGAAAAATAAGAAGAGGCAATATAGGACTAAACGAGTACATTTTTATAGCAGATATCAGAACACAGACCTAGGGTGTACACAACAGAAGCCTTTGAAAGTTGTAGGACAAGTTGAGAATGCCATTGAAAAGGCAGGAGGAAACCCTGGCTTTATAAACAGAGGAATATTGTTCTCTTATGGGCATTCAGTCTCTTTTCTTGCTGCATTATGAGTATTCAGACTGTATTTCTATTCTCTCATAGGTATTCAGTCTCTGATACAGCACAGAAGGAGCGAATTTGGTTCAATGTGTCTTTGAAAGAGTTATCCAATTATTCTTACTTTCTTGCTCTTTCCCCGTAGCTTTGCAGATTTTTCCAATTCCCTTTTGGAATTTGTTATTGCATCTGCTTCCACTATCCTTTCAGGCAGTGCCCTCCAGGTCATAATGACTTCCTGCATAAATATATTTCCTCAAGTTGCCTCTGGTTCATTTACCTTTAATCTGTACCCTCTGGTACTGAGCCTTCTGCCACTGGAAACAGATCATTATTATCTATCTATTGATTATCTATCAAACTTCTTCTTAACCTCCACCACTTCAAAGAGTACAAGCACAGTTTATCTAGCTCCTAAAGTAACTCATGTCTTTCATCCTCATACCATTCTCACAAATCTCTTCTGCCCCTGACTTGACATATTTTTAAAGTGTGGTGCCCAGAATTGGCCACAATACTCTAGTTGGGGTCTAACCAGTGTTTTGCTGATTGGTGAAAGGGGGTTGAGTAGAATTAAGTCAAGGAACAAGGAACCTGTAACGCTATGTAAAAAGACGTTTAAGTGTTTATGTCCCCCAGTTTAGTGTGCAGGGCAGTGAATTAACCTGTGTGAATAAACAGCCACACAACTACTCTACACTTTAATCATTATTAATAGCTCAGCTAATCTAATGGAATGCCTTGAAATACTATATTTTAATGACTTCTCTTGCCTGAGGATTGCTATCTTAACCTGCCGCTGGTATATTTAGGAGGACAATTTCTGATGCGAAACTGCCTTTATTCAGAATGTTGCAAATAGCACTGGCAACTCAGAAATATTAAGCTCAAAGTATTTCATGAGATTTCAGAATCCCAGAGCACATCAGTGCCCGAGACTCAGAGATGTCCCGACTTTACCTGTTTCTCAGTAAGGATCACTCGGCCAAGCAGCTGATTCTCAAGACCCTTAATGGTTACAGTGAAGTCAATGATTGATGTCTTGGCACTGATTTCTGGAGTGTAAGCAGGGTTAGGAAGTTTTGTTGTAATGTAGAACATGAATCCGGACATTATATCAGTTTCTTTATCTCCCACTTTCACCTGCACAAAAACAATCAATAAAAATATTTTGTTGTTTCAAAGAGAGACATGATGCTGAAGCTTTTCATCTTGCACTCAACAGGACAAACACAAGAATGTCAAATTTCAAATGATCACAACAAATTATATGAAAGGAGAAAGGCTGCTGATTGGTTGGCAAGTTGACTCTGTTTGGCCAAAGAGTTGCCATGGAGAAAGCAATAGAGAACTGTAGGCTCCCCGAGTTCCTAGGTAATTCCAATGAGAAGTGTAGGTGAGCCAGGAGCAGCACCAGGATACCTAAATATGATGTGCCAACTATGCGAAGCTGCAACACAGGACCATGTGCATGCCAAACAGCAGAAACAGCATGTGATAGACAGAGCTAAATGATCCCACAACACACGGTTCAGATCAAATCTCTGCAATTGTGAATGGTGGTGGACAATTAAAACAACTAACCAGAGGAGGAGATTCCATAAATATCACCATCCTCAATGATAGGGGAGAAACATAGAAACTAGGAGCAGGAGTAGGCCATTTGGCCCTTCGAGCCTGCTCCGCCATTCATTATGATCATGGCTGATCATCCAACTCAATAGCCTGCTCCCGCTTTCTCCCCATATCCTTTGATCCTTTTCGCCCCAAGAGCTATATCTAACTCCTTCTTGAAAATATACAATGTTTTGGTCTCAACTACTTTCTGTGGTAATGAATTCCACAGGCTCACCACTCTCTGGGTGAAGAAATTTCTCCTTATCTCAGTCCTAAATGGTCTACCCCATATCCTCAGGCTGTGACCCCTGGTTTTGGACTCCCCCACCATCAGGAACATCCTTCCTGCATCTACCCTGTCTAATCCTGTTAGAATTGTATAGGTTTCTATGAGATCCCTCCTCATTCTTCTGAACTCCAGCGAATATAATCCTAATCGACTCAATCTCTCCTCATATGTCAGTCCCGTCATCCCAGGAATCAGTCGGGTGAACCTTCGCTGCACTCCCTCTATAGCAAGAACATCCTTCCTCAGATAAGGAGACCAAAACTGCACACAATATTCCAGGTGTGGTCTCACCAAGGCCCTGTACAATTGCAGCAAGACATCCCTGTTCCTGTACTCGAACCCTCTGGCTATGAATGCCAACATACCATTTGCCTTCTTTACCGCCTGTGCACCTACATGCTTACCTTCAGCGACTGGTGTACAAGGACACCCAGGTCTCATTGCACATTCTCCTCTCTCAATTTATAGCCATTCAGATAATAATCTGCCTTCCTGTTTTTGCTACCAAAGTGGATAACCTCACATTTATCCACATTATACTGCATCTGCCATGCATTTGCCCACTCACTCAGCTTGTCCAAATCACACTGAAGCATCTCTGCATACTCCTCACAGCTCACCCTCCCACCCAGCTTTATGTCATCTGCAAATTTGGAGATATTACATTTAATTCCCTCATCTAAATCATTAATATATATTGTGAATAACTGGTGTCCCAGCACCGATCCCTGAGGTACCCCACTAGTCACTGCCTGCCATTCGGAAAAATACCCGTTCATTCCTACTCTTTGTTTCCTGACTGCCAACCAGTTTCCTAGCCATCTCAATATGCTACCCCCAATCCCATGCGCTTTAATTTTACCCATTAATCTCTTATGTGGGACTTTGTCGAAAGCCTTCTGAAAGTCCAAATAAACCACATCCACTGGCTCCCCCATATCAACTCTACTAGTTACATCCTCAAAAAATTCCAGTCGATCTGTCAAGCATGATTTCCCTTTCATAAATCCATGCTGACTCTGTCCAATTCTGCCACTGTCTTCCACGTGCTCAGCTATTAAATCTTTTAGAATGGACTCCAGAATTTTCCCCACTACCGACGTCAGGCTGACTAGTTTATAATTCCTTGTTTTCTCTCTGCCTCCCTTTTTAAATAGTGGGGTTACATTAGCTACCTTCCAATCTGTAGGAACTGTTCCAGAGTCTATAGAATCTCGGAAGATGACCACCAATGCATCCACTATTTCTAGGGCCACTTCCTTAAGTACTCTGGGATGTAGATTATCAGGCCCCGGGGATTTATCGGCCTTCAATCCCATCAATTTCCCCAACACCATTTCCCTACTAATACCGATTTCTTTCAGTTCCTCCCTCTCACTAAACCCAACACATCATTGCTAAAGTCAAGAATATACCATTTACAACCATCTTCAGTCAGAAGTGCGGTGTAAATGCTTGTATGCTACCAGACAGCGTGGACTCCGCAGCATGCAACTCAACTCCTGACTCCCCAAAGCCTATCCACCACCTTGAAGGGATAAATTAACAGTGGATAGAATACTAACATATGAATTAGGAGCAAGAATAGATCACTTGGCCACTCAAGCCTGTTCTGCCACTCAATAAGGTCATGGCTGTTCTGATTGTGGGCTAAAAACTACATTCCGCCTACCCCCGATAACCTTTCACTCCCCTGTCAATCAAGAATCTATTTAATTCAACCTTAAAATATTCAATGACCCTGCCACTATCACTCTCTGGGGAACAGAGTTCCACAGATTCACAACCCTCTGAGAGAAAAAATTTCTCCCCATCTCCATTTCAAATGGGAGAAGCCTTTTCAAAAAGTAAGCTATGTGCCCTAATTCTAGTCTCTCCCACAAGGGGAAACATCCCTTTAGTATCCACCCTGTCAAGTCTCCTCAGGATCTTATTTGCTTCAGTAAGATCACCTCTCATTCTCCTGAACTCCAATGGACAGAGGCCCAACCTGTCCAACCTTTCCTCATAGGATAACCCCTTCAATCCAGGAATCAGCCGAGTGAACCACCTCTGAACTGCTTGTAATGAAATTATGTCCTTTCTTAAATAGGGGATCAAAACTGTACATAGTACTCCAGATGTGGTCTCACTGTGGCAAAACATCCTACTTTTAAATTCCTCTCAGATGCTGAGAGGTTGTTTCCACTTGTGGGAGAGTGTAGGACCAGAGGGCGTAATCTCAGAATAAGGAGTCACCCATTTAAGACAGAGATGAGGAGGAATTTCTTCTCTCAGAGGGTGGTGAATCTGCTGGTCAATTTACCACAGAGGGTTGTAGAGGCTGGGTCATTAAGTATATTCAAGGCTGAGATAGACAGATTTTTAATCAGTAAGGGAATCAAGGGTTATGGGGGAAAGACAGGAAAGTGGAGTTGAGGATTATCAGATCAGCCATGATCTCATTGAATGGCGGAGCTGACTCAATGGGCCCAATGACCTACTTCTGCTCCTACATGTTATGGTCTTATTCCATTCCTTCGTAATAAACGACAGCATTCCATTTGCCTTCCTAATCACTTGCTGTACCTGCATACTGACTATCTGATTCATGTACCAGGACACCCACATCCCCCTGTACCGCAGAGTTCTGCAATCTCTCCCCGTTTAAATAACATGCTGCTTTTTTATTCTTCCTGCCAAAGTGGACAAGTTCATATTTTCCCACATTATATGCCATCTGCCAAATTTTTGGCCACTCACTGGGCAGAATTTTCTGCCTGGCGGGCGGGCGGGCCTGACCCAATCTCCGGCGGGCGGGAAGCCGATCCCTGCTGGAGAAGCGGGCCCCACTGCCATTTTACGTGGGCAGGCCAATTAAGGCCCACCCAGCGTGGTGTCCGGCGGGAAGCATGCGCACGAAAGAGCACACTCATCTCCCTGAGGCTAAGTGCTGCCTCAGGGAGATCGCTTACACTTCTAAAATATGAAAATAAAAAAAAAAATTCCCTAACATGTCCCCCTCATGTGACAATGTCACATGAGATGGGACATGTTCATAATTTACATTATAAGTTTATTAAACTTTTAAAATCCCTACATGAAACCTCATCCCACCGGTGGATGAGGTTTCATGTTTTTTCTATTTGTCGCCAGGGCTCCTGGCCTGCCCACCAACTTTAAGGTTGGACGGGCAGGTCCTTTAATTGTATAATTGATTCTGTCAACGGCCTCAATTGGCCATTGATAGGTCGGTGGGCCCACAGCTGATTTTGCTGCGCCTTCCTGAAAATTTAAATGGACCGGGATTTCATCGGGGGTTCCGCCCGACGTCAACCCGTGTCATTTTACAGGCCCCGCCCCCTGCTCGCCGACGGCAAAATTCTGCCCACTAAATCTATCTATGCAGACTCCTTATGCCATCTTCACAACTTACTTTCCTACCTATGTTTGTGTCATCAGAAAATTTAGCAGCCATACTTTCAATCCCGTCATTCAAGTCATTAATATAGATTGTAAATATTTAAGGTAACATATGGCCTTCTCGCCATATTGTCTGCTCATGCCACCAAACACTGATGCCAGTGGGCATAGAAAATCCCAACCTATATGCATTATATTTCTAGCTGGCTCCCTCTTGTACTCTAATTTCCTTTTTTTTAAGCTATTTTTTGCTGTGTTTTATATTCTGTCCAATCTTCTAACCAGAGCCAGCAATGCCTCCTTTCTTGTTGGTCTGGAAACATAATGCCATAGAAAATTTTCCTGAACATACTCTAGGAAATCTTGCCCTTCCCTGCCCTTTACATTACTACTATGCCAGCCTGTATTCACATAATTAAAGTTCCCCAGTATAACTACTCTATAATTCTTGCACCTTACCATAATTTCCTTGCAAATGTGTTCCTCTACATCCTTCCCACTAGTTGGTGGCCTACAGACTACACCGAGCAATGCAAATGTACTTTTTTTTCTCCTTAGCTCTAACCAAATAGATTCTGTCCTTGAGCCCTCTGGGATATCTCTTTCCAGCATGGCAACGTTCTCCTGAATCAATACTGCCACCTTTCCCCCTTTCCTTTATTATCTTTCCTGCCCTTCTGTTACAGCCACAATCTGTAACTCGCCAATCTTATTTATCACACTCTGTTCATTCACATACATGCAGAGCAACAATGATTTAGACTTTATTACTTTCTCCCTTGCTCTGACCCCACCTAATGACTTACTATTTCCTACTCTAATGCTATCTATTGTTTTGACGCAGCAGATAATGTGTGCCAGGCGGACCAAATCCATGAGGGAAACTTGATCGCGCTATGACAACGGTTTTGCAATTTGTATTTATTTCGAGAAGCGTGCACTGAATTCAGAAGTAATAAGTCCACCAAGACTTTTAGAGATTTAAAAAAATTAAATTAAAATATTTATTAACAAAGGAAAAGATTTCAGCACATACATAAGACTACAAATTGCTACTATAATAACTTCTAAAATTCCTAATTAACCTGACTCCCAGTTGCACCCCCTTTAAGGCAACGGTTCAAGAATAGATCTTAGATTTTAAACAGATCCAACAAATTAACACAATACCCTGGACAGTGGAATTCCAAATGACTTTTCTCTAATCAGTTTTGGCAGACAGCAGGCTTATGCACAAATACTGGAGGCTTCATTAAGGCTACTTCACACACCTCTGTTATATCTCACAATGCCTTCTCCTGACACATAGCCTCATTCTCCTTTATATATGTTTCGCTCTTCTTAATATGTAAATTCTATTGCTTCATATGTCTTTGAAACTGTATCTTCCTCACAATATAAAAATGTTCATGTTGCTACTGTTTATTGTCAGTAACTTTAGAGAAAAATAAACACATTCCTTAGGCTTGCTTATCTGGCTATTTTTAAACAGGCTGAGATCCCTTTGAAATCCAAATCTCCCTTCATCTATCTAAAAATGCAAATTCCTTTCACACCTTACATGTTAAGTCAGCATCCATGTTTACTCATTAGCATGTCAAGCACCTAGTTTCTTTTGATGAGTTAAAGCTTGCAGTCGACTTGACTCCAAATGTAATTAAATCACACACAGACAAACCTAACTATACCCCATAAACCTACTTTACAATAAACCAGAAAAATATTATGAAAATTATTATACTTTCATGACACTATCTATCCTAGTATTCTGTGTCCCTTAGTATGACTATTTGATATCACCTTCTGCTTCCCACACCTCTGCTAAGTTAGTTTAAACCCTCCCCAATAGCACTAGCAAAATTCCCTACATGGAACTCAGTCCAGGCTCTGTTCAGGTACAAATTATCTGGTGTCTATAGGTCCCATCTCCCCTAGAGCCAGTTCAATGTTCCAGGAATCTAAAGCCCTCCCTCCTGTACCATATTTCCAACCACACATTCATCTGTTTTCTATCTTCCCCCTTTCTTGAAAAGAAGTGCAGTTTTATAATCCGCTGGGACCTTTCCAAAATCTTGGGAATTTTGGAAGATTACAACCAATGCATCCAACTATCTCTGCAGGCATTTCTTTGAACCCTAGGATGCAGGCCATCAGGTCCAGAGGACTTGTCAGCCTTTAGCCCCAGTATTTCCTAGTATTCTTTCTCTAGTGAGAGTGATTGTTTTAAGTTTTTTCCTCCCTTTGATCCCTCAATTTTCTACTATTCTTGGGATATGTTTTGCATTTTCTACTGTGAAGACAGATACAAAATACCTGTTCAAAATCTCTACCATTTCCTTCTTTCCCATTATTAATTCCCCAGGCTCATACTCTGAGGGACCAATATTTATTTTGACTATTCCCTTCCTTTTTATACATTTGCAGATGCTGTTATTGTTTGTTTTATGTTTCTTGTTAGGTTACACTCATATCCTAATTTCTCCTTCTTTATCTTTTCGTCATCCTTTGCTGGATTCTTTCCAGCACTGTGTGCTTTTCCTTTCAATTTCAACTTGATACCTTCCTTCCTTAGCCATGGATGGTTCATCCTTCTCGTACAGTCTTTCTTTCTCAGTGGAAGATATCTTTATGGAGAATTATGAAATATCTCCTTAAATGTCTCTGCTGTCTTACCTTTTAACCTATTTTCCCAGTCCACTTATAGCCAACTCTGTCTTCAATCATTTGTAATCAACTTTATTTAAGTTTAAGACACTAGTTTCAGGTTCAGGTTTCTCACCCTCAAACTGAGTGTGAAATTCTATTATATTATGCTCATTCTTGCCTAGCGGATCCTTTCCTATGAGATCATTAATTAATCCTTTCTCATTATACAGTCTGTTCCCTGGTTGGTTCCAGAATGTATTCTTCTAAGATACTGTCCTGAATACACTCTATGAACTCATTCTCAAGGCTATCTTTGCCAATTTCATCCATCCAATCTCTAGGAAGGTTAAAATTACCTATGGTTATTGCAGTTTAATTCTTACAAACTCCCATTATTTCTTGATGTATTCTCTATCCTACAGTGTAGCTACTGTTAGGAGGCTTATAACATACTCCCACCAGTGGCTTCTTTCTTTTGCTATTTTTTGTCTCTACCCAAACTGATTCAAAATCTTGATCTTCTAAGCCAAGATCATTTAGCACTATTGTACTGATCTCATCCTTTATTAATAGAGCTGCTACCCCTACCTCCATTTCCTTTCTTCCAAAACCTTTTGAAAATGTCAAATGCCTTTGAATATTTAGTTCAAAGTCTTGGTCACCTTGCAACCATGCCTCTATAATGGCGATCATATCATATTATTTATTTCTATTTATGCTATTAATTCATCCATCTTGTTATAGATTCTGTGCATTCAGAAGCTATTTGCTGTTGTGCTCTTTTGTATGTTTGCTCTGTTCCTTCCTGTCACGGTCTGGTTATTGTTACCCGTATCATTATCCTGCACTATTGCTTTGTCCTCTCTCTTTAAATTTCTAAATCTCCCCTCACATGAACCCCCCCTCTGCTCCCCCTGCCCCCCAAAATTTAGTTTAAAGCATTCTCTACAGCCCTAGTGATACGTTTTGTTAGGAAACTGGTTCCAGTGCGAATCAAGTGATATCTGTCCCAATGGCACAGCTCCCTCTTATAGACTCATAGAATCGTTACAGCACAGAAAATAGCCATTTGGCCCATCATGTCAATGCTGACTGTTCAAAGGAGCAATTCACATACTGCTACTCCCCTGCCCTTTCCCTCACAGCCCTCCTTTTCAGATATTTAGAAAATGTAGAAAAATGTACAGCGCAGAAGGAAGCCACTCTGCCTGTTGTATCTGCGATGGCTGATAAATGAGACTCCCAGACTAATCCCATTTTCCAGCACTTGGTCTGTAGCCCTGGAGGTTGTGAGACTTCAGGTGCAAATCCAGGCACCTTTTAAATGAATTGAGGGTTTCTGTCTTTACTGCCCTTTTAGGCAGTGAGTTCAGACCCCTGGGTGAAAAAATATTTCCTCATTTCCCTCTAACCTTTCTACCAATTACTTTAAACCTGTGCTTTCTAGTCACTGACCTCTGTTAAGGGAAATAGGTCCTTCCCATCCACTCTATCCAGGCCCCTCACGACCTTGTACGCCTCAATTAAAGCTTCCCTCAGCCTTCTCTGTTCGAAGGAGAACAAACCCAGCCTATCCAATCTTTCCTCATAGCTGCAATTTTCCAGTCCTGGCAACATCCTCGTAAATCTCCTCTGTACCCTCTCTAACGCAATTACATCCTTTCTGTAATGAGGTGACCAGAACTGCACTCAGTACTCAAGTTGTGGCCCAACTAAATGTTTTATACAGTTCCAGCATAACGTCCCTGCTCTTATATTCTATGCCTCGACTAATAAATCAAAGTATTTCATATGGCTTCTTAACCACCTTCTTGACCTGTCCCGTTACCTTCAGGGATCTGTAGACATGCACTCCAAGGGCCCTCACTTCCTCTACACCTCCCAGTATCCTCCCATATATTTGCTTTTTTATTCATTCACAGGGTGTGGGCTTCACTGGCTGGGCCAGCATTTATTGCCCATCCTAGTTGCCCTTGAGAAGGTGGTGGTGAGCTGCCTTCTTGAACCACTACAGTCCATGTGGTGTTGGTACACCCACAGTGCTGTTAGGGAGGGAGTTCCAGGGTTTTGACCCAGCGACAGTGGAGGAACAGTGACATATTTCCAAGTCAGGATGGTGAATGACTTGGAGGGGAACTTCTGGATGGCAGTGTTCCCATTTATCTGCTGCCCTTGTCTTTCTAGATGGTAGTGGTCATGGGTTTGGAAGGTGCTGTTGAAGGAGCCTTGATGAATTCCTGCAGTGCATCTTGTAGATGTTACATACTGCTGCTACTGTGTGTCAGTGGTGGAGGAAGTGAATATTTGTGGATCTGGTGTCAATCATGTGGGCTGCATTGTCCGGGGCGGGGTCAAGCTTCTTGAGTGTTGTAGGAGCTGCACTCATCCAGGCAAGTGGGGAGTATTCCCTCACACTCCTGACTTGTGCCTTGTAGATGGTGGGCATGCTTTGGAGAGTCAGGAGGTGAGTTACTCATTGCACGATTCCTAGCCTCTGACCTGCTCTTGTAGCCACTGTATTTATATGGCTAGTCCAGTTCAGTTTCTGGTCAATGGTAACCCCCATGATGTTGATAGTGGGGGATTCAGTGATGGTAATCCCTTTGAATGTCAAGGGGCAATGATTAGATTCTCTCTTGTTGGAGATGGTCATTGCCTGACATTTGTGTGGCACAAATATTACTTTCCACTTGTCAGCCCCGAGCCTGGATATTGTCCAGGTCTTGCTGAATTTGGGCATGGACTACTTCAGTATCCGAGGAGTCGTGAATGGTGCTGAACATTGTGCAATCGTCAGCGAACATCCCCACTTCTGACCTTATGATGGAAGGAAGGCCATTCATGAAGCAGCTGAAGGTGGCTGGGCCGAGGACACTACCCTGAGGAACTCCTGCAGTGATGGTCTGGAGCTTGAATGACTGACCTCCAACAGCCACAATCATCTTCCTTTGTGTTAGGTATGACTCCAGCCAGGGGAGAGTTTTCCCCTGATTCCCATTGACTCCAGTTTTGCTAGGGCTCCTTGATGCCATAATCGG
Source organism: Cetorhinus maximus (assembly GCF_964194155.1). Classification (NCBI taxonomy): domain Eukaryota; kingdom Metazoa; phylum Chordata; class Chondrichthyes; order Lamniformes; family Cetorhinidae; genus Cetorhinus; species Cetorhinus maximus. The sequence continues at coordinate 75,730 of NW_027596426.1, read as the reverse complement.
TCAAATGCAGCCTTAATGTCAAGGGCAGTCACTCTCACCTCACCTCAGGGGTTCAGCTCTTTTGTTCATGTTTGAACAGAGGTTGTAATGAGGTCGGGAGCTGAGTGGCCCTGGCGGAACCCAGGGTGTGTATTCCCTTGTTTTGTTTGATCTCCCCAAATGCATCACCTCACACTACATCAATTTGAATTCCATTGGCCACTTTTCTGTCCACTGACCAGTCCATTGATATCTTCCTGCAGTCTACAGCAATCCTCCTCACTGTCTATCTGTAGTAACCTGATGTGTAATATACCTTTATGACAAATGTTGTAAGATCACATGATCTTGGTACTCAATAGCAGAGTAGCGTGGGCTACCTCAGTAGTCAGTAGTCTTGAGTTAGAGTCTGAAGAGTAAAGACAGAGTTTTGAGTTGTAAGCATACAAGTGTAGCTGCTGAATTTCTTTTGTAAATAGACAGAATGTGTTTCTTCCAAGAACGGTCTACAGATCTTCTCTGTCTTGGTGCCAACTCAGTCACACCGAAACAAGCGTGCAACCCGAACCCTTTAGTCCAACAACACAGGGCACTGGATCCAACACTACAATGCATCAATTTTTGTATTGTATGCAAAATTCTTGATCGTGCCTTCTACATTTAAGTTCTGGAGTGTATGTCATCTGGCCCTGGTTATTTATCCACTTTCAAGGATGCTAATCCCCTTAATACTTCCTTTCTCCCTATGTTTATCACACCCAACACTCACACTCCTCCTTAACTACACTGTCTGCATTGTCCACCTCTTTTATGAAGACAGATGCTAAGTATTCATTAAGAACCATACCCACATCCTCCACCTCCACACGTAGGTTCCTTTTTGGTCTTTTATGAGCACTACTCTTTCCTTAGTTATTCACTTACTCTTACTGTATTGATGAAACATCTTTGAGTTCTCCTTGACTTTGCTTGCCAATATTCTTTCATCCCCTTTCTTGGCTTTCTGAATTTCCTTTTTGATTTCACCCTTCCACTTTCTACACTCCTCTCAGCTTTCTGTAGTATTGAGTTCTTGGTGTCTGACATAAGCTTTCCTTTTCTGCCTTATCTTACCCTGTAAGCCCCTGGACATCCAGGGGACTCTTGATTTGGCTGTCCCATCCTTTTTCTTTGTGGGAACATGTTTACTCTGAGCTCCTTGAATCTCCCCTTTCAATGCCTCCCACTGCTCTGATACTGATTTACTTTCAAGTAGCTGTTTTCAGTCCACTTTTGTGAAATCACTCCTCAGCTTATTACTGGTGCCAGTGCCACATGAATCAAAATTTAATTCTCCCACACCAATCTTTGAGCCATACATTTAACTTTCTCATCTATATATCACTGTGGGGCATGGCGAGAAGGCAGGCCCCAAAGAACAACCTCAAAAAAATATCTAACTTATGTTTTTCCAGGGCCTCAAAAGATCTTACCTCCTGTGTCTTTTCTTTCTACATGGTTATTAGGTAGTGCGGGGAGTGTATTTTTTTGTGATGAACTAGATTGTCTATCCTGTCTTGTATGTTTGTATGTGTGGGGTCTGGACAGGGTAGATAGGGAGAAACTGTTCCCATTGGTTGACAGACTGAGAACCAGAGATAATTGGAAAAGAAGCAATGGTGACATAAGGAAAAACTTTTCCACACAGCGAGCAGTTAGGATCTGGAATGCACTCCCTGACATTGTGGTGGAGGCAGATTCAATTGAAGCATTCAGGAGGGAATTGGATCATTAGCTGAAAAGGAAGAATGTGCAGAGCATCAGTGAGAATGTGAAGGAATGGCACAAGGTGAATTTCTGCTTTGGAGAGCCCGCACATTCATGATGGGCCAATTGGCCTCCTGTGATTCTGTGATTCTATTCATATGCTCTAGCATTTAAAACCGAAGTTTGGCATCACCTAATCCATGCTTTCTAGCTTACTCTTATTTCCTTTATTTGAAAACTCAGTGGAGTACAGTAGTGTGGGTCTTTGCATTTCAATCAGGTTTCGTAATAAATAAAATCAGCCCAGTGTAGGTTTTGTGTGTGTAGGTTTTGGGATACAATAGTCGAATGTCATATGACCTTGGTGGTAGAACTTCAGTTTAGTTACAACTGTTAAGCATGCGTTGATTTTTTGATGGTGGTGACACAGCTCCTACTAAATTAGCTTACCTTAAAGGAGGTCCCAGATTTGATGAAGTTTTTCTCCAACACATTATCCAGTACAGGATCCAACTCTTCCTGCACATCTTCCAATAGCAGAGGCCGGCCAAGTGATAACGAATCCTCTAGGTGATTCCGGAAATACTTGTGATTAAGTGATGTTACCTTTGAAACAAAAGGAATTAAAGAACTACACTGATCGACTAAGGGGACAGTAACATAGTGATAACGTTACTGAACTAATAATCCAGATGCTGGACTAATACTCTGGAGATATGAGTTCAAATCACACCACAGCAGCTAGGGGAATTTAAATTCAATTAATCAAGGAAGTTGGAATAAAAAGCTAGTCTCAGTAATGATGATCTTAAAACTCTTGGAATGTCATAAAAATCTAGCAGGTTCACTAATGTCCTTCAGGGTAGGAAATCTGCCATCCCTAACTAGTCTGACTTGCACTAGGGAATGTGGCTCACTGTGAAATGACCTAGCTACTCAGTTCTACCACATGGTTTCAGAAAAGTTCAATAAGAAGAAAACGAGATGGGCCACCCAGCATAGACCTAGGCATTAGAAACAACAAAGGCTCAACCTGCCCAGTCAACCCTGCAAAGTCCCCCTCACTAATGTCTGGGGGCTTGTGCCAAAATTGGGTGAGCTGATCCACAGACTAGCCAAGAAACAGCCATTTATCATGCAGGAAATTGAATACAAAAGTAGGGAGATTATGTTTCAGTTATACAGGGTATTGGTGAGATCACATCTGGAGTACTGTGTACAGTATTGGTCTCTTTATTTATGGAAGGATGTAAACACTTTGGAAGTAGTTCAGAGAAGGTTTACCAGACTAATACCTGGAATGGGCAGGTCATCTTATGAGGAAAGGTGGGACAGGCTAGGCTTGTATCCACTGGAGTTTAGAAGAGTAAGAGGTGACTTGTTTGAAACATATAAGATCCTGAAGGGTCTTGACAGGATCGATGTGGAGAGGATCTTTCCTCTTGTAGGAGAATCTAGAACTAAGGGTCACTGTTTAAAAATAAGGGATTGCCCGTTTAAGACAGAGACGAGGAGAATTTTTTTCTCTGAGGGTCGTGAGTCTTTGGAATTCTCTTCCTCAAGAGGTGGTGGAATCAGAGTCTTTGAATATTTTTCAGGCAATGGAGATAGATTCTTGAAAAGCAAGGGGGTGAAAGGTTATGGGAACTAGGTAGCAATGTGGAGTTGAAGTTACAATCAGATTAGCCATGAACTTATTGAATGGCGGAGCAGGCTCAAGGGGCCAAGTGGCCTACTCCTGCTCCTAAATCGTATGTTCATTTGTTCAGGTTATCAACAGTGCTATCAAGTAGCAACTACTAAGCAATAACCTGCTCAGTGATGTTCAGTTTGCGTTCTGCCAGGGCTACTTGGCTCCAAAACTGATTCCAACCTTGGTCCAAACATAATCTAGGAAATTTTGAAAGATTACAACCACTGCATCCACTGTCTCTGCAGCCATTTCCTTTAAGACCCTAGGATGCAGGTCATCAGATTCAAGAGAATTCTCAGCCTTTAGTCCTATTAGTCTTCCCATTAGTTTTTCTTTAGTGATCATGATTGTTTTAAGTTCCTCCCTGCCTTTTGCTTCCTGATTTTCAACTAGTCTTGGGATGCTTTTTGTATCTTCTACCTTGAAGACAGATGCAGAGGCCTGAATTTTCTCTCTGATAGAGAGGGTCTCTGTCTTTGTGAAAATGGATCTGGAGGCCCGAATCCAGAAACCCCACCCTCACTATTTTCGCAGGGGGATGTGGGGGGATGGGGACATCTGCGGTTCATGGAGACATGCACATGTATAAGTGCAACTGCATTCAGTCCGATCTGATTTTCACAAGGAGGGAGCTAGAAATACAACTTGTGCACATTAGACCTGGTAGGAGAAAGTCTAAACTTATTGGAGTTCTTTGGAGAGGTAGGGTACCCTTTTGGATTTGGCCCTGGGACACCTTTGGGATGGGTTGGTGCACTTTGGGAGAGGTTAAATGCCCTTTGGGATTGTTAAAGGTGGACATGGATGTGTGTAAAGAGTTGATAAACTGTTAAGCTTATTGGAACTGTCGAAGCTGTCAAAGTTGTCAAAATATTTAAATCTCCTGCCTTTAAATATTTGAAAAAAAATCTGTCTGCAGTGTGAAAAAAATCAGTAGTTGCTATTCATGCTGTCTATTGACATAAGCCTGAGGGTTACTATTACAGGATTAATGCTGCATGACTGATTTCACAATCTATCACTATCCTAGTAGGGTGCCTGTCAATTCACAGTTTAATTGACAGCTCCAATTCTTTAAATCTTTAAAGTTTTTGAGGCTATTATGTTTTTGAAGTGGGAATATGAATATATATGTTTGTTTTTATCATGGATTAAAGGATGTTAAATATAGTGACTATTTTTCATCAGTGAGAGAAACTTAAGAACATTATTTAATCTCAACATGGCTCATGAGGTCTGCCCAGGGTGGATACTGGGTGAGTTGGCAATGGAGAGTGTAAGAGCAGAGGGTGGTGTGTGTGGGGCATAGGTTGGCATAAGTTGCATTTAAGTTGGCATAGAGGCTATAAAGGGCCATGCAGGATGGGTGTAGGGGCATAGGTTTGCATGGAGGATATGAAGGGCCATGGAGATTGGGGAGAAGGGCATAGGTTTGGCTTAGGGACTGTAAAGGGCCATGGAGGGTCAGTGGAGGGAACATAGATTAGCATTGATGGTATGAAGAGCTGTGGAAGGTTGGTGGGGGACATGAGGTGGCAGGGGTTGGCATGGATGGGGCATGGGGAGTGTGAGGGGCTGGAGGGCTGTTTTTTGTGTTATTCTTTTTTGCACAGTGCCGGAGCACCAAGGTGGGCTTTTTCACCCAGCCGGTCTCCATATCTGGCAGCTCCTGTGCTGCCTCCAATTTCCCTCTGGGGGCAGTGGGCCTGACTCCCATTTTACCCCTTACCCCCAGAATGAAAATCTGAATAGCTGGGGCACTTTTTCCTGACTCGGGTTTGCAGAGCCGGGAATTGTCCCAGCTCTGGGCTCCTGATTCTGGAATGAGAATTTGAGTCAAAATACTTATTCAAAGTCTCTGCAGTTTCCTTTTGCCGGAGTTATATTGTGCTCAGTTAGCTGATCCACACACCCAAACAGTAATAGGGCTATTATAATTAGGCTCGGCACTCTACGTTAGGAAGGAGAAACTTTATCAGAGGTTCCATTCCTTGGCACCATCTCACAAGTCCTGCTGGAACTGTGCATGTGTAGATACTGAAATGAGGGAAGAATTGTACAGTATAAATTTTATCACATCTTTACTTCTCTTTAGCTCTGAAGAAGAGTCATGCAGACTCGAAATGTTAACTGTTTTTTTTCTCTCCACAGATCCTGTTAGACATGCTGAGTTTTTTCAGAATTTTCTTTTTTTGTTTCAGATTTCCAGCATCTGCAGTATTTTGCTTTTGTCAAAGAATTGAGCTTGTTTGTTATGCTTCACAGTCCAATAGTCTGCTGACATCAATGCCAGTCTTACTTTGTGAATAGCAACCATTTCCGTGAGGTGACTGTACAGTCAAAATCTTCAGGAAGGATGGGGGGAAAGCAGAGGAGAAAATAATTTGCACATGGCATTGATTAGTGGTATTCAATTATTTTATGTTTTGTAGTCGTGGTGCTGCTCCACAAGCTGAACAACACATGTTCTAAACATTGTGCATTCCTACCTGTAATTCATTATGTTTCTCCTTCCTCTTGATCCAGGTTTTCCCCTGTGTCTGAGGGTCTATGAGAAGGGGATACCTGGTTGCTTTGGTGACAATTATGCCATTCTGAACTGACAGGTCATCACTTGGTAACCCTTGTAGGTTCCACTCACCAATCTGAAAAGATAAAATCACACAGACTTAATAAGAGCAATGAAGTAAGTGTGGCCACAAATACAGTTCCTTAAATGATCAGTGGAGAGCAGGTCAAAATATTTTGACAATGTGTGTTAGATACTGGGATTAATGCTATTTGTAGCAGGACTCGTGATTATGCAACTGGACTAACAGTCTGGAGATCCTCAGCTTAACTTCCATCACAATAAAGAGCAAAATTGAAATCAATAAACCTGGTACTGGTGAAAAAAAATTGCCAAGAAAGCCCTTGGATTGTTGTGCAATTAATGTCCTTCAGTGAAAGAACCTTCTCCCCCTACCTTGTCTGACCTACATGTGGCTTCAGTCCCACAATACATTGCTAACATTTAATGCACAGCATAATTACGGTCTCATCAGCATTGCCCACACCCAAAGACCACACTAAAAATAGAGGCACATATTCTCTGTCTTAGTTCAGACACTATTTTCCATTTTGTAATGATGTATTACATTCCCTGAGGCCTAGTCTTAAGTTTAATTACAGAGGCTAGATGTTCTTTTAACTGCTCTGGTTCCCTGAGGTGGCCATGATGTTGACCATTGAAAAATTGTGTCAGATGAGCACTCTATTTTCCTCTTTACTTTCTTGTCTCTTTTTGGAGGCAATTGTTATCACCATGAAACAAGCCTCCTAGTTTAATAATTCCACACTGGATTTTACAAAGTCCAGTGAGGCTCCTCCCACAGCATATTTTTAATTCGCTAACAGCTGGGAGACTGATACTGGAACAGGTAAGTCTCCTTAACAGATCTCTTAGAGGGGTGAACTGCAAACATATGCACAGGATATCAAACCTAGGGCCTTCAACTCTCTAAAGTTTAGAGAGTTAAATCTGTCATTGTCTCCAGAGAGAGTCTCAAGCTCTGAGGAAACAACAAATAAATAAACATTTCTGCTTGGCGGAAAGATTAAAATTAAAAATTAAAAATTAAAGGTTTGCTTCAGATAATAGCAAACAATGCAGATAATGACTGAAAAGACAACTATAAATGAATAAATCTTTAAACAAGGTAGTAAAATACACAAAGAGCATTGTAACAACATTTTTTGGCTATGTGGAGATATGCAATGGTTGGTTTGTAGCACATAAAAATGACGGTAGCACAGAGTTAACAAATACAAATGTGTCTGAGCCGGTCTCACCGTAGGCTGATCCACCAGAAAGCTTATAAGGTTCATACTATCTGTATATGGAATATTCTTGTTCTGCAGCTCTGTTTCCCAAATTACTTTGAGCAGTATATCTCTGAAAGTTTGATTGAAGGGACCACTATATGAGAGAAAACCAGTAGCCAACAGCACATCTCCCACTAATCTAAAAAGCAAAAGATAAAAAGAAATGAACAGCGAACAATCAAGAGCAGAGGTTGTCAATGCAAGATGAAAAACAGCATCCTCAAACAGTGGGCTCTGTAAAACACAATGTCGTTTCCTAGGTTAACGTGGTACAAGTTGAATTATCTGGGGCTATGAAATCTGGTTGCATTAGCCCCTGTTGTTTGGGTGCAATGGGTGCTGCTTTGGAACCAAAATGCCATCTGCGCCTCTGTAGCACACTTCTGGCATGGGTATGCTGGACGCTACCTTTGTGAGGTCGTTTGTCCGGGCATTACAAGTGTTTGTCTGAAATATGCAGAGCAGGCAGAGAGCGATGTTCTCAATCTCATCACTCCAGCTACCGCCCTCTCTTATACACACACAGCCAAACGCGTGTTCAGCAGCATGAAGAAAGCTATTTAAAGGGATATCATCAACTTACCAGTTAATTCTGATTAATCTCTAGTGGCTTTGCTTGAGTTTATGAAAATGCTTAGTGATTTAAGGAGTTGGTTAAAGTTGATGAAGATTACAGCCAATAGTACTGCACAAGAAGGGCTAGCAGCTGCAAGGGTTCTGGTCAAACCACTTTTTCCCAGTCACAGGTGCTTCTCTTCCTGCTCCTGCAGAGTTACCTCTAGCTATCCCAAGGAGCTTTCCTTGGCTCTCTCCTCTTTCTAATCTATGGCTAGGATTTTACATGCAGCGACACACCGGACATCAGGCTGTCTCGTGATATTCCAATCAGCGGCTGTGCACCTGCCGATAATTGCAAGGCCTATTAAGGCCATTAACATACTAATTAACTCAAATTTACGCTGCCCGTCCAACCTAACGGTTGGTGGGCAGGTAAAAGGACCAAGCGGCCTTTACATTTTTTAGGAAACCTCATCCATGAGCGGGATGAGGTTCCCTAAAGCTTTTACAAATTGAATAAAAACTTCTATTGAAAAATAAAAACATGTCCCGTCTCATGTGACACAATCACATTGGGGGGGACATGTTTCATTAAAGTTTTAATAATTTCAATCAGGGGATTGAAGTGCTCTTTCGCGGACCCAACTCTCCCTCCTCCCCCTGCCCGCACAGGTAGTGCTCAGCGCTACCACTCGCAGTCCACGCTGGGCTGGCCTTAATTGGCCCCCACGCATGAAAGCGTGGTGCCGAGCTGATTGTCGGCAGCGGTTAGCTACGCAGCCGCCCCACCTGCTCCCACCGGGACCACCCGACACAGGAAAAATTCAGGCCTATATGTTGTCCCTTAGTGACATCAACCAAAAGCACAGTGTTAGTTTTCACATGTATGCGGATGACACACAGCCCTACCTCACCAATACATCACTCGACTCCTCCACTGTTACAAAACTATCAGTGCTTATCTGAGATTCAGTATTGGATAAGCAGATATTTCCTCCAATTAAATATTGGGAATACTGAAGCCATTGTTTTCAGTTCCATTCCAAACTCCATTCCCCCACTTCCCTAGCAACTAATTCTATCCCTTTCCCTGGCAACAGCTTGTGATTAAGTATGTCTGTTCATAATCATGGGGCAGGATTTCCCGGTCGACGAGCGGCGGGGGTTGCCCCGCCGACCTGTCAATGGCCTCATTAGGCCATTGACAAACACATTAGCATCATTAATTGACCTGCTCGTCCAACCTTAAGGTTGGCGGGCAGGCCGGGAGCCCTGGCGGGCTTCAGGGGAAGCATGATACCTCATCTATGGGCGTGATGAGGTTTCATCTAGGTTTTTAAAAATTTAATAAAAGTTTAACTAATAGTGATGGACATGTCCCAACTCATGTGACAATTTTTACATTTGGAGCCGATCTCCCTGAGGCAGCACTTAACCTCAGAGAGATGAGTGCAGTCTTTCAAGATGGAGAGTGAAGGAGTTGACTCTGAGACTAGGGTCCTGACTCTTAATAAAAGAAACTACAATGGTATGAGGAGCGAGTCGGCTATGATGGATTGGGGAACATTACTTAAAGGGATGACGGTGGATAGGCAATGGCAAACGTTCAAAGAGCGCATGGGTGAGCTGCAACAATTGTTTATTCCTGTCTGGCACAAAAGTAAAACAGGAAAGGTGGCCAAGCCATAGCTTACAAGGGAAATTAGAGATAGCATTAGATGCAACGAAGAGGCATACAAATTGGCTAGAAAAAACAACAGACCTGAGGATTGGGTGCAGTTTAGAATTCAGCAAAAGAGGACCAAGGGATTGATTAAGAAGGGGAAAATAGAGTACGAGAGTAAGCTTGCAGGGAATATAAAAACTGACTGTAAAAGCTTCTATAGGTATGTGAAGAGAAAAAGATTGGTGAAGACAAATGTTGGTCCCTTACAGTCAGAAACAGGGGAATTTATAATGGGGATCAAAGAAATGGCTGACCAACTAAATACATACTTTGGTTCTGTCTTCACAAAGGAGGACACAAATAACATACCAGAAATGTTGGGGAACACAAGGTTTAGTGAGAGGGAGGAATTGAAAGAACTCAGTATTAATAGGGAAATAGTGCTGCAGAAATTGATCAGATTGAAGGCCGATAAATCTCCGGGGCCTGATAATCTCCATCCCAGAGTACTTAAGGAAGTGGCCCTAGAAATAATGGATGCATTGGTGGTCATCTTCCGAGATTCTATAGACTCTGGAACAGTTCCTACAATTGTAGAATAGCTAATGTAACCCCACTATTTAAGAAGGGAGGTAGAGAGAAAGCAGGGAATTATAGACCAGTCAGCCTGACGTCGGTAGTGGGGAAAATTCTGGAGTCCATTATAAAAGATTTAATAGCTGAGCACGTGGAAAACAGTGGCAGAATCGGACAGAGTCAGCATGGATTTATGAAAAGGAAATCATGCTTGACAAATCTACTGGAATAATTCGAGAATGTAACTAGTAGAGTTGATGACGGGGAGCCAGTGGATGTGGTTTATTTGGACTTTCAGAAGGCTTTCGGCAAAGCCCTATATAAGAGATTAGCGTGTAAAATTAAAGCGCATGGGATTGGGGGTAGTGTATTGAGATGGATAGAAAACTGGTTGGCAGACATGAGACAAAGAATAGGAATAACAGGCAGCGTTGTGGGGTACCGCAGGGATCGGTGCTGGGACCCCAGTTATTCACAATATATATTAATGATTTAGATGAGGGAGCTAAATATAATATCTCCAAATTTGCAGATGACACAAAGCTGGGTGGGGGGGGTGAGCTGTGAGGAGGATGCAGAGAAGCTTCAGTGTGATTTGGACAAACTGAATCAGTGGGTAAATGCATGGCAGATGCATTATAATGTGGATAAATGTGAGGTTATCCACTTTGGTAGCAAAAACAGGAAGACAGATTATTATCTGAATGGCTATAAATTGAGAGAAGGCAATGTGCAATGAGACATGAGTGTCCTCGTACACTAGTCGCTGAAGGTAAGCATGCAGGTGCAGCAGGTGGTAAAGGAGGCAAATGGTTTGTTGGCCTTCATAACGAGAGGATTTGAGTACAGGAGCAGGCATATCTTGCTGCAATTATACAGGGCCTTAGTGAGACCACACCTGGAATATTGTGTGCAGTTTTGGTCTCCTTATCTGAGGAAGGATGTTCTTGCTATCGAGGGAGTGTAGCAAAGGTTTACCAGACTGATTCCTGGGATGGCAGGACTGACATATGAGGAGAGATTGCATCGGTTAGGATTATATTCGCTGGAATTCAGAAGAATGAGGGGGGATCTCATAGAAACCTATACAATTCTAACAGGACTAGACAGGGCAGATGCAGGAAGGATATTCCCGATGGTGGAGGAGTCCAGAATCAGGGGTCACAGTCTGAGGATACGGGGCAGACCATTTAGGACTGAGATGAGGAGAAATTTCTTCACCCAGAGAGTGGTGAGCCTGTGGAATTCGTTACCACAGAAAGTAGTTGAGGCCAAAATATTGTATATTTTCAAGAAGGAGTTAGATATAGCTCTTGGGGCGAAAGGGATCAGAGGATATGGGGAGAAAGCGGGAGCAGGCTATTGAGTTGGATGATCAGCCAAATGAATGGTGGAGCAGGCTCGAAGGGCCAAATGGCCTACTCCTGCTCCTAGTTTCTATGTTTCTATGTTTTGCGCACATGCGGCTCAGGGAATCCCCCCTCTGCCCGCACAGGGAGCACATAGTGCTTCCTGGTGGACGTCACGTTGGGCGGGCCTTAATTGGCCCGCCCATGTAAAATGGCAGCGCGCCGCCGATTGGGGGCACCGATCGGAGGCACGCCTCCACGCGTCCACTCCTGAACTCCCCCCAATCGGGGGGGGTGGGATTCTGCCCATGGTGTCATACTTGACCCCGAAATGAGCCTCTGACCTCATGTTCAGGCTGCCACTTAGATCGCCCATTACACCTCTGTAACATCACTCAACTTTGCCGTGTCTCAGTTTATCTGCTGCTAAAACACTCATTCATGTCTTTGTTACCATGAAGCATGACTATTCCCTAGCACTCCTGGCTGTTTTTCCACATTCTCCCCTCCGTAAAATTGAGATCATCCAAACTTCTTCTGGTTATGTCTTAAGTCGCACCAAGACCTGCTCACCTATCACTTCTCTGCTCACTGACCTACACTGGCTTCCAGTTAAGTGACTTTAAATTTCTCATTCTTGTTTTCAAATTCTTCCATAGCCTCATGCCTCCTATCTCTATCATCCCCTCTAGTACCACAATCGTCCGAGATTCCAGCCTCATAAACATCACTGATTTTAGTCACTCTGCCATTGGTGGATGGGCCTTCATTTGCCTAGGCCCCAAGCTCTTGAATACACTCCTACACTCTTCTCCACCTCACTTTCCTCCTTTAAGAGACTTCTTAAAACCTACCTCTTTTGCAAAGCTTTTGGTCATCTGACCCAATATCTCCTTATCTAGCTTGTGTCATATTTTCTTTTATAATGCCAAGAGAATTCAGTGATAAGTGCTCCACCATAATTTAAACCTGTTCCTGTTGGGCAGGGTTTAAATCAGGGTTCTGGAATTTTCAATGTTACAGACATCAAGTGACCAGCTCTTGCCTGTTGATTTGCGCTTTAAACTCCTTGCACTGTTCTGTCCATCTGATTCTTTCACCACTTAGGCCGTCTATCAGGGCTGATGCAGTTTCCATCTTTCTTCGACATGTTTCCGCATCTTCCAGCAGGTCCTAAACAATAAAAAGCAGCTTCAATCAGTCACAGTTCCTCAGCTCTCTGAATATCAGTGACACACTTGGGGATTAAATTGCTGCGGGGATCCCCATTATTCACCTGAACAGATGACTGGATAGCCCCCACGGAAATCTGACCTCTTATAACATTAGGAAAACTAAAAGAGCTCTTTTTCTGTTATGTTAATCTTTACATGTGACTATTAAAGTGAAAGGCATTGCTCTGGAAGATTCATTAAAATTAATTGACAGCAAGTCTTCTGCACCTGAATTGCCATGTATGCGTGTGACACATGGGCCTGGATTTTCACCGAGTCGGGTTGACTCAGGAGCACTTTAAAAATGGCAGGCAGGTGCTGCTTCCAGGATTCCCAAGCCCATTTGGGATTTTTGGGAATGCCTTTAAAGGGTGCGGGCTGCTTCCTGTCAGAAGCCCGCATCCAGCACTTCTAACCTGGCCAGCTTCCTTGCAGAGATAGGCATGTCCTACTCCTCCACAATTTTCATTGAGTGAGGCCAGGTTTTTAAAGACAAACACTTGAGTTATGTAAACAAGGATTGTGAAAATGACTGCAGAAATCAGAGAGCCTGAGCCGTTCATCAAACAATGTTTCCACTGGAGAGCAGGCGTTCTGTTATTCTAATAGATGTCTGGGCTCTCAGCCGAGCCTCATTATGACGGCACTGTCAGAGGTGCCATCTTTTGGATGAGGTCTTGTTTACCCTCTCAATGCACATAAAAGATCCCATGGCACTATTTTGAGGAAGAGCAGTGGAGTATCCCTGGTGTCCTGGCCAATATTTATACCTCAATCAACATCACAAGACCAGATAATTTGGTCATTACCACATTGCTGTTTGTGGGGGCTTGCTGTGTGTAAATTGGCTGCTGTGTTTCCTACATTACAATGGTGGCTACTCTTCAAAAGTACTTCACCAATTGTAAAGCGCTTTGAGACATCCGGAAGTTGTGAAAGGTGCTATATAAATACAAGATTTTTTTTTTATTTTGGAATTTCCTCTCTTACTTTACACAGCTGAAAATGTGTTCAGCAGCAGGTAGGAAACACATCCCCCACCTCCCCCACAGCCAGTGCTATTTAAAGGGATCATCAACTTACATTTTGGTGTAAATAATAGATAGATCATATAAATAATAAAAAAATGTAAATAAACCTGAAGAGTATGATTTCAGACATTGATCAATAGTCACATAAAAAGATATGTATTGATTAGCTAGAAGTCCGGTAAGATTCTGACTCACCATTTTCTCTTTCATGGCAGTATCGAACTTTGCCTGTGCCTTGTCCAGCTCAGCTTGTTTCTCATCCAGCTGGGCTTGAGCAGTTTCTAACTCCTTCATGGCCCGTTGGAGGCGGTTTTCTTGTACTGCCAAATTAGCCTAAAACAGGCATTTAAAAAAGGAAAGCCAATCATTTCTAGTCCACAGAAAGACCTTTCCAGCAACAGAAAACATCTTCTCAATCTCACCACTCTCATGGATATCAGGATGTCACAGTAATTAGACCTTAATGGTGAGTGGGCAAAACTGTGGGAAATGGAGTTAAAGGTGGAAAAGTGTGAGCTCATCCAATTTGAGCTAAAGAAAGATAGATCAGAATATTCTCTAAATAGTGAGAAATTAGGAACTGTGGAAGAGAGGAGAGATTTAGGAGTTTGAGTACAAAAGTCACAAAAAACTATTGTTTAGCTGCAGAAAATTGTCAAAACCGCTGATGGAAAGTTACTTTTTATCTCAAGGGGGCTAACAAGGAGTAGAAGGTATGCCATAGTTATACAAAGTTCTAGGTAGACTGCATGTAGAGTACCATGCTGCAGTCAGTTCTGGGCACTGCAGCTGAAGAAGGGTCTACAATGTTGAAAAGTATTTGTGCAGAAATCAGTTCATACAGTGAAAGATTTGCAGGTGTTTTGTTGATTTTAGTGCTCTTTTGATTCAGTATTACCTTTAGAGGCAGCACCTCTTTATTGATGGCAAAGAAGGCAGCCATAGCTTGGGTCCAGGATAACAAACCAGCAACATTCCCACAGACTTTCTTCGCATGTTCAAATGTATAATCCTCCATTATGAAATATGGCTGGAGAATCTCTACTGTTTCATCATTGATGGTGTCCTTTGGAAATTGCTGCAGGGCCTGGAGGAAGCCAGTGCCACTCAACAACTGTAAAAGAAGTGACAAAAATCCCTTGTTATGATTCAGAATAAGTCACCAATAGAGATTGATTGCTTTGATCAGTCAACAACTCCATTACTATTGTATCATGTGACTGCAAAATAACAGAAGGTAAACTAGGGGCTGAATCTTCCGGTCGGCGTGCAGGGGCGGGCCCGACACGCTAATGCGTAAAATGACACGCGATGATGTCGGGCGTGCGTCCAACATCATCGCGCATCATTTCGATATTTCATTCAGCGGGCGTGTGCCAGAGATGGCTGTGCACCCACCGAAATGTTAATGGCCTATTAAGGCCATTGAAAAAGTAATTGGCCGAGTTAAGAATGCTGCCCATCCAACCTTAAGATTGGTGGGCAGGCGAAGAACCCAAGTGGCCTTTGTGTTTTTCAGGAAACCTCATCCACGGGCAGGATAAGGTTTCCTGAAGCTTTTATAAAATAATTAAATAAATGTTCCAAACTTCACAAACATGTCCCAGCTCATGTGACACTATCCGTGCCTCGGAGCTTGCTGCGCTCTTTTGCGCGTATGCGTGAAAGAGTGCAGACCCCAACTCTCCCTCCTCCCCCCACCTGCACAGGTAGCGCTGAGCGCTACTGGCCACGCTTTACGCTGCGTAAAATGGCAGCGTGCAGCAGGACATGGGCGGCGATCGGCTCCGTGCCCGCCCCTGCCCAGCCTGCCCGCCATAGGAAAAATTCTCCCCTAGATGAACTTTGGTCTTTTGTTTAGTAATTCCTATGTTTTTAAATTGCATTTAATCATGGTAACAAAGAACAAACAAGACAAGACACATGCAAAATGCTTCTTAGCTTTCCTCAAAGAAAATTGTGCAGGTTAATTTATGATTCCATTCAGTTTAGCAAGGAGTAATACAGTGCATGGTATGTAATGCTTTGTGATATCCAGTGCTCAGTCGCAGTGTGTCATGTTATACAGTGTTCAGACTCACGGTGTGTAATATTCTGTGATATCTAGTGCTCATTCCCAGTGTGTCATGTTACACATTGCTCAGACCAACGGTGTGTTATGTACTGTGATATCCAGAGCTCAGTCCCAGTGTCATGTTATACAATGTTCTTTGGGAAGAAAATCTGCTGTCCTTACCTCGTCTGGCCTACATAGGACTCCAGGCCCACATCAACGTGGTTGACTCTTAGGTGCCCTCTGAGGTAAGGGCAATTAGGGATGGGCAATAAATGCTGGCCTAGCCAGCAACGCCCACATCCCATGGATTAATAAAACAAAACGCTCATCACATGGTATGTGATGTTCTGTGATATTCAGTGCTGAGTCCCAGTGTGTCATGTTATACAGTGTTCAGACACATGGGGCTGAATTTTCCCCCCCTTTGGGGGTGAAGTTGATGGGCGGGCGTATACGGGCACGCTTCTGAACGGCGCCATTTTACGTGAGCGGGCCAATTAAGGCCCGCCCAGCGTGACATCCGCAGGGAAGCGCTATGCATTCCCTGTGCGGGCGGGGGGGGATTCCTAAAATCGAGAGTGCGCTCTTTCGTGCATGCACACGAAAGAGCGTACTCATCTCCCTGAGACTAAGTACAGCTTCAGAGAGATCGGCTCTAAAAGTGAAAAAGCTCAAAATCAAAAAATAAAATTTCCCGAACATGTCCCCTCATGTGACATGAGTTGGGGCATGTTCATAATTTCCAAAAAAACTTTATTAAAATTTTTAATATCCTACATGAAACCTCACCCCGCCTGCGGATGAGGTTTCAAGCTTTTTCTAGTTCATGCCAGGGCTCCTGGCCTGCCCGTCAACCTTAAGGTTGGACAGGCAGGTCCACTAATTACTTTAATTGCTCTGTCAATGGCCTCAATTGGACATTGACAAGTTGGCGGGCATGCAGCTGATTTTGCTGCGCCCCCGCCTTCCTGAAAATTTAAGTGGGGCAAGGTGACATTGGGAGTTCTGCCCAACGTCACTGTGCATCATTTTACGCGTTGGTGCCCGCCGACGGTAAAATCCAGCCCATGGTCTGTCGTTCTGTGATATCCCAGTGCCCAGTTCAAGTGTGTCATGTTACACAGTGCTCAGACCAATGGTTTGTTACGTACTGTGATATCTAGTGCTCAGTCCCAGTGTCATGTTATACAGTGCTCAGGCCTATGGTGTGTGATGTTCTGTGATATCCGGTGCTCAGTCCCAGTGTGTCATGTTATACAGTGCTCAGACCCATGGTATGTAATGTTCTGTGATAGCTAGTGCTCAGTCCCAGTGTCATGCTATGCAGTGCTCAGACCCATGGTATGTATTGTTCTGTGATATCCAGTACTCAGTCACAGTGTGTCATGTTATACAGCCGACAGGCCCATGGTACAGTACAGGGAGTTAGGCAGTAGACTGAAAAGCAGGACCTCTCGGGTAGTAATCTCTGGATTACTCACAGTGTCATGTGCTAGCGAGCACAGAAATAGGAGAATTGCGCAGATGAATATGTGGCTTAAAAGTTGGTGCAGGAGGGAGGGTTTTAGATTCCTGGATCACTGGGACCATTCCTGAGGAAGGTGGGACCTGTTCAAGTGGGATGGTCTATACCTGAACCAGAGCGGGACTAACATCCTTGCGGGGGGTTTGCTAGTGCTATTGGGAGCAGTTTAAACTAATTCAGCAGGTGGAGGGGACACAGAATGTTAGCAGAATAGGCACACATCATAATACAGTAAAACAATCTAGTTAGAGGGAGTACAGCTGCATTAAGTTTCAAGGGAGTAAGGCAAGGCTGGATGGCTTCTACTTTAATGCCAGGAGTATTACAGGTAAAACGGATGAGTTAAGGGTGAGGATTGACATGTGGAATTGTGATATAGTAACCACCACAGAGACGTGGTTGAGGGAGGGGCAGGATTGGCAGCTCAACATTCCGTGATATGGAATCTTCAGGTGAGACAGGGGAGGGGGTAAAAGAGGAAGAGGCATTGCATTATTAGTTAAGGAGTCAGTTACTGCAGTAAGGAGAGATGATATCTTGGAGGGGGCATCAAATGAAGCTTTATGGGTAGAGCTAAGGAGTAAAAAAGGGGCAGCCACATTGTTAGGTGTTTATTATAGACCCCCAGATAGTCAGCAGAAAATTGAGGAGCAAATATGTGCACAACTTGTGTAGGTGTGTGAAAACAATAACAATAGGGTAATTATATTAGGTGATTTCAACTTTCCCAACATTAATTGGGATAGACATAGTATTAAGGGGTTGGATGGAGTGGATTTCTTGAAATGTGTACAGGAGAACTTTTAGGTCAATATGTAGAGGGTCCAACAAGGGATGGCGCAGTGCTGGACCTAATTCTGGGGAATGAAGCCGGACAGGTGGCTGAGGTGGTGGTGGGGGAGCATTTTACTGATAGCGACCACAACATGGTACAATTTAAGCTGGTTTTGGACAAAGAAATAGACAAGTTGCAAAAAAATGTTTTGGATTGGGAGAGAGTGGATTTTAGTAAAATAAGGCAGGATCTGGCCAAGGTAGACTTGGAACAGCTACTTGTGGGGAAATATACAAAAGAGCAGTGGGGAGCATTCAAAAAAGAAATGGGGAGGGTACAGGCTCAACATGTGCCCTCTAGGGTGATAGGAAGGAGTAACAAGCCCAGAGAACCATGGATGACCAGAGATATTCAGGATATGATGAGAAGGAAAAAAGAGGCTTTTAGCAGATACAAGGGGAGCAAAAGGCATTAGTAGAGTACAGAAAGTGCAGGATAAAGCTTAAGAAAGCAATTAGGAGAGCAAAGAGGGGATATGAGAAAGCTCTGGCTGATAAAAGTAGGGAAAATCATAGGATATTCTATAAGTATATCGATGGGAAGTGGATAACCAAGGAAAGAGTAGGGCCCAAGGGGGCAATCTATGGGTGGAGCCAGATGACATCGGTAGAGTGTTGAACGAATACTTCACATCTGTCTTCACCCAAGAGAATGAGGGTGAAGGCATGGAACTAGGCGAGAAAGACTGCAAGGTTCTTGAGCAAATTGATAGAGGGAATGACAAGGTATTGGAGGTATTGGCAGGCTTAAAAGTGGACAAATCCCCAGGTCCAGATGATTTGTGTCCCAGACTGCTGAGGGAGGCAAGGGAGGAGATCGCAGGGGCTCTGACCCAAATTTTTAATTCCTCTCTGGCCACGGGGGAGCTGCCAGAGGACTGGACAACAGCTAATGTAGTTCAGTTATTTAAGAAGGGTTGCAGAGATAAGCCAAGGAACTACAGACCAGTGAATCTCATGTCAGTGGTAGGGAAACTATTGGAGAAAATTCTGAAGGAGAGAATCTATCTCCAAATGGAGAGGCAAGGTTTGATCAAGGATAGCCAGCAAGGCTTTGTCAGAGGGAGGTCATGCCTAACAAATTTGATTGACTTTTTTGAGGAGATGACCAGGTATGTAGATGAGGGTAGTGTAGTTGATGTAGTTTATATGGATTTCAGCAAAGCCTTTGACAAGGTCCCACATGGGAAACTTATAAAGAAGGCAAATGCTCATGGGATACAGGGTAATTTGATAAGGTGGATTCAAAATTGGCTTAGTTGTAGGAGACAGAGGGTGATGACAGAAGGCTGCTTTAGTGACTGGAAGCCCGTGTCCAGTGGCGTACCACAGGGTTCTGTGCTGGGTCCCCTAATATTCGTCATTTATATAAACGACATAGATGACTATGTGGGGGGTAGGATTAGTAAGTTTGCGGATGAGACAAAGATTGGCCGGGTGGTTAACAGTGAGGTTGAGTGTCTTGGGCTACAGGAAGATATAGACGGGATAGTCAAACGGGCAGATAAAAGTGTGAGGTGATACACTTTACAAGGAGTAATTTGACAAGGAAATATTCAATGAACAGCATGACACTAGGAAGTTCTGAGGAACAAAGAGACCTTGGCGTGTGTGTCCATAGATCTCTGAAGGCAGAGGGGCATTTTAGTGGGGTGGCGCAAAACGCATTTGGGACACTTGCCTTTTTCAATCGAGGCATATATCACAAAAGTAGGGAGGGGAAGTTGGAATTGTATAGAACCTTGGTGAGGCCACAGCTGGAGCACTGTGTGCAGTTCTGGTCGCCACATTATAGGAAGGATGTGATTGCACTGGAGGGGGTGTAGAGGAGATTCACCAGGATGTTGCCTGGGATGAAACACTTAAGTTATGAAGAGATGTTGGATAGACTTGGGTTGTTTTCGATGGAGCAGAGAAGACTGAGGGGCGAGCTGATCGAGGTGTACAAGATTATAAGGGGCATGGACTGGGTGGATAGGGAGCAGCTGTTCCCCTTAGTTGAAGGGTCAGTCACGAGGGGACAAAAGTTCAAGGTGAGGGGCAGGAGGTTTAGGGGGGATGTGAGGAAAAACGTTTTTACCCAGAGGGTGGTGACGGTCTGGAATGCGCTGCCTGGGAGGGTGGTGGAGGCGGGTTACCTCACATCCTTTAAAAAGTACCTGGATGAGCACTTGGCACGTCATAACATTCAAGGCTATGGGCCAAGTGCTGGTAAATGGGATTAGGTAGGTAGGTCAGGCGTTTCTCACGTGTCGGTGCAGACTCGATGGGCTGAAGGGCCTCTTCTTCACTGTGTGATTCTGTATGTAATGTTCTATGATATCCAGCGCTCCGTCCCAGTGTGTCATGTTATACAGTGCTCAGGCCCATGGTATGTAATGTTCTGTGATATCCAATGCTCAGTCCCAGTGTGTTATGTTATACAGTGCTCAGACGAATGGTGTGTCATGTGGCTAATTTATGATTCATTTACATTAGCAAAGAGTGATTATCAACATATGGCCCATAGGTTCACAACGTTCAATGTTCTAATAATGATCAATTCAAAATGTTAGGAAGTAGGGATGGGAGGTAAAATTGATTTTCATCAGTTGAACAAAATGGGCTCTTAACAGTTTGGTGGCATGTTTGACACTGCACCAAGTTGTCTTTCTCACTGAAGCTAAGAGGAAGATGATCAGTGTAAGATGGGCCACTCATTTGCTATAAGCCCATATCGACTAAAGGGCGAAACTAATTTCACTGCCATTACGTTTGGTATTTAGTTGTACTTATAAAAATTACTTGAATTCTGAGGGCGGATCTCAATACATGTGCCAGCTGTATTAGTGGTAGTGTTTGTACAGAGCACTGGTTGAAATTGCTAACTCACATATTTATCTAAAAAAGAGGGATAAATGCAGTAACTATGGGGGCAGAATTTTATGGGGGTCTCACACTGTTGGCTGGAGAGCCAATGAGAGACCTGCATTGCCTCCTCCAGGAAGGTTTACCAGTTTTAGGTGCCAATCAGACAGCTGAGAGGTCACCAGCAGGTCTTCTATGGGATCAAGACCCAGGGGGAGGGAGGTCTCTGATGCTGAGAGCTGCTGGCCAATTCAAGATAGGCAGCACTTTTGCTCAACAGTGCCACCGGGAGTGGGGGAAGGGAAGCTCTGGCAGATGCTGGAATGACAACCACTGGAGGACCAGGATCGTGGTGCGATCTCTTGGAACTGGGGTTATATTTGGAACTGGGATGCTGTCCCCAAGAACCGAGGTAGGGCTTCTAACTAGCCCAGCTCTAACCCACACTCCCCTCGCAATGCATCGTGGCTCACAAAACACAAGCCCTTCCCTGTCAGGGACAAAAACGCAGCACAAAGTGAGTTTGACAGTGGGATCAAGTTTTGTGAGCCATGATGCATTGCGAGGGGGGTGTGGGTTGGAGCTGGGCTGGTTAGAAGCCCTACCTCGGTTCTTGGGGACAGTACCCCAGTTCCAAATATCGTTCTTATATCCCCAAACCTCACTCCTCACCCACCCTGCGCCCCCTTTCCCCCTCATACCCCCTATGCTCCCCCATACCCCCATTCCCCCTCCATTTCTCCATACTCCCCATGCCTGCTCCATGTCCTGTTCTACTCCCATGCCCCCTCTATGCCCCCATGTATGCTCCATAGCGACTCACCCAGTATCCACCATAGGACGACCTCAGCATGTTTTTGAAATGGAAATTAAATCAACAAACTTCTAACAATCTAATAGAGCTGTCATTCTAACACACTCAAAAGGGCCTGGCATGCATTTTCCCATCCCTACACGAAAATCTGGTTCCATAATCTGGGACAAAATTAAATGTCATTTGGAAAAGTATGGGATAACAAGTAAAAGTCAGCACTGATTTGTCTGATGTACTTGATTGGGTTCTTTGATGAAGTAAGAGGAAAGAGTTGGTGAGGGTATTGAAGTTGATGTCATGTATGTGGGCTTTCAATAGACAAAGAACCACATGGTAGACTTGTTTTCAAAAATAAAGCCCCTTGGATTAAAGGGACAGTGGCAGCATGGATACAAAATTGGCTAGGAGTAGAAAGCAATGGGGAGCAGTGAACAGTTGGTTTTCAGGTTGGCGAGAAGTATAAAGTGTTGTTTCCAAAGGGTCTGTATTAGAAGCATTGCTGTTTTTGATATATATTTATGACTGTGGGTGGAATTTTCTGTGCCCACTGGCATCGGGCGTGTTCAGTGGCGTGAGTGGACAATATGGCAAGAAGGCCAAAAATCGGTTTCACAACGTTGTGAAACCAGTTTGCGATCGTCTGCTCAGTCCATCAATGGCATCCATGTTTCCCACCATCAGACGTCTGGAATCTCATTGTAATGCATCTGCATGTCATTATATGCTTGCTGGAATCATCCCCCCACACTGGATCATCTGGGCACATCAGCGTGATTGCACGCCGACACGTTTCACAACATCATATATAAGGCATGCACTTGGCGGGCTGCACTTTGAGGGGAACTCAGAGGCGAGTGCACAGTAATGTTGCACAGCACTCGCGAGGGTTGCTTGTTGGACTTCAAGGTTGGGGCACATTGAGGGGGGAGGCAGTGCTGCCCTGTGGTTGAGGTAACTTTGGGCGGGGGGGGGGGGTGGCAAAGGCTGTCCTGCAGTTGAAGATAGTGCACAAGCACACATAGGGTGGGGTGGGGGGGTGGTGGTGAGAGAAACAGCCACACATTAGGGAAACCTTGCATGAAATGACCATCCCTCTGCAGCTGAGACAGTTCAGAGGCAGCCAAAGTGACATGCGTGGAGTTGGGCCTCTAGCTTATCTGCCCACTCAAGCAATGCAGAGGCATGAAAGTGCCACCAAGTGCTCCAGAGCTTTTCACCCCTCAGGCACAGACTGCAAACTAATGAGTGTTTTAGTGGAAGGCAGAACAGCTGGACGACTGGGCACGTTGTACAATATCCTTGCTAAAGCTGGCCTTGGAGCAGTCACTGGTGGAGGCGCTCACAGCCCCTTCCAATGTCAGCATCCTGGTTTGGGCCAGTCTCCCCCATGGTTCAAGCTAACAGTGCAGCCTTGCAGCGTGGGTTAGGAGAATACCTGCACCTGAGCTGAGAACACAGCATGCAGCCCAATGGGCAGAACTGCTGCCAGTCGATCAGGTGGAGTGGGACAGAGGCGGGTGCAGTTTCACAGCCATGCAGCACACTAAACTCTGGCCATCCAAGTGGTGGCCAGCACTCTCCAGGATGTGTTAAGGGGCCTTCAGACTTAACCAAGACAGGTTCTTAGAACACCCGAGTTAACTCATGTGTCTCTCTTTTTCATTCGGCAGTAGTAGTACATCAGGAGCATGGAGCCTGGTGAACTAACTGTATGCCTTGTGGTGTATAGAGAGCGAAGACAACTGAGAAGAGAGCAAAGGAGGTGCCTGGCTGTGCAGAGGGAGGAGCAGCACCCTCAGGAAGAAGGGGTCACTAAAGAGCCACAACGAACCGTCGTTGGTTAGCGCCTAGCTAGACACAGGGTCTATAGGCACGGCTTTCATTCCACAGGTGACCGAGAACCAATGTCACTGCAGAGTGCGCATGTCTAGGGAACTGGTCAGTCAGATCTGCCAGCTGCTGCAGAATTTGGCGCCATGGGGACATGGAGGGCATCCACTGCCAGGTTGACATTCGCTGAATGTGCAGCTGGTGTGCGGCCACCAAAAACACATCCTGCAGGTCTGTGCACATCCTCAGTCAGTCACAGATCCCTGATGTCTTCTAGGGCTCACAGAGACTGCAGGGTTGTCTCCTTGAGGACAAGGACTACCTGCAGAGGATGTGGCTGATGACACCCGTGTGGCGGCCTCAGACTGCAGCAGAGCGATGGTATAATGAGGCTCATGCTGCAGCTCACAACTTGGTGGAACAAACCACCAGGATGCTGAAAATGGGGTTCCAGTGTCTGGACTGGTTTTGTGGAGCCCTCAGAGCTGCTAGATTTGCGGAGGATGACGACAACGTGCAGTGAGGAGACACCATAAGATCCTCACATTTCATCTATGAACGTTTGGCCCCAGTCTAGCAGTGTGCATATCCTGTGTGATAATGCTTCTGTCATGCAGACGCAGTGGAGGCCCTAAAAGTCACTCGACTGCAGGAGGATGATGACAACATGCAGTGCAGACACTCCATAGATCTTCACATAACCTCTGAGAATGTCTGACTCCTGTCTGGCTGAGGGCAGCTCACTTGTGCTCTGTGAAGTCGCAGTGAGTGAGATCCCTGTGGATGTGTGATCGGTTTGTGAGCGTGTGAGTTGAGAGTGATGAGAAGGGTGACTTACTCTGGCAGAAAGGAGATCATTCAACCCCTTGTGGCGCTGGGTGGCTGTCCTCTTTTGCAGGGTGTTGACGCTGACCACTGCTGTCACCCCCTCCCAAGCTGGATTGGTGATGTTGCTGCTCCTCCTAAGGCCAGAGCCGGGGTAGAAATGGCAAGTCTCCACTGCATCCAAAAGGTGCTCAAGGGATGCGCCATTAAACCTGGGGGCTGCAGTCTTTTTGCCTTTTGGAGCCTTGTTTTCCATGTGGCAGTCTTGGGCTAGAAGCACTGAGAGGAGAGCACGTGGCTGCACTTTAAATATGGCTCTTGGTGTGATGAAGCGGTAAGGTGATGATGTGGCGGGCGAATGAGAGCCCACCCACCATGAGAATGGCGTGTTTCCCAGGAATGCATAATTAATGAGGCGGGATTTGGACGATATGGCGTGAGAAGCCACCATTGCAGCCGGTAGGTAAGACGTAGTTTTTCCCACCCATTATCGCAATTAGTGCAAATCTGGGTTGATTCCACCTTTTGACTTAGATACACAGAGCATAATTCCAAAGTTTGCAGATGACATGAAACTCAGAAAATTGGGAGAATAGCAACAGACTCTATGAGAACAGAGACAGACTGGCAAAATGGATTAACACATGGCAGATGAAACTGAACTCAGAGAAGCACAAAGTGATCCATTTTAGTAGAAAGAATGAGGAGAAGCAATACAAATCAAACAGTACAATTTTAAAAGGTGAGTAGGAACAGAGACCTGACAGTGTATATGGGCTCATCTTTAAAGGTAGCAGGACAATTTGAGAAGGCAGGTAATAAAGTGTACGTTCAATTCTGGGCACCACATTTTAGGAAGGATATCTTGGAGAGGGTGCAGGAGAGATTTATTACAAAGATAAACAGTTAAGTGGAGAGACTGGAGAAGGTTGCTGTCCTTAGAGCAGTGATCATGAATGGTTTTCAGACAGTAAATGAGTAGAAACTGTTTCCAGTGTGTACAGATTTAAGGTGATTGGCAAAATAACCAGACTTGGCACGAGGAAGCTTTTTTTTACCATTATGGCCTAGATGCTCATCCCTGAGGCGGGTAGACAAAGCCAGAAAAATTCATGGCTCGGCCCACCCACCTGAGGAGTGAGTGCTTGGGGGAGTGGGTGCAGTTTGCAGTCTGGCCAGCTGACCTGGACAAAAGTTTGGAGGCAGCCACAGGAGCTCCCCGGTGCAGAGGTGAGTTGTTTAAAAGGACCGCCTTGTTGCAGTGGGACTTTGTCCCAGTTAAAACAAAAACACAAAAACCTTCCTGCCCTTACTCTCCAAATACTTGCCATGCTCATCAATGCCACACATGCCCCCCACCCACTCTATGGCCCCTCATGCTCCCCATGCCAATCTCTGTCCTTCCACCCATCCCCCATGGCCCTTCATGCACCCGTCCCATGCCAAGCTAATGCTCTTACATGCTCATTGACCCACTATACACAGTATAGAACCAGTAAACCCTATCGTGACAGTAGGGTGTGGAAAAAGTTTTTATAAAAAGTAATTTGTTCATAACTTGCTATGTTGGAAAAAAAAGGTCATTGTGCTACAAGCCAATAAAAGTGTCAATCATCCAGACCCCTTAACATGTTAAGAATAAAAAACATAAGACGCTGAAGCCACTTAACATTGTGTAAATAAGCATTGTGAAATTGACAGCAGTGATCAGAGGGCCTGAGCTGTCAATCAAGCAATCTTTTCTCTGTGGTGCAGCTTTTTAAGAAGTGTAATGGATGTCCAGACTCCCAGCCAAGTCGTAAGCTATTGACACTTAAAAGGTCTCGATCATTGACACTTTTATTGGCTGCAGTGAAATGGGTTTTTTTCAGAAAGTTATTAATTTTTTAAAGCTTTTTTTACACATTCTACTGTCAATATAGGGTTCATTGGTTTTATACAGTGTATTTTTTTCTTTTACGGGATGAAGGCATCCCTGGCCAGACCAGCATTTATTACCCATCCCTATTTGCCCTTGAGAAGGTGGTGGTGAGCTGCCTTCTTGAACCGCTGCGGTCCATCTGGTGTAGATACACCCACAGTGCTGTTAGGGAGGGAGTTCTCGGATTTTGACCCAGCGACAGTGAAGGAACGGCGATATATTTCCAAGTCAGGATGGTGAGTGGGTGGGGAACTTGCAGTTGGTGGTGTTCCCATCTATTTGCTGCCCTTCCTAGATGGTAGCGGTCATGGGTTTGGAAGGTGCTGCCTAAGGAGCCTTGGTGAGTTCCTGAAGTGCATCTTGTAGATATTACACACTGCTGCTACTGTACGTTGGTGGTAGAGGGAGTGAATGTTTGTGGATGGGGTGCCAATCAAGCGGCTGCTTTGTCCTGGTTGGTGTCAAGCTTCTTGAGTGTTGTGGGAGCTGCACTCACCCAGGCAAGTGGGGAGTATTCCATCACATCCCTGACTTGTGCCTTGTAGATGATGGACAGGCTTTAGGGAGTCAGGAGGTGGATTACTCATCGCAGGATTCCTAGTCCCTGACCTGCTTTTGCAGCCACGGGGATGGCATAGTGGTATTGTCACTGGACTAGTAATCCAGAGACCCAGGGTAATGCTCCAGGGACCTGGGTTCAAATCCTGGCACAGCAGATGGTGGGATTTGAATTTAATAAAAATCTGGAATTAAAAGTCCAATGATGACCAATGAAACCATTGTTCATTGTTGTAAAAACTCATGTGGTTCACTAATGTCCTTATCTGGTCTGCCCTACATTGAACACCAAGGTCATTCCTGGCACTTATGTGGCGTGAATGTTACTTTCCACTTGTCAGCCTGGGTATTGTCCAGGTCTTGCAACATTTGGACCTGGACTGGTTCAGTATCCGAAGAGTCACAAATGGTGCCGAACATTGTGCGAACATCCCCGCTTCTGACCTTATGATGGAAGGAAGGTCATTAATGAAGCAGCTGAAGATGGTTGGACATTACCCTGAGGAACTCCTGCAGTGATGTCCTGGAGCTGATATATTGACCTCCAACAACCACAATCATCTTCCTTTGTGCTAGATATGATTCCAACCAGCAGAGTTTTTCCCCTCTGATTCACATTGACTCCAGTTTTGCTAGGGCTCCTTGATGCCACACGGTCAAATGTGGCCTTGATGTCAAGGGCAGTCACTCTCACCTCATCTTGGGAGTTCAGCTCTTTTGTCCATGTTTGAACCAGGGTTGTAATGAGGTCAGGAGCTGAGTGGCCCTGGTGGAACCCAAACTGGGCGTCAGTGAGCAGGTTATTCCTAAGCAAGTGCCGCTTGATAACACTGTTGATGACGCTTTCCATTACTTTACTGATGATTGAGAGCAGGCTGTTGGGGCAGTAATTGGCCAGGTTGGATTTGTCTTGCTTTTTGTGTACAGGACATACCTGGGCAATTTTCCACATGGCCGGGTAGATGCCAGTGTTGTAGCTGTACTGGAACAGCTTGGCTAGGGGCACACAAGTTCTAGAGCATAAGTCTTCAGTACTATTGCTGGAATATTGTCAGGGCCCATAGCCTTTGCAGTATCCAGTGCCTTCGGCTGCTTCTTGATATCACATAGAGTGAATTGAATTGGCTGAAGACTGGCATCTGTAATGCTGGGGATCTCCGGAGGAGGCCAAGTTGGATCATCCACTCAGCACTTCTGGCTGAAGACTGTTGCAAATGCTTCAGCCTTATCTTTTGCACTGATGTGCTGGGCTCCCCCATCATTGAGGGTGGGATATTTGTGGAGCCTCCTCCTCCAGTGAGTTGTTTAATTGTCCACCACCATTCACGACTTGCTGTGACAGGACTGCAGAGCTTAGATCTGACCCGTTGGTTGTGGGATCACTTAGTTCTGTCTATCACTTACTGCTTATGCTGTTTGGCACGCAAGTAGTCCTGTGTCATCAGGTTGACACCTCATTTTTAGGTATGCCTGGTGCTGCTCCTGCCATGCTCTCCTGCACTCTTCATTGAACCAGGGTTGATTGCCTGGCTTGATGGTGATGGTACAGTGGAGGATATGCCAGGCCATGAGGTTACAGCCTGTGGTTGAGTACAGTTCTGCTGCTGATGATGGCCGACAACACCTCATGGATGCCCACTCTTGAGTTGCTAGATCTGTTCAAAATCCATCCCATTTAGCACGGTGGTAGTGCCACACAACACAATGGAAAGTATCCTCAATGTGAAGGCGGGACTTGGTCTCCACAAAGACTGTGCGGTGGTCACTCCTACCGATACTGCCATGGACAGATGCATCTGCAGCAGGCAGGTTGGTGAGGACGAGGTCAAGTATGTTTTTCCCTCTTGTTGGTTCCCTCCCCACCTGCCACAGACCTAGTCTAGCAGCTATGTAATTTAGGACTTGGCCAGCTCAGTCAATAGTGGTGCTACCGAGCCACTCTTGGTGATGGACATTGAAGTCCCCCACCCAGAGTACAATTTGCACCCTTGCAGCCAACAGTGCTTCCTCCAAGTGGTGTTCAACATGGAGGAACACTGATTCATCAGCTGAGGGAGGGCAGTACGTAGTAATCAGCAGGAGGTTTCCTTTCCCAACCTAAAAACAAATTCTCCCTCTCTCTCTCTCTGCTCTATCAAAATTCATAATTATGATGCCATCATGATGTGTAGAACTATAAAGATCACTGGCCACACACTAACTGGGGAAAGGTGACAGCTTAAAATCAGATATAAATATAGTCCCATGTCGCAAGAATCCAAGGGAGCAAATTTTCACTTGTGAACAATCTGCAGACTGATTAGGATGTTCAGTTGATGTCACTAATGAGTGGCTTGAACCACTTGGATAGTTGAGTTTCATGTAAATTTCTTGAGCAAGTTGCTGTCAAGTTTGAAATGTTTGTTGACAGCTTTCTGCTTTGAAGGACAAGTCCAAAGCCTATTTAAAATGTGTTTTCACCACTAAACCAAAATGTTCTGTCACTCAGAAGGAATTTTTAGTATGACTTTTCAATTCTCGGTCAGATATAGCACCTGCAATGGCTCC
Organism: Cetorhinus maximus; assembly: GCF_964194155.1. NCBI lineage: Eukaryota > Metazoa > Chordata > Chondrichthyes > Lamniformes > Cetorhinidae > Cetorhinus > Cetorhinus maximus. Next base: position 46,297 of record NW_027596426.1, on the reverse strand, counting down.
CAATGTATTAGTACAGCATTGGATGTCCTGGAGGAACAGGTCCAATAGGTTTTATGAAAACCAGTGTGTTCAGGGCAAACACATCTGCAGTAATTGTCAGCAGCTTCAGGAGCTTCAGGTCAGCGTCATTGAGCTGGAGGTTAAGTTGCAGACACTGCTATGCATCAGGGAAGGGGAAATTTACCTGGACCCTTTGTTCCAGGAGGCAGTCACACCCCTTAGGCTAGGAAGATCTTTAGAGTTGGTCACTGGTCAGGGACAGGAGGGTGTGACGGTGAGTCAGGCAGGTAAGGGGATCCAGCAGGTAATGATGGAGGAGCCTCAGCTCCTGACTTTGTCCAACAGGTACGAGGTGCTTACTACCTGGGTGGATGAGTGGACTGACCCTGGCACCCTGGTGAAGGATGCCATTCAAGTGGGGAAGTGAAGAGGAATGTGGAAGTGATAGGAGACAGTATTGTCAGTGCGGTACTGGTTCTCTGCAGCCATGACTGGGAGCTCCGAAGGTTGTGCTGCTTGCCAGGGTTAAGGACATCTTGCGAGGAACGTGGAGTGCAAGGGAGAGGATCCAGTTGTTGTGGTCCACGTGTGAACCAACAACATAGGTAGAACCAGGAATGATGTTCTGCTAAGAGAACTTGAGGAGTTAGGGTCCAAATTAAAATGCAGAACATCAAAGGTTTCTTCAAACAATCTCTGGTTGTTACTTGAGCCATGCGCCAATTGGCATAGGGTCAAGCAGATTAGAGAATTAAACAGGTAGCTCAAAGAGTGGTGTGGAAAGAAGTAGTTTCGATTCACGGAGCACTAACATCAATACTCAGGGAAGAGTGAGCTCTTCTGTTGGGATGGGTAACGCTTGAACCAAACTGGAACCAGTGTCCTGGCCAATCATATAACTTGTGTTGTGGACGGGGCTTTAAACTAAGGGGGGTTGCAGTGGGGTGGGGGGGGGGGGTGGTGGTGTTGGTGGGTGGCAGTGCAAGGAGTGGGGAAAGGGAGATTTAGAAGCCCAAAGAGAAAGGTTGAAGCATTGGAGCAGTATAACAATATGGATAAAGACAAGCAGAATGGGATAGGAAGGGACAGGAGGGACAGAGTTTAACAAAAATTGTACACCAATGAATAAGTTCATTGCAGGGAATAGAAGTAAAATAATGAAATTAAAAGTTCTTTATCTGAATGCATGAAGAATCTGCAATAAGTTAGATGAACTAATGGCATATAGAGGTAAATGATTTAGATCTAATCACCATTACAGGGGCATGGTTACAAGGTGATCAAGGTTGGGAAATAAATATTCCAGGGTACACAATATTTCAGGAATTCAGACAGAATGGCAAAGGAGGAGGGGTAACCCTGATAGTAAAGTATGACACAAGGACATTAGTGAGAAAGGATCTGGCCTCAGAAGATCATGAAGTAGAATCAGCATGGGTAAAAATTAGGAACAGCAAGAGTCAGAAAACGCTGGTGGGGGTAGATTATAGGCTCTCTAAGAGTAGTTATACCATTGGACAGAGCATGTTATGACCGATCCCCTGGGCGAGGTCTCCCAATTTATTATGATCCCGGATGAGATACCCCAAATTGTTATGCTCTGGGGTAGGGAGGGATGAATTAGCTCCCCTTCTTTATTCAACACCCTCGGTTGGTTGCAACAAGGTTAATTTAAAAAGGATCCCTTCCTTCGTGGATGCCTTTTCTCAGTCCAAATGGATTTATATTTTAAAAGGAGCCAATTTAACCAGGCTTTCTTGAGTCAAAGAAAGTGAACTTTTTAGTTACTAAAATGTGAGAAAAAAATAATAAAAACACAACACACATACACAGATTAGAAATGAGAGTGAGTCAAGAAATAAAGGTTAAATAAGGTATTCAAATCAGTATTTGGCTTGTCCGTGAGGAGTAGATGGTGAAATGCTGTGGCCGTTAAGTTGGATGATTCCGATAGTGCTGACTTTGGTTAGTTGAGCAGTTGGTTTGGAGATTCTTGGCTCTGCAGGTCAGCTGAAAGGAGGTGTCCTGTTTCCTTTTCGACTGTAGCTTTGCTGACTTGTGACTTGCTTCCAGCAATCAGGGAGAGATTTTTTTTACCTACAAGCGCAGGGATACCTCGTTGATGTTCTTCAGCTGTGACACCCTCACACACAGGCCTGGAATACCAAAACTAGCACATAGAATGAGGGTTGCAGTTGCCTTTTTATCCCCTTTTCTTGCGCTTTCCTGAAAGGGAACAACATATCTTTCGCCCAGATCTGCTTTCTTTTCAACTCACATCATTTCCACAGTCTGGGACCACAGTCTATAACTCACAGGAGATGGTGTTTGCTAAGACAGTAATCAGCCTTCATTATCTCCGCAACCACATGAGATTACAGCTCAGTTTTTGCATTGCATACTTTCCTTGGAAGTGCCTCTGTCTGAAGTAGGCATTGCCACCTTTTTAGGTGCAACATTCCATTCTCTGGACTAGTTGGTCAAGTGTAATCCACATTGGAATTTTCCAGCAAGTGGTTACTTTACAGTTTGGCCAGCTTTTGCTTGCATGTCCTTTCTATTAAAAACACGTCTTACTTAAAAGTTCAATACGTCTGTAAATAATTCGGCTATGATCCGCTGTCATGAAAGGCATTACACAAGAAGTTATTGGAGCTTGAAACAAAAGGCAATGTAATATTTGTGGGGCACTTTAATCCTCATGTAGACTGGATCAATCAAATTGGCAAGAGTGGCCAGTCAGCCTAACCTCGGCGGTGGGAAAGTTACTAGAAAGATCTCTGAGGGACAGAATATATCTGCACTTGGAGAGACATGAATTAATCAGGGATAGTCAGCATGGATTTGTTAAGGGAAGGTCGTGTTTGACAAATTTAATCGAATTTTTTGAGGAGGTAACCAGGAGTGTTGATGAGGGTAATGCATTTGATGTGGTCTACATGGACTTTAGCAAGGCTTTTGATAAGGTCCCTCATAACAGGCTGGTCAAGAAAGTAAGAGCCCATGGGATCCAAGGCAAAATGGCACGTTGGATCCAAAATTGGCTGAGAGGCAGGAAGCGGAGGGTGATGATAGAGGGATGTTTCTGTGACTGGAATTCTGTTTCCAGTGGGCTTCCGCAGGGCTCGGTGCTGGGTCCCTTGCTATTTGCAGTGTATGATTTGGACTTAAATGTAGGGGAATGATCAAGAAGTTTGTCTGTGACACGAAAATTGGTAGCGTAATAAATAGTGAGGAGGACAGCCGTAAACTGCAGTAGGGTATCAATGGACTGGTCAGGTGGGCAAAGCAGTGGCAAATGGAATTCAACCCGGAAAAGTGTGAGACAATGCACTTGGGGAGGGCTAACAAGGCAAGAGATTACATTATGAATGGTAGGGCCCTGAAAAGTACTGAAGACCAGAGGGACCTTGTGCGCATATCCACAGATCTTTGTGGATAGCAGGGCAGGTAGATAAGGTGGTTAAGAATGCATATGGGATACTTGCCTTTATTAGCTGAGGCACAGAATACAAGAGCATGGAGGCTATGCTGGAACTGTATAAAATGTGGTTAGGCCACAACTGGTGTCCTGCATGCAGTTCTGATCACCACATTACAGGAAGGATGTGATTGCACTGGAGATGGTGCAGAGGCGATTTACCAGGATGCTGCCTGGGCTGGAGGGTCAGAGCTATGAGGAAAGATTGGATAGGCTGGGGTTGTTTTCCTTGGAGCAGCGAAGGTTGAGAGGGGGCCTGTTGGAGGTATATAAGATTATCTATATAGGATGGATAGGAAGGCACTTTTTCCATTAGTAGAGGGGTCAATAACCAGGGGGCATAGATTTAAGGTAAGAGGTAGAATGCTAAGAGGGGAGTTGAGAAATCTTGGTGGTGGGAGTCTGGAACTCATTGCCTGAAAGGATGGTTGAGTCAGAAACTCTCATAAAATTTAAGAAGTATTTAGATATTCACCTGAGTTGCCATAGCCTCCAGGGCTATGGGCCAAGCACTGGAAAATGGGATTAGTATTGTCATTTCTTTGTTGACCGGCATGGACAAGATGGACCAAATGGCCTCCTTCTGTGCTGTAAACACCTATGAATCTGTGGTCTGGAAGATGAATTAGTGGAATGTTTTTGTGATGGTTTATTGGAGCAATATGTTGTGGAACAACTAGGGATAAAGCTATCTTAGATCTAGAATTGTTTAATGAGGAAGGGTTAATCATGTCATTGTAAAAGATCCACTGGGAAATAGTGACCATAATACCATTGAATTCCAGGTTAAATTTGAAAGTGACAGATTCCAATCACAAATAAAAATCTTAAACTTAAATTAGGGAAATTAATATCAGCAGAGATAAAGTATTGCAGAAACTTAAGGGACTAAAATATAGCAAATCCCCAGGACCTGATGGTCTACACCCGAGGGTTCTAAAAGAGATAGCTGCACAGGTAGTGGATGCATTGGCTGTGATTTTCCAGACTTCATTGGATTTAGGAACGGTCCCATCAGATTTGAATTTGGCAAATGTTCCTCTGCTTTTCAAGAAAGGAGGGAGAGAGAAAACAGGGAACTACAGACCAATTAACCTAACATCAGTTGTTGGGGATATGCTGGAATCTATTATTAAGGACGTGTTAACAATGCGCTTAGAAAAGCACAGAGCGATTAGAACAAGTCAACATAGTTTTATTAAAGGGAAATCCTGTTTAACAAATTCATTGGAGTTTTTTGAGGATGTAACTAGTCAGGTAGATAAAGGGGAACCAGTAGATGTAGTATACCTGGATTTCCAAAAGGCACTTTAGTAAGTGACACCTTAGTAGGTGTCACACAAAAAGTTAATAGACAAGATAAGTGCGCATGGAATTGGACGTAATATATTAGCATGGATGGAGGACTGTTTGACAGACAGAAAGCGGAGTAGGCAAAAATGGGACATTTTCAAGTTGGCAGGTATAGAATAGTAGAGTGCCACAAGGGTCAGTGCTGGGGCCTCAGCTATTTACAATCTATATTGATGACTAAAATGAAGAGACAGAGAATAATTTATCTAAGTTTGCTGATGATATCAAGCTAGGGTGGAAAAGTAAGCTGTGGGGAGAACACAAAGAGGCTGCAAAGCGATATAGCCAGGTTAAGTGAGTGAGCAACTTATAATGTAGGGAAGTGTGAAATTATTCACTTTGGTTGAAAGAATAGAAAATCTGCATGTTTTTTAAAAAGTGAAAAACTTGTAAGTGTTGATGTTCAAAGAGACTTGGGTGTGCTTATACAAGGAACACAGAAAGTTAGCATACAGATACAGCAAGCAATTAGGGAGGCAAATGGCACGTTGGCTTTTATTGCAAGGGGATTGGAGTACAAGAAAATAAAAGTCTTGCTACAATGGTACAAGGTTTTAGGGAGACCACATCTAGAATACTGTGTGCAGTTTTGGTCTCCACATTTAAGAAAATACATACTTGCATTGGAGGTGGTATGGCGAAGGTCTCTGGCATGAGAGGGTTGTCCTACGATGAGAGGTTAAGTAAGTTAGGTCTACTTTCTCTGAACTTTCGAAGAATTAGAGGCTATTTCATTGAAATGTACCAAATCCTGAGGGGATTTGATAGGGTAGATGCTGAGAGATTCTTTATACAGGTCGGGGAGTCTAAAATGTGGACCACAGTCTCAGAATAAGGGGCCAATCACTTAGGACTCAGATGAGGAGAAATTGCTTCACTCAAGGGGTTATGAATCTTTGGAATTCTCTATTCCAGAGGGTTGTGGATGCTACATTGTTGAGTACATTTAAGGTTGAGATAGACAGATTTTTGGTCTCTCAGGGAATCAAGGGATTTGGGAAATGGGCAGGAAAGTGGACCTGATGTCCAAGATCAGCAATCTTCATACTGAAAGGAGGAGCCATATGGTCAACTCCTGCTCCTATTTCTTGTGTTTATCCTTAATATTATAGAAGGTAACCAGACATATACCACAGCCGACCTAGTGGAAGAAAATATGCATGGTAGAAGCATCATCCTCAAACGAGTTCATCTTATTTGTACAGCAAAGACAGAAATGAGACTTGCTATTTCTTTTTAATCAGGATGATGCCTTGCCACAGAACACTTCAAATATCACATTCCTATGAATTAAATAACTGTCAGGAATCATCTCTCACCATTCAACACTTACTGTTCACCTGGCAAAACATCACAGTATTGTAATAAATGGAGTCACCTTCAAAGATTCCCCCCAGGATGGCTTGACACAGGGTCTTTCAGGGTCCATGGTGACTGCATCCATTTTCTTTTGGAAGAGAACCAGCACACAGTCGAGAATCCTCATAATCAGGTGAGGTGGTTTGGCTAATTTACGCACAGTGGAAATATCAGCAGGTTTGATTGTCTGGAAAGAGAAAGATAACCTGTTCATGTGACCTTAATAAATGCAGGCTGTTCTTCATTAAATTATTTAATTGCTGCCCAGCACAAACTGGCATCCAATAATTTTCAAGGTGTCAGAAAAGATCTTTGGGCCTGGAGATGCCGTATTACAGTTGTGTGGTATCTAAGGAGTATGTAGCTGTGGATCTTAAGTAACAACCTTCATTGTTTTCAATGGATTCATTCTGGGACGCATGGGCAGCTTACGATCAGTGATGTTGCAAAGCACCATAATAGATAAAAGGGGGGGGAATTTGAAAGAGATTTTCAATGTAAAATGAAAAACAAAGTATTTGGGGTGTGGTGGTGATGCTTTTTATTCACAGGAGTTGCTCAATTTATAAAGTGAAAAACGCTTATCAAAGACCCTCCTGTGCCATAATAACTCTCTAGCAGATATCTATCAGCCCCTGGGTTGCAGACTGCGAAATGAGTATCAGGTAAAATCACCGGAGCCATATCAGGATGGCTCCCTGATGCAATTTTACCAGTAGCTGAACAGGATGCGAAATGGCTGCAAGTTCCAAGGAAGTGATCAGCCAATTAGCATAATTAAGGGCCAATTGGGACTATTTTACATGGCCACCAGCACTTTTCATACAGTGAGGTGAACATCTCCACCTTGTGGGAAGGCCACCAGATAAATGGAAGTGGCCAGGAGGTTATTGTAGCTGGAGGGTGAAGGTAGCTCCTTCAGCCCCAACAATTTCCCTGGAAGGGTTTCCCTTCCGACACTCGGCCCTTGAATTTTTTTTATTTTGCTTTCAACTTACTTGGCCTAGCACTTGAAGCCTCATGCATGCCTTAGCAATGACCACCTCCCTTGGATCCAATTCCTTTTGGAAGAGCGGCTGGCCCTCTGAACGAGCAGGCAGTATTGGGAGCCTGCCCGCCATCCTTAATTGGATGGTGGACCCACAGACAAGTATTATGTCTTCTGGTTCCCATTAGTTAGAAATAATCACACTTCAGACTCAAAATGCTGGAGCTTCATTGAGTGTATTTCTTTCTGTTCTTCATGTGGCAGGTGGACTGATACATTGTTACCCAGAGCATGACAGCTGTGCTGCAGTGAAATGTGGGACCCTAGATATATATTCAGATAATAATTAGTTCCTAGTTCTTTAGGAATAATATAATAATACAATAGACATCACTCTTACTTAAAAAATATATATAATGCCTCTATATCAATATAACTGTTCCAATAATTTTTCTAAGTTAAAGAAGAATAACAATCGACTTTTATAATTAAACTCAACACCTTAGGTGTTTTTTATAGCTTGTTTCCTTTTCTAAAATTATTATTCATGATATCGCTTAGGTGGTAGGATGTTGTGCCTCCACCTTGTAGATTTGTCATTCATCACTTTCAGTGATGAGTTGACACGTTGCACAGGCGATGTTGTGCATGTTGCTCCTGATGTTGTAGGAGTTGTTCTTAATGTTGTGAATGTTGTATCACTTGCTGGTGATATTGTTGATGTTGCACAGCTTCCTAGTGATGCTGTTGACGTTGTCTTGCAGATTAGTGATATTGCTGGTGTGTTGAAGATCTTTTCTGCTTTTCCAGCTCAGGTGTAGGTTGAATATGGACTCTGTTCCTTCCCATTCGCTTACCAGTTTTCGTCTCAATGACTTTGGAGTCTCAGCTTCACCAACAAGTTTTGCTGGGCTCCAGGTTTTTGTGATTGGATCCTGTACATGTACATTTTGTCCTTTCAACAATTCGGGCAGGGATTTAGCATCTTTGTTGAAGAGTTGACCTCCTTCCACCTGTGCTTCAGTGAGTTGTTGTCTTCCTTCCTCCTGGTCACTTGGATGGAATATTTTTCTTGGCAGAGTTGTCTCATAATTTCTTCCATTCAACAACTCTGCAATTTCATGTCAACCTTGAGAGGTGTCACTTAGAGTAACAATAAGGCAAGGTGTCAGTCTTCCTTTGTCTCTCAACGTTTCATGAGTGTTCTCTTGACTGTCTGGATGTGTCTTTCTATAAACCCGTGTCCTCTTGGGTAAGGTGGTGATGAGGTGAACCCATACTGTTCAGCAAATCCCTTAAATTCTCTGGAGGTGAATTGGGCTCCATTGTCATGTATTATTCTTTAAGGAATCCCTTGTTGCTGAGATGATTGTTGTAGCTCTCAAATCTTTCACCCTTTCAGATAACGAAGAACTTTGAGTAATACTCTGCAACTATGAGATACCATTCTTGGTTGTGTGTGAATAAATTGGCTCTCACAGTATGCCGTGATCTGGGTTATATTTCCATAGCCATCATCTCCTCTTTCTGCTGTGTACTTCTGTATTTCTGTCATATATTGCATGTAAACACCATTCTTTCAATGTCTTTGTAGATGCCTATCCAGTACACAGCTGATTTGGCTCTGAGCTTACACTTCTCCATTCCCATGTGGCCTTTATGTATCTTCTGGAGGAGTTCTTCCTGTGTCATTCTGGGTATGATGATTCTGGGTCTGGCTAGCAGAACACCATCTACTAATAAGACAATAAGACCATAAGGTGCAGGAACAGAAGTAGGCCATTCGGCCCATCGAGTCTGCTCCGCCATTCAATGAGGTCATGGCTGATCTGATAACCCTCAACTCCACTTTCCTGCCTTTTCCTCGTAATCCTTGATCCCCTCACTGATTAAAAATCTGTCTTTCTCAGCCTTGAATATACTTAATAACCCAGCTTCTACAGCCCTTTGCGGTAAAGAATTCCACAGATTAACTACCCTCCGAGAGAAGATATTCCTCCTCATCTCTGTTTTGAATGGGCGACCCCTTACTCTGAGATAATGCCCTTTGGTCCTAGTCTCCCCCACAAGGGGAAACAACCTCTCAGCATCTACCCTGTCAAGCCCCAAAGAATCATATATGTTTCAATAAGGTCGCCTCTCATTCTTCTAAACTCCAATGAGTACAGGCCCAACCTACTCAACCTCTCCTCATGAGAAATCCCTCCATACCCAGGATCGACCTAGTGAACCTTCTCTGGACTGCCTCCAATATCAGTATATCTTTCCTTAGATATGGGAACCAAAATTGTTCACAGTATTCTAGGTGTGGTCTAACTGGTGCCTTGTATAGTTTTAGCAAGACTTCCCTATTTTTAATACTCCATTTCCTTTGAAATAAAGGCCAACATTCCATTTGCCTTCCCTATTATCTGCTGAACTTGTATGTGAGCTTTTTGGGATTCATGCACAAGGAATCCCAAAGCCCTCTGTGCTGCAGCCTTCTGCAGTCTTTCTTTACTTAAATAATATTCAGCTCCTCTATTCTTCCTGCCAAAGTGCATAACCTCAGATTTTCCCACATTATATTCCATCTGCCGCTTTTTTCCCACTCACTTAACCTGTCTATATCCCTCTGTAGACTCCTTGTGTCATTTTAACCATTTGCCTTCCTACCTATTTTTGTATCATCTACAAATTTGGTGATAGTACATTCACTTCCCTCATCTAAGTTATTAATATATATTGCTGATAATTGAGGCCCCAGCACTGATCCCTCTGGCACTCCACTAGTTACAGGTTGCCATCCTGAAAATGCCCCCCTTATCCCAACTCTCTGTCTTCTGTTAGTTAGCCAATCCTCTATCCATGCTAATATACTACCCTCAACACTAAGGGCTCTTATCTTATTAAGTAGCCTTACGTGTGGTACCTTATTGAACGACTTTTGGAAATCCAGATATATTACATCTACTGGTTCCCCTTTATCTATCCTGCTTGTTACCTCCTCCTCCAAGAATTATAATAAATTTTCCAGGCATGATTTCCCCTTCATGAAGCCATACTGAGTCTGCTTGATTAGATTGTGTAATTCTAAATGCTCTGCTATTACATCCTTTATAATAAACTGTAACATTTTCCCAGTGATGGATGTTAAACTAACTGGCCTATAATTACCTGTTTTTTGTCTCCCTTTTTGAATAAGGGTGTTATTTTAACAGTTTTCCAATCCTCTGGGACTTCTCCAGAATCGAAGGATTCTTGGAAGATTACTACCATTGCATCCACTATCCCTGTAGTGTATCTCTGTATCTCTAGTATTTTTTTTCTAATGATAGTTATTGTATTTATTTCCTCCCCCTCATTTGCCTTTTGATTATTTAATATTGGAATGCTATTAATGCATTCTACCATGATGACTGCAGCAAAATATTTATTCAACTTCTCTTCCATTTCCTGGTTCCCCATTATTATTTCCCAGCCTCATTCTTTAAGGGGCCTATGTTCACTTTAATCTCTGACTTCCTTTTTATATATTTAAAGGAGCTCTTACTGTCCATTTTTATATTACTTGCTAGTTTACCCTCAAAGTTTATTTTCTCCCTCTTCATTATTTTTTTCGTCATCTTTTGTTGGTTTTTAAAGCTTTCCCAAACCTCTGGATTTTACTAATCTTTCCCACATTGTATGTTTTTTCTTTTAATTTGATACTATCCTTAACTTCCTTGGTTAACCATGGTTGGTTTATCCCCTTCCTTGAATCCTTCTTCCTCACTGGGATATATCTTTGTTGTGAGTCATGAACTACTATCTTAAACATCTGCCATTGTTCATCAACTGTTTTTTCAGCTAAAATCCTATCCCAGTCCAGTCCAGCCAACTCTGCCCTCATTCCTTTGTAATTACCCTTATTTAAGTTTAGCACTGTTGTTTCCAACCCAAGTTTCTCACTCTCAAACTGAATGCTGAATTCTACCATGTTATGGTCACTGTTGCCCAGGGGATATTTTACTCTGAGATCATTTATTAAACCTGCCTCATTACACATTACCAGATTCAAAATAGCCTGATCTGTGGTTGGATCCACAACATATTGTTCCAGGAAACTGTCCTGATTACACTCTATGATTTCTTGCTTGTAGCTACCTCTGCCAATTTGATTTTGCCAATCTACATGAAGATTAAAGTCACCCATGATTAATGTACTGCCTTTTTTACATGCCCTCATTATCTCCTGATTTATTCTTTGTCCTACAGTATAGCTACTGTTTGGGGCCCTGTAGATGACTCATAACAGTGTCTTCTTCCCCTTGTTATTCCTTACCTCTATCCATGTGGATTCTACATCTTCCGATCCAAGATCCTTTCTTGCTACCCTACTTATTCCACCTTGTACTAACAAAGCTACCCCACCACCCTTTCCTTCCTGCCTGTCCTTTCGAAAAGTCACATACCCCTGAATATTTAGTTCCCAGCTTTGATCTCCTTGTGTAAACCATGTCTCCGTAATGACTATAAGATCATACCCATTAACCTCTATTTGTGCCATTAATTCATTTATTTTGTTCCGAGTGCTATATACATTTAAGTGAAGAGCCATTGTTCCAGGACATTGCTGCTGTGCTGCTGCCTGGGGCCCGAGCACCTATACTCGGGCACCTATAGGGAGGAAGATCAGCAGGTGTACCTCCCTGGACTGTCCGTCTTGGTGTCTCTGGGAGTATCTGGTCCATCCACATCCTCTCTTCCTATTACCTCAGCAGCTGCAGCTCCACAGGCTGAGGAAAGTGCCACTGCCACACAGCAGGACCCCAAAAGCAGGCCTGGGCTGACCACGTCTTGGCCCTCCAGAGGACGCGTGCCAAGGTCATCACAGTCAGCAGGCTGCCTCCACCTCTGCTGTGGATGTCCTGGGAGCATCAACATAGCGGCAGGGTTAGGAAAGTTAAGGAGAATTAGTTGCACAGCCTGGGCACGGGTGTTAATCACTTGTACATACTGTTCACTATTGTCAATAAACTCCCAAGCATGTCCTCCTGCTCCTTGTTCTGATGAGCAGTGTTCTTGTCACTCAGATGTGAAACCTTTCTGCACAAGGTAAAAGCAGGTGTCTCAGTCCAGGGCCTCTTCCCTGTGCTCTCTGCAGCCTTCACACCACAGTGATGGTCCGGCCTCACACTCACTGGAAACATTACTGGTGCCCGCACCTCGGTGGTGCTTGTCATTTCTGCCAGAATGTAGTGGGCAGGTGCCGCAGAGTTCTCTGATTTTGTCTGTGTGCTCTCAGCACCTTTAAAGTGGGTTTGGCCCCTATCTCTTCAGCATCTGTGACGAGTGACACTGTGCTCCTAAAGGGGTCAGGTGCTGAAGATTGACAAAGGATCAGGTGTGTCTAAAGTTTCATGGCTGCGCATCTATGATATGACCCTGATCACAAAGCGTAAGCGAGCTGGCCTCGGCCAGACAGGAGTCAGACATTGACAGAGGCCATGTGAAGAATGGAGTGTCCTCACTGCATGTTGACATCATCCTCCACAAATCTAGCAGCTACGAGGGCTTCCTAAATGCACCTGCCTCGTCTGGCCAGTGCGAGGGCCTCATCCCTGTCATCGCCGCCTTCGAGGACCTCCTCACCCTCATCCCCGACGATATCCTCCTCATCAGAGGAGGCCTCCAGCTCCTCCACCTCCTCCTCAGCCAGCTCCTCTCCCCGTTGCAGTGCCAGGTTGTAAAGGGTGCAGCAGGCAACAATGATACATGACACCCTCTGTGCACTATATTGCAGGGCTCCACCAGACTGGTCCAGGCACTGGAACCTCATTTTCAGCATCCCGATGGTTTGCTCCACCAAGTTGCGAGTTGCAGTAGGAGCCTCGCTATACCTTTGCTTTGCTGCAGCCTGAGGCCGCCGCACAGGTGTCATCAGCCACGGCCTTTGCGGGTAGCCCTTGTCCCCGAGGAGCCAACCCTGCAGCTTCTGTGGACCCTGGAAGACGTCAGGGCTCTGAGACCGACTGAGGATGTAGGAGTCCTGGATACTCCCAGGAAACTGTGTGCAGACCTGCAGGAAGTGTTTGTGGTGGTCGCACTCCAGCTGCACATTCAGCAAATGGAATCCCTTGCGGTTGACATAGTTGACCTCTTGTTGTGACAGAGATCAGAGCGCCACATCAGTGCAGTCGATCGCACCCTGTGTTTGTGGAAAACCCGAGATCTGGGCAAATCCAATCGCTCTTATATCCTGGCTTTCCTGGTCTCAGGCGAAATGCACAAAGCTGTGTGCCCTTGCGAAGCTGGCATCTGCGATCTCATGGGTGAATTTGTGGGTGGAGGCTTGTGATATCCCACAGATGTCACCTGTGGAGCCCTGAAAGGAGCCACTGGCATAGAAATTGAGCACTGCTGTCACTTTCACGGCCATTGGCAGTGGATGCCCTCATGTCCCCATGGCACCAAATTCTGCAGATGTGACTGACCAGTTCCATGGACATGTGCCGTCTTCGGTGACACTGGTTCTCAGTCACCTGCAGGAATGAAAGGCGGTGTCTATAGACCCTGGGTGTCGATAAGCGCCGACCAGTGAAGGCTCGCTGTGGCTCTTCGGCGGCATGTGTGGGAGCCCCAGCCGCCCCTTCTTCCAGAGGTCATTGCTCCTCCCTCTGCGCAGCCAGGAGCCTCAGTCGCTCTCTGCTCAGTCGTCTTCGCTCTCTGTAAGCCATGAGGCACATAGCTAGTTCACCAGGCTCCTGATGCACTACTCCTGGAGGATGAAAGAGAGAGACCCGTGGGTTAACATGGGTGTGCTAAGAACCTCCCTTGGTTAAGTCTGAAGGCTCCTTAATGAATCCCAGAGAGTGCTGGCCACCAGTTGGATGGCCAGGGTTTAATGCGCTGCATGGCTGCCCGAAACTTCACCCACCTTCTTCACTCCACCTGACCGATTGGCAGCAGCTTTGCCTATTGGACTGCATGCTGTGCTCTCAGCTCAGGCACAGGTATTCTCCTAACCTGCGCTGCAAGGCTGCACTGATAGCTTGAGCCATGGGGGAGACTGGTCCAAACCGGGATGCTGACAATGCAAGGGGCTGTGAGCGCCTCCACCAGTGACTGCTCCTGACCAGCTTTAGTGAGGAGATTGTACAACGTGTGCAGTCATTCAACTGTTCTGCATTCCACTAACACACTCGTTAGTTTGCAGTCTGTGCCCGAGCGGTGAAAAGCTCTGGAGCATTTGGTGGCACTTTGATGCCCCTGTGTTGCTTGAGTGGGCAGGTAAGCGAGAAGCCCGATTCCAATCACATCAATGGCTATGTCTGAACTGTCTCAGTTGCAGAGGAATGGTCACTTTATATAAGGTGTCCCTAATGTGTGGCCGTTTCCCTCACCCACCCTGCACCCCACACCCCACCCCGAATGCTTGTATGCTATATTCAACCGCAGGGCAGCCCTAGCCACCCCCAAGTCACCTCAATGGCATGGCTGTCCTTGTACCCCCACCACCCCTCTCCAATGCACTTCAAGCTTGAAGTCCAACAGGCGACCCTGGTGAGTGCTCCGCAACGTTACTGTGTATTCACCTCTGACTTCTCCTCAAAGTGCAGCCCGCCAAGTGCACACCTTTTATATGCTGTTCTGAAACATGTCGGCGTGATTCCCCACCGTCTTGGGCAATGATCCAGTCGGTGGGGTGGGGAACGATTCCACAAGGCAGGCCTAATAGTGATATGTAGATGAGGGTCATGACATCCGATGGTGGGAAACACGCCCAATGCTGGTGAGCATGGAAAATCCTGGCCATTGTTACTCAGCACATGACAGCAGTAAAGTAGTGAAATGCAGCACTCCGGATATATATTCACCTAACAATTACTGTGTAGTTCCTATATCTTTATAAATAATATAATAATATGCCAGGCAGTTAATTAGGAGGTAAAATTGCCAAGGCAATCCCTCTATTGGCATGTGCAGGCCTGGGATCTGCTTTTTGCCCCGACATTGGGGTCACACATCCTTAGGATAAAATTAAGATCAATGACTCTAAGACTCTCGGAAACTATACTTAGTAAAATCCTAGTGAAACTGAAATGACAATCCGTCCCGTACCTCATGCTATGATACAGTTTCCTTCATGCTGGTCATTCTCCCTTTGTTGCTTCCCTGACCTGGTTCCTGCTTTTGCCCATCAAGAGGGCACTAAACTCTGCATCAAGTCCTCCAGAGGCACAACTGTGAGGGTAGGACATCCCTGCCCCTGGCCTCATGACATTATTGCATTTATTTTGGAGGCACATTGGAAGCTCTCAGAACAGATGAGACACTATGCACTAAGTTTCCACCATTTTGCAGTGAATTCCACTGGTCTCAGTTTCAATTTGTAAATAAATATTTTTAATTTACATTGAAATTTTTATTCAATTATAACTGTGAATTATTATTTTAATATTTTACTATTAGATTTTGTAACTTATAATTTCAGTGTGTTATTTCATGATAATCTGGATCTCATTTTTATTGATGTACTCAATGAGCAAAAATTTTCTCCAACTAAATATTGGGAAACCAGAAGCAATTGTCTTCAGTCTCCATCACAAACTCTGTCCCTTTGTTACTGACTTCATTCTTGTCCTGGCAACAGTCTCAGGCTGCACAGACAGTGTGCAACCAATCATATTTGACTACACAATAAGCTATTGACCACATATCTATGTCATCATTAAGACTGTTTGTTTCCACCCCTATAACATCACCTGACTCCACCCTTGCCTCAGCTTAACTGCTGCTGAAACCCTCATCTGTGTCTTTTGTTACATCTATACTTGACTATTTCAAAGCACTCCTGCCTGGCCTTCCATGTTCTACAATCCACAAACTTGAGGTAGTTCTAAACTTTGCTGCGTGTGTCTTAATTCGCACTAAGTTCCTCTCGCTCATTCTTTTGCGCTTGCTGACCTGCATTGGCTCCCAGTTACAAGCAATGCTTCCATTTACAATTCTCATCCCTGTTTTAAAACCCTCCACAATCTTGTCCCTCTCTATCTCTGTGATCTCCTACAGCCTTACAGCGCCCCGCAACACCTGTGCTCCACCATATCTGTCCTTTTGAGCATTCTCCATTTTAATCAAAAATTGCTGGAAAAACTCAGCAGGTCTGACAACATCTGTGGAAAGGAAGACAGAGTTAACGTTTCGAGTCCGTATCTCTCTTCATCAGAGAAGAGCAGTACTTCTTCAAGGTAGGCATTCCTGGAAGAGAAGTGACAGTCAATTAAACACTAAGATAAAAGCAAAATACTGCGGATCCTGGAAATCTGAAACAAAAACAAAAATTGTTTTCCTTCTCTTCCAGGAATGCCTACCTTGAAGAAGTACTGCTCTTCTCTGATGAAGAATCATATGGACTCGAAACATTAACTCTGTCTTCCTTTCCACAGATGCTGTCAAACCTGCTGAGTTTTTCCAGCAATTTTTGTTTTTGTTTCAGATTTCCAGTATCTGCAGTATTTTGCTTTTATCTCGATTTTAATCGCTTCACCAGTGGTACCATGCTGCCAAGGCTGCAAGCTCTAGAACTTCCCCCAGGTCACTCTAGTCCTCTACTTCTCTTTCCTCCTTCATGATACTCTTTTGAACCTAACTCTTTTACCAAGAGTTGGTCATCTGGCCTATAATACCTTTTTCTGTAGCTCAGTGTAAAATTTAGTTTGATTATGCTTGCAAAACACTATTTTGTTATGTTAAAGGTGCTAAATAAATTCAAGTTTCAACCAATTTCTATTATTTCCAATTACTTATAATTATGGATATTTGGGGTTTTTAAATGATGGGTCAACATGGGATCATTAAGGACAAATTAACTTCAGACAGAACACAATATAGTGGATGACAGTTGGCTACACATGAGCATGTCTACTTAGTTCAATTTGGTTTATTTGTGAAAACAATACATTTAAGATGGTTCCTGAAATTGCTCCTGTATCAATTAACCAAGGTACTCACATTGAGAGCAGCCTCTGCAGCTTCTAGTGCTGGTTTCGCAGCTATCAGCTTGCCCTCTGCAAAGTTTTTATCCACTTCAATTTCATCCACAATTTTCTGGGCCTTATCTTTCACTATCATGACTTCATTCTTGACTAGCTCTGCTGCTTGTGCACTCACTGTCACCTCTCCTAGAACCTGCAGGACATTAAAAAGAGAATTGTATGAAAAATATTTTAGGTATTGTTGTTAGGTGTGATGCTTTAGTTACTGACATTTTGGAATGCAATTCATTATTATGCTGCCAGTCAGCTCCAGGTGAAGCACTGCAGCTCACCAGCACTGGACTGGTGTAATATAATGCATTGCCAAAGGAACCTGCTTCTTTGCCCACAAAGATAATTTTAAACTTACTGTTTTTGATCCTGATCAGCTGTAAAGAATGAGAGAGGACTTGGCAGTTGCCTTCCAAATTAGCAATTTGCAGAATCTAAAAAATGTATTCTTTCATGGGATGTGGGCATTGGTGGCTCGATCAGTATTTATTGCCCATTCCTACTTGACCTTGAGAAGGTGGTGATGAGCCGTTTTCTTGAACCGCTGATGCCCATGTAGTATAGGTATACCCACAGTGCTTTAGGAAGGGAGTTCCAGGATTCTGATCCAGCGACAGTGAAGGAACGTCAGGATGGTGAGTGGCTTGGAGGGCAGCTTGCAGGTGGTGTGTTTCCATACCTTTGCTGCCCTTGTCCTTTTAGGTGGTAGAGGTCACGGGTTTGGAAGGTACTGTTGAAGGGTCCTTGGTGAGTTGCTGCAGTGCGTCTTTTAGATTGTACACACTGCTGCCACTGCGCATCGGTGGTGGAGGGAGTGAAAAGCGAATGTTGAAAGTGTGGATGGGGTGCCAATCAAGCGGGCTGCTTTGTCCTGGAAGGTGTTGAGCTTCTTGTGTGTTGTTGGAGTTGCACTGATCCAGGCAAGTGGAGAGTATTCCATCACATTCCTGACTTCTGTCTTGTGGACAGGCTCTGGGGAGTCAGGAGGTGAGTTACTTGTGCAGAATTCTCAGCCTCTGACCTGTTCTTGCAGCCACAGTGGGAAATCACCAAGGCTCCTTCGACAGCACCTTCCAAACCCACGGCCACTATCATCAAGAAGGACAAGGGCAGCAGATAGATGGGAACACCACCACCTGGAAGTTCCCCTCCAAGCCACTCACCATCCTGACTTGGAAATATATCACTGTTCCTCCAATGTTGCTGGGTCAAAATCCTGGAACTCCCTTCCTAACAGCACTGTGGGTATACCTACACCACGTGGACTGCAGCGGTTCAAAAAGGCAGCTCACCACCACCTTCTCAAGGGCAACTAGTGATGGTCAATAAATGCTGGCCCAGCCAGCGAAGCCCACATCTCGTGAATGAATGAATAAAAAATGGCAGGTCCAGTTCAGCTTCTGGACAAGGATAACTCTATCAACTCCCAGGATGTTGATAGGGGGGATTCAGCAATGGTAATGCCATTGGATGTCAAGGAGAGATGGTTGGACTCTCTCTTGTTGAATATGGTCATTGCCTGACATTTGTGTGGTGTGAATGTAACTTGTCACTTATCAGTCCAAGCCTGGATATTGTCCAGGTCTTGCTTCATATGGATACGGACTGCTTCAGTATCTGAGGAGTTGTGAGTGGTGCTGAACATTGTGCAATCATCAGTGAACAAAGATCAAAAGGATCTACAGTTTCAAACAGGCAAGCATTCTGGGTCATCCAGTGGTAGGCCTCATTCAAGATGCCAGTTCTGGAGCAGGAATGGGGCAGTAAGTTTAGCAACACATTTGGGGGTACTAGTCTCCCATTTCTGCATGACAACCAGTGAAAATCTCCTCCATAATCTGTCAGTGAGAAACTCTTCACTGTTGTACCACAGGCATGTTTGGGCTGAGTCTAAGGTTTGGAAGTAGAGGAAAAGTGAGTGGCAGTGGACTGGCTACACTGCATGCTATTTTACTTTCAAAGGGACATTAGTCCAGGTATATGAGGGGGAGCTGATCCACTACCATCTGTCTTGCTATTACTGCCAAAAGCTCAATTCAGATCCATGGCCAACATTTTGCCCTCGTCAGACGGGCTCGGCGGGGGTAAGTGAGAACAGTTGGGAAGCCGACTGCAATCGGGCCGTGACCGCAGTTTCACGCTGATGGACAATTAAGGCCTGCTCAGCGTGAAACGCATGCTGCAGCGCTCAGCGCTGCCTGTCTGGGGGGGAGGAGTGTGAGCGTGCAAGTTGGCGCATGTACACATGTGTGCGCAGGAAAAGCTCCCTGAGGCACAGAGCTGACTCTGTCACATGAGCAGGGACATGTTAAGAATTAGTATGAAAATTAAAAAAAATTTTTTTAATGACTGGTCGAAACCTCATCCGGCCCATGGATGAGATTTCGCAAAAAATGCAAAGGCCACTTGGCCTTTTTGCCTGTTCGCCAACCATAAGATTGGACAGGCAGTGAAAAATTACATTTAATTAGATTGTTAATGGCCTTAATAGGCCTGTTAAATCTTGGCGGGAGCACACGGTGGTCATTGGGCATAATTTTACGCCCGACAAGCAGAAAATTCTGGCCCATGGAGTTCTTGGTTCTAGCTGTGCTACCTTGTGGGTAGTGGGGTGGGGAAAGCTGCTTGACAGAGGTTACAGGAAGACACAAGTGCTTCCACACAGACAGACTACCAGAGCAATAATCCAGGACATGTGGAGCAGCTTCTAGATCAGAATGCAGAGCAACCCTAGCAATCATGGGTTGAATTTCTTGCTGGCACTGGGGGTCCCAACAACGGGTTTAAAGAAGTGGGGTAGGAGGCAACCCCATGTTGGTCATCTGCAGGCCTCAGGGCTACATCTCATCGGTGACAGCCAAGGAATTGTCTGCTGCCATGGCGGCTGCCTCTGTTAAGGATGACCATGTGCCCCCAGAAGCTGCTATCCAATCACAGGGCCAGCAGTTCAGCAGTCCCAGCAGTGCCACTGGGACTGATGCAACAATTTTGACTGCACTGGGAAAAAACATACGCCATGGAGCATGTCACTCACTCAACCAGGTAAATAGGGTCTAGGGTCAATCCAGAGAGGAGAGGGGTGTCATTAAGGGCAGGTGGTGCCATTGCTGCAGGGGTGGCCGTTGCCACCAGGGGACCCTTCCATGGACCAAAGGGTTCCTGAATAAGAGGCTCCCCCTCCTCATCCAGGTTCGCTGGAGTTTGCCAGAATTCACCTGGTGGTCTCCTCATTCAGCGGAGGATCCCACTGCCACTGATAAAATTCCAGTGGTGATTTGAAGAGGCCCTGAATTGGCCACTTACGAGGCTCAATTGCCCCTGGCTGGGAGGACAATTCACCACCATCCCCACCATTGTCAAGATGACATGGTGGCAGGAAAATTATGGGCACACCACCCCCTGCCTTCCTGTGCCATTTTACAGCCCCCTCCTGCCTTGCTCCAGATGGCTGGTTAAATCCAGCCCAATGTGACAGTGAGTTGTTGAATTCCTTATTTAGAACAAGAGGAGGAAAATAACAAATGCTGAGGCAGAAAATGCATTAATTGTAATTTCCCCATAATGCTACAAATTGTGAGGGGAGATATCTCAGCAGCCTCTTGATACTATGTTTTATATTTTAAAACTGTTAATTGGAGATAGTTTAGGAGCAGACATCAGAAAGAGTTAGCTGTCGCGCTCATTCATGTACCGATGGGGATTTCATGAAGATTAGAGCTTTGTCAATTATGATGCTTTTATTGCAGAACATTTACTTATGTGATTTCTATTCAGTACATGCAGTTTAAACAGTCTTCTTAACATTGAGCGAAATTTTCCATTCTGGAGATTAAGCCGGATGGTGACTGGAAGAGTTGGCTGGGCAGTGGGCCAGATTTTCGCATCCAATTTTCCACTTTTCTGCTCATTATTTATGTATCAGCGAGGAGCTTATCAAATCTCGTGGCGAGGGTGGCAGGGATTCTTCTGCCCCGCCATTACCTCATGGGGTCAAAGACCTGTTTTAAACGGCACCCACACAGACATTCATTCACTGCAGGCCAGGTGTGTAGTGAAGGTCGAAATTAGCATGCTGACCAGATAGTCCAAACTGTCTGCTCCATGGTTCAGCGAGGCCTCCCTGGGGATTCTCCTCCAGGCCATTCAGAAAGGTGGGAGTTCTTCATTCCGAGGGATGGGAGCAGGAGGTCCTCTCCCACCTGACCACACTGGCCTGGAAGGAAGTTGCCAGGGAGGTTAGTGCTCATGGCACCCAAAAAAGGACTTCCCTGCAATGCAGGAAGTGAATGAATGATCTGATTCGCTCTGCCAGGGTAAGTGAACCTTCTACTCACTTCAAACTCGCACTCCCATTAGGGAATCAGGCAGTCTAAGGGTTACAGTCCACAGGGAAGTCACACATTACCAGCAAATGGGACATAGCACTGATTGTCTGACAGCCACTTTAATATCCCCATCTCATTTAAGATCCTGCACAAGCAGCGTCTTTATCCCTTGCCGAAGAGGGCTCAGCACACACAGCAGGCATCCATTCTTCTGAGACATTCCTTCATCCATAGTGCTCACTGTCAATCCATCTGTCTTTATCCAGGACAAGATTTCCCATAATCGATAGGAGTAAACCAAGACTGGAGGGGGTATCCTGGAGCTGGGGATAGATACTCTCCTCCCATGAGGAACAGGCCACAAAGCTGACTGGCGAGGACAGAGATTGTTCCTGCATGGAAGACGAGATTGGCCTCCCTCGACAAGCGTAAGAGGGTCCCGCCAGTACATTGGCCACATGCGAACAATGACTGTGAGTGATGGATAGTGTAGGAATCTGCCTAGTCAGTCACTAATGAACTCTTTTCTCTTTTCCAGCCACCAGCAAGAAAAGGCAGAGTTGATGGGGTCACAGAGAGAGGGGATTTGGAGTGGCAGGAGACTCTTGGGTGGATTCCCCTGCTGTGTCTAGTTAGCACTCCTCCTCCCTTTGGGTCCCCAAGGGCCCCCCCTGACTCCTTGAAGAGAAGGGACACCTGGAGGGAGGTCAAGGTGCCCTTTCCCTCTCTCATCTAGCCACTGCTGGAATACACCCATGGCTAGAGTGATGGTGTACGGGTCCGAATGCAAATCCAGCAGAAACTGCTGGACCTGGGCCTCCAAGGCAGCTGCAAACCTTCCCATGAAGACTTTGATGAGCTCTCAAGCTGGAGCCATGACATCAGACAGAATGTGGATGGACTCCTCCATCCTTTGTCCCAGTCTGGTGACAGCCTTTGACAACTCTGTCTGATGTTCCCCTGTCTATCACTGCATCACCAACATTTCTCTCAGGTCTGATTTAGAGACTCATCGTCAGACTCGAACTCTGCAGCAAGAAAATGCAGATGAAGAGCCCCAGCCAGCACTTCAGCCCCAGCTCCCAGAACACCTCAGGTGAAGATGCAAGGAACCATTGGATGAAGACCCGTCAGTGTGTCCACCTGCACCCTCCACCAGCGCTGATACACGCACTTCGGTGTGTCCTAGTTCTAAAGTAGGCTCAGGTTCACAATCTGGTGATTGCCTCACAGACACATGTCCACAGCTGGCGGAGGCAGTGACAGCCAAGGGCTCTGACACTCGAAGGACTGCTGGAGTCCAGACCCCTGTAGAGTCCAAGTCTGACGAACTATACTCTCCATGCTTGGAGCAAGACAGCAAGATAGGGTGCTCCTTCAATCAACCAAGATTTACTGTGCAGAACTCCTCCCACACACCATGAGACCCCACCCTGAGCTAGTTTGATTTTCAAACTGTGTCATTGCAAGGTAAGTTCTAAAATGGTGCTGCTAATCTTTGCCTGGGTGACCAGCTTCCCACCTCCCCTATCACCCACCAAGTCCCTCCCATCCTCCTCCATCCTCACCACATCCTAATCCCCTTCCTCCTATCTCTATGCAGCCTCCTGCTATTATCTTTGACTCCATCATTGTGTATGTTGATATTCCAGTCCGCCCCCCGAAACCTTTAATGTCCCTATGTCCTTTGTCAACTTGACCCCTCTCCTACTTGACGTCACATGCCCCCTGACTTTCTGGGACGCCCAACCCCCCACCCCAATCAGACCATCCAATACTCCCAGGACAGTCTTTTCAATTTTCCCCCAACAGTGTGGCCTTAGTGGAGGACAGTCTCCTCAATCTCCCTCACAACAGCCTGGTCTCAGCCCCAGGACAGTCTTTCATGACTCAACTCTGTTCATTGACCACCTCTTAGCCCTGCCTCTGTCTCCCCACTTCCCTCCTGTGTTCCAACCACCCCCCAGTCCTGTCTCCATCTTCCCCTTCTCTCCCATGTTCCAACCGCCACC
Organism: Cetorhinus maximus; assembly: GCF_964194155.1. Taxonomy (NCBI): domain Eukaryota; kingdom Metazoa; phylum Chordata; class Chondrichthyes; order Lamniformes; family Cetorhinidae; genus Cetorhinus; species Cetorhinus maximus. The sequence goes on along the minus strand of NW_027596426.1, from coordinate 22,769 downwards.
GCCCCCTCTAAGTACTGCCTCCATTGTTAGAATCATATTTCTCAAGACTGAAGTTTTCTCTTGCAAAATGGAAGGATTTGGCATTATCTGGACAGAAAGATGATAACCTGGGATGTTTTTTTAAATAGAAAGTCATAAATTCACCTTGGAACTGTAAACAAGCAAGCCTCTTCCAAGAAATCACCTGGCTTATATGGTACTTGAGAAGTAGTTGTTTGTTTGTGTTGAACTGCAAAGTACTTTAATTAATGAAGCTGGGACACAAAAAGACAATCACATGGGAAAGAGGAAAAAAGGCTTACATTGTGAACCTGCTTGTTTTGAAGGTGGTCTTGTTGAAGAACAAGCTGAGGAAGAAAGGCCACTTTGACTGGCTCCCTTTCTTTGCCTTGCCTAAAATTGTGTGTGGCTCTCAATCTGTAGCCAGACAGCCATCATCTTGAGTGTACCTAGTCTGCATTTGGACCTGCAGCGCTGGGCCAGTTGGTGAGAACTTCCTGGCATCCATCAGGAGCAGCAGCCCGTCTTCACACGAGAGAACTCTAGGTCAACCGCGTTGAGACCCTGCGGGACTTTATTCTTTATTTTAGAACGCCCATCCTCCGAAACCCATCTCTGCAGAGAGACTATCTGTATGTCCTTTGTTTTTCAGTGTGTGTGTGCTGGGAGAATTCTTTAGGAAAAGATAGATAGTTATACTTCCCAATTACCACTGTGTGATAACCAATACTTGCAACTTGTTAAAATAAGTTTTGTTTTGAAATAACTTAATCATTCTGAGTTTGAAAGAAGCCTGGTCAGAGTCCCATTTCCTCTGGGTGCTATAGGTATAGGTACATAATTGGCCATTTCAGTGAGAAAATTAAACACATAAATTAAAGGTACAGCCTGCAGAGAAGAGAGGCTTGAGAATTTGCATACTCCTCCCATCCCAGTCCTGCCTCCATCTGCCCCTTCCTCTCCTGTGTCCCACACGAGCCAGTTGTGCCTCCATGTTCCCTTTCCCCTCCTGTGGCCCACACCCACCCAGTCCTGCACCATCTTCCCCCTCACCTCCTGTGTCCCACACTCCCCCAGTCCTGCCTCCTACTTCCCTTTCCCCTACCGTGGCCCACATCTCCTCAGTCCTGCCTGCATCTTCCCCTTCCTCTCCCATGTTCCACACCCCCCAGTCCTGCCTCCATCTTCCCTTTCCTCTCCCATGTTACACACCCCTCAGTCCTGCCTCCATCTTCCCCTTCCTCTCCCATGTTCCACACCCCCTAGTCCTGCCTCCATCTTCCCTTTCGTCTCCCATGTCCCACACGCCCCAGTCCTGACTGCATCTTCACCTTCCTCTCCCATGGCCCACACCCCCCAGTACTGCCTCCATCTTCTCTTTCCTCTCCCATGGCCCACACCCCCCAGTCTTGCCTCCATCTTCCGCTTCCTCTCCCATGGCCCACACGCCCCAGTCCTGCCTCCATCTTACCTTTCCTCTCCCATGTTCCACACCCCCCAGTCCTGCCTCCATCTTCCCTTTCCTCTCCGATGGCCCACACCCCCCAGTCCTGCCTCCAACTTCCCCTTCCTCTCCCATGTTTCACACCTCCGCAGTCCTGCCTCCATCTTCCCCTTCCTCTCCCATGGTCCACACCCCCCAGTCCTGCCTCCATCTTCCCCTTCCTCTCCCATGGCCAAAACGCCCCAATCCCGCCTCCATCTTCCCTTTCCTCTCCCATGGCCCACACGCCCCAGTCCTGCCTCCATCTTCCCTTTCCTCTCCCATGTTCCACACCCCCCAGTCCTGCCTCCATCTTCCCCTTCCTCTCCCAAGGCCCACAAGCCACAGTCCTGCCTCCATCTTCCCCTTCCTCTCCCATGGCCCACACCCCCCAGTCCTGCCTCCATCTTCCCCTTCCTCTCCCAAGGCCCACAAGCCACAGTCCTGCCTCCATCTTCCCCTTCCTCTCCCATGGCCCACACCCACTAGTCCTGCCTCCATCTTACCTTTCCTCTCTCATGTTCCACACGCCCGAGTTCTGGATCCAACATCCCCTTCCTCTTCCATGTTCCACACGCCCCAGTCCTGCCTTCATCTTCCCCTTCCTCTCCCATGTTCCACACGCTCCAGTTCTGCCTCCATCTTCCCTTTCCTCTCCCATGTTCCACACCCCTCAGTCCTGCCTCTATCTTCCCTTTCCTCTTCCATGTTCCACACGACCCAGTCCTGCCTCCATCTTCCCCTTCCTCTCCCATGTTCCACACCTCCTCAGTCCTGCCTCCATCTTACCCTTCCTCTCCCATGGCCCACAAGCCCCAGTCCTGCCTCCATCGTCACTTTCCTCTCCCATGTTCCACATCCCCCAGTCCTGCCTCCATCTTCCCCTTCCTCTCCCATAGCCCACAGGCCCCAGTCGTGCCTCCATCTTCCCCTTCCTCTCCCATGTTCCACACTCCCAAGTCCTGCCTCCATCTTCCGCTTCCTCTCCCATGGCCCAAACGCCCCAGTCCTGCCTCCATCTTCCATTTCCTCTCCCATGGCACACACGCCCCAGTCCTGCCTCCATCGTTCCTTTCCTCTGCCATGTTCCACACTCCCCAGTCCTGCCTCCATCTTCCCCTTCATCTCCCATGGCCCACACGCCCCAGTCCTGCCTCCATTTTCCCTTTCCTCTCTGATGCTCCACAACCCCCAGTCCTGCCTCCATCTTCCCCCTCACCTCCTGTGTCCCACACTCCCCCAGTCCTGCCTCCTTCTTCCTTTTCCCCTACAGTGGCCAACACCTCCTCAGTCCTGCCTGCATCTTCCCCTTCTTCTCCCATGTTCCACACCCCCCAGTCCTGCCTCCATCTTCCCGTTCCTCTCCCATGGCCCACACCCCCCAGTCCTGCCTCCAACTTCGGCTTCCTCTCCCATGTTTCACACCTCCTCAGTCCTACCTTCATCTTCCCCTTCCTCTCCCATGTTCCACACGCTCCAGTTCTGCCTCCATCTTCCCTTTCCTCTCCCATGTTCCACACCCCTCAGTCCTGCCTCCATCTTCCCTTTCCTCTCCCATGTTCCACACGACCCAGTCCTGCCTCCATCTTCCCCTTCCTCTCCCATGTTCCACACCTCCTCAGTCTTGCCTCCATCTTCCCTTTCCTCTCCCATGATCCACACGCCCCAGTCCTGCCTCCATCTTCCCCTTCCTCTCCCATGGCCCACAGGCCCCAGTCGTGCCTCCATCTTCCCCTTCCTCTTCCATGTTCCACACCCCTCAGTCCTGCCTCCATCTTCCCTTTCCTCTCCCATGTTCCACACGACCCAGTCCTGCCTCCATCTTCCCCTTCCTCTCCCATGTTCCACACCTCCTCAGTCTTGCCTCCATCTTTCCTTTCCTCTCCCATGATCCACACGCCCCAGTCCTGCCTCCATCTTCCCCTTCCTCTCCCAAGGCCCACAAGCCACAGTCCTGCCTCCATCTTCCCCTTCCTCTCCCATGGCCCACACCCACTAGTCCTGCCTCCATCTTACCTTTCCTCTCTCATGTTCCACATGCCCCAGTGCTGGATCCAACATCCCCTTCCTCTTCCATGTTCCACACGCCCCAGTCCTGCCTTCATCTTCCCCTTCCTCTCCCATGTTCCACACGCTCCAGTTCTGCCTCCATCTTCCCTTTCCTCTCCCATGTTCCACACCCCTCAGTCCTGCCTCCATCTTCCCTTTCCTCTCCCATGTTCCACACGACCCAGTCCTGCCTCCATCTTCCCCTTCCTCTCCCATGTTCCACACGCTCCAGTTCTGCCTCCATCTTCCCTTTCCTCTCCCATGTTCCACACCCCTCAGTCTTGCCTCCATCTTCCCTTTCCTCTCCCATGATCCACACGCCCCAGTCCAGCCTCCATCTTACCCTTCCACTCCCATGGCCCACAAGCCCCAGTCCTGCCTCCATCGTCACTTTCCTCTCCCATGTTCCACATCCCCCAGTCCTGCCTCCATCTTCCCCTTCCTCTCCCATGGCCCACAGGCCCCAGTCGTGCCTCCATCTTCCCCTGCCTCTCCCATGTTCCACTACCCCCAGTCCTGCCTCCATCATCCCCTTCCTCTCCCATGGCCCACGCACCCCAGTCCTGCCTCCGTCTTGTCCCTCACCTCCTGTGGCCCACACGCACCCAGTCCTGCACCATCTTCCCCCTCACCTCCTGTGTCCCACACTCCCCCAGTCCTGACTCCTTCTTCCTTTTCCCCTACCATGGCCAACACCTCCTCAGTCCTGCCTGCATCTTCCCCTTCTTCTCCCATGTTCCACACCCCCCAGTCCTGCCTCCATCTTCCCGTTCCTCTCCCATGGCCCACACCCCCCAGTCCTGCCTCCAACTTCGGCTTCCTCTCCCATGTTTCACACCTCCTCAGTCCTACCTCCATCTTCCCCTTCCTCTACCATGTTCCACACCACTCAGTCCTGCCTCCATCTTCCCCTTCCTCTCCCATGGCCAAAACGCCCCAGTCCTGCCTCCATCTTCCCTTTCCTCTCCCAAGGCCCACACGCCCCAGTCCTGCCTCCATCTTTCCTTTCCTCTCCCATGTTCCACACCCCCCAGTCCTGCCTCCATCTTCCCCTTCCTCTCCCACGGCCCACACGCACCAGTCCTGCCTCCATCTTCCCCTTCCTCTCCCATGGCCCACACCCCCTAGTCCTGCCTCCATCTTCCCTTTCTTCTCCCATGTTCCCAACGCCCCAGACCTGCCTCCAACTTCCCCTTCCTCTCCCATGGCCCACACGCTCCAGTCCTGCCTCCAACTTCCGCTTCCTCTCCCATGGCCTACACGCCCCAGTCCTGCCTCCATCTTCCCCTTCCTCTCCCATGGCCCACACTCCCCAGTCCTGCCTCCATCTTCCCTTTCCTCTCCCATGGCCCACACCCCCCAGTCCCGCCTCCAACTTCCCCTTCCTCTCCCATGTTTCACACCTCCTCAGGCCTGCCTCCATCTTCCAATTCCTCTTCCATGTTCCACAACCTCCAGTCCTGCCTCCATCTTCCCCTTCCTCTCCCATGGCCAAAAAGCCCCAGTCCTGCCTCCATCTTCCCTTTCCTCTCCCATGGCCCACACGCCCCAGTCCTGCCTCCATCTTCCCTTTCCTCTCCCATGTTCCACATCCCCCAGTCCTGCCTCCATCTTCCCCTTCCTCTCCCATGGCCCACACGCCCCAGTCCTGCCTCCATCTTCCCCTTCCTCTTCCATGGCCCACACCCCCTAGTCCTGCCTCCATCTTCCCTTTCCTCTCCCATGTTCCACACGCCCCAGTCCTGCCTCCATCTTCCCTTTCCTCTTCCATGTACCACAGGCCCCAGTGCTGCCTCCATCTTCCCCTTCCTCTCCGATGTTCCACACGCTCCAGTTCTGCCTCCAACTTCCCTTTCTTCTCCCATGTCCCACACCCCTCAGTCCTGCCTCCATCTTACCTTTCCTCTCCCATGTTCCACACACCCCAGTCCTGCTGCCATCTTCCTCTTCCTCTCCCATGTTCCACACCTCCTCAGTCCTGCCTCCATCTTCCCCTTCCTCTCCCATGATCCCCACGCCCCAGTCCTGCCTCCATCTTCCCCTTCCTCTCCCATGTTCCACATCCCCCAGTCCTGCCTCCATCTTTCGCTTCCTCTCCCATGGCCCAAACGCCCCAGTACTGCCTCCATCTTCCCATTCCTCTCCCATGGCACACACGCCCCAGTCCTGCCTCCATCTTCCCCTTCCTCTCCCATGGCCCACACGCCCCAGTAATGCCTCCATTTTCCCTTTCCTGTCCCATGGCCCACACCCCCCAAGTTCTGCCTCCATCTTCCCCTGCCTCTCCCATGGCCCACACCCCCCAGTCCTGCCTCCATCTTCCCTTTCCTCTCGCATGTTCCACACCCCCCAGTCCTGCCTCCATCTTCCCCTTCCCCTCCCCTGTTCCACACCCCCCAGTCCTGCCTCCATCTTCCCCTTCCTCTCCCATGGCCCACACGCCCCAGTCCTGCCTCCATCTTCCCTTTCCTCTCCCATGTTCCACAACTCCCAATCCTGCCTCCATCTTCCCCTTCCTCTCCCATGGCCCACGCGCCCCAGTCCTGCCTCCATCTTCCCTTTCCTCTCCCATGTTCTACACCCCCCAGTCCTGCCTTCATCTTCCCCTTCTTCTCCCATGGCCCACACGCCCCAGTCCTGCCTCCATCTTCCCTTTCCTCTCCCAGGTTCCACACCCCCCAGTCCTGCCTCCATCTGCCCATGCCTCTCCCATGTTCCGCACGCCGCAGTCCTGCCTCCATCTTCCCTTTCCTCTCCCATGTTCTACACCCCCCAGTCCTGCCTCCATCTTCCCCTTCATCTCCCATGGCCCACACGCCCCAGTCCTGCCTCCTTCTTCCCTTTCCTCTCCCAGGTTCCACACCCCCCAGTCCTGCCTCCATCTTCCCGTGCCTCTCCCATGTTTCACACGCCACAGTCCTGCCTCCATGTTCCCTTTCCTCTCCCATGTTCCACACCCCCCAGTCTTGCCTCCATCTTCCCTTTCCTCTCCCATGTTCCACACACCCCCAGTCCTGCCTCCATCTTCCCTTTCCCCTCCCATGGCCCACACCCTCCAGGCCTGCCTCCATCTTCCCCTTCCTCTCCCATGGCCCACACCCCCCAGTCCTACCTCTATCTTCCCCTTCCTCTCCCATGTTCCACATCCCCCAGTCCTGCCTCCATCTTTCCCTTCCTCTCCCATGTTCCACACCCCCCAATCCTGCCTCCATCTTCCCTTTCCTCTCCCATGTTCCACACCCCACAAGTCCTGCTTCCATGTTCCTCTTCCCCTCCTGTGTTCCACACCCCCTAGTCCTGCCTCCATCTTCCCCTTCCTCTCCCATGTTCCACACCTCCCCAATCCTGCCTCCATCTTCCCCTTCCTCTCCCATGTTCCACACCCCCCTGTCCTTCCTCCATCTTCCCTTTCCCCTCCTGTGTTCCACACCCCCCCACTGTCCAGTCTTGGTCTTCTCCCTCCCCTCTCGTGTTCCTCCCCCCAGCCCTGCCTCCATCTGTCCCCCCCACATCCTGTTGGTATTGCCTCCTGTGCGCACCCTTGGCGCATCTTGTGATGCACACACCTGAAATCTCACAGCAAGGCTCTTAAAGTCTGGCGAAAGTAGTGTTTACATACCTTGAAATCGTTGAGGAGCTTAAACTCGACAGATGCTCTCACTTATATACAGTCGGGAAACAGACCATTCTAATTCTCCACTGGCGGAGCATTCAATTTGGAGAGGGAACGTGAATCCAGCAAGTTCGTCTTTTAATCAGAATTCATGAGATGCAAATGTGGTTTTCAACGTAGATCAGTGGGAAATCTGACCCGCCTGTAACCCACCAAAGCTGGGAGAACAAAATTCCAAACAAATTTCCCACCAGCGGAACACTGACTTTCCATCACACCAAATCTGGTGCCCTGGCCCATCACAGTTCCAACTGCTGACTTAGTGGAAAATTCCAGCCATTGTGATGACTGGCATTATTTCACTTCCAAGCTATTCACATGCCATAATTCTTCTGCAATAATGATAACCTAATGGTTGGTATATTCCTCATTCTACCATTACCATCTAGTAAGGGGATCAACCACGTTCAACAAAGAGTGAAGGAGAGCATGCAAGGAGCAGCACCAGGCGTACCTAAAAATGAGATGCCAAGCTGGTTAAGCTGTAAAGGACTTGATCTATGCTAAACAGTGGAAACAACATACAATTGAGGGGAGGCATTAGCATAGTGGTATTGTCACTGGACTAGTATTCCAGAGACCCAGGGTAATGCAGTGGACACGGGTTTGAATCTTGCCATAGCAGATGGTGAAATCTGAATTCAATAAAAAAAATCTGGAATTGTTATGGATGCCCTTTAGGGAGAGAAATCTGCCATCCTTACCTGGTCTGGCCTACATGTGACTCCAGAATCGCAGCAATGTGGTTGACTTTCAAAAATGCCCTCTGAATGAGAGCAATGGATGGCTAATATATGCTGAGAGGATCCAAAACACCACTATCCTCAAAGCAATCATCTTCAGCCAGAAGCCTGAGAATAATCTCCTCCTGAGATCCCCATTCCAATCTGGCCAATTACCGCCCCATCAATTCACTTTCAATCACCAGTAAAGTGCTAGAAGGTGTTGTTGACCGTGCTATCAAGTGACACTCAGTAATAACCGACGGTCAATTTAGGTTCCACCAGAGCCGCTCAGCTCCAAGCCCATTACAGCTGAACTCCAGAGGTGAGGTGAGAGTGACTGTCCTTGACATCAAGACAGCATATAACCAAGTGTGGCATCAAGGAGCCCTAGCAAAACTGGTTAATGGGAATCAGGGGGAAAAATCTCTGGTTGGAGTGATACCTAGCATGAAGGAAGATGGTTGTGGTTGTTGGAGATCAATCATCTCAGTTCCAGGACATCACTGCAGGAGTTTCTCACGGTAGTGTCCTGGACCCAACTAACTTTCGCTACTTCATCAAAGATCTTCTATAATAATGCCACAAGTGGAATGCTGAACAGTGGAAACAGCATACAAATGAGGGGAGGCAGTGCCAGTGTAGTCATTAGCTGATGATTACACAGTGTTCTGTTTAATTCACAACTCCTCAGATTATGAAGCAGTCTCTGCCTGCATTCAGCAGAACAACATTCAGGCTTGGGTTGATAAATGACAAGTAACATTTCCAATATATAAGTGCCGGTATTATGGACAGGGTGATAGAGATCTGCTGAAATACCAGTTCCCATCCCAACTGCCTGCAATCAGTAAGCTTTTGAGAGGGAGATGTGTACTTGTGTTTTTCTTTAAACCCGAGTATATGGGCAATTTGGATAATCAGCAGCAAGCTCTTCATGGGTTTAAGTAAAGAGAATTGTTTCTTTACATGCTCACCCCAAATTCTAACGCTATTGCTCTCATTCACCTGGTCACACACACAAATACATTCAAGGAAAGTACAGTTGAAGAGAATAATGCACTTTTACAGTTTATAAGCTAAAAAATAGTTCATAATTAACGCGATTGTTTTGTTCTGGGAAACACATGTTGCAGGCCTGATGAAGAAGTGGTCTTCACTTCTGATGGGTAGTTTAGGTGAATCGAACAGCTGAAGTCGTATGCTAAAGTCATTTCAATATTCTTTCAAAGTGATGGACTTTCTGCAGGTCACAAAGTTAGTTGTAGTTGTAGAAAAGCTTGTAGTCTTTTACCAGGAGGTCAGATTGCTGCATTGGTGGATCCAAAAACTAACAGTCTTGGAGACCTTACGATGTTACAGCCTCCAGTTCTTAAGGCATAGATGTTATTGCCCTTTCATTTGCTGTGTTTGTCTGCAGTCAGCATTTAAAGATTAGAAAGGGACAAAAAAGGCTGCCTCACCATGTGACTCTTCACACTGTGGTCCCTTTACACTTTAAAGTAAATAGTGGGGATGAGGGGCAATGTGATAAACTAAAGAGGGGAGAAGGTACAGCAGCAGAATAGCAATAAGGGAAATGGTTATCAAAGTGTGTCAGGAAGGGACATTTTGTGCAAACATAACAGTGCACCAGCAGTTAAGGCTAAAAATTGCAAAAATAATAAGTGTTTATTATAGACCCCAGATAGTCAGCAGGAAATTGAGGAGCAAATATGTGCACAATTTGCAGAGGTGTGTAAAAACAATAATAGGGTAATTATATTAGGTGATTTCAACTTTCCCAACATTAATTGGGATAGACATAGTGTTAAGGGCTCAGATGGAGTGGATTTCTTGAAATGTGTACAGGAAAACTTTTTAGGTCAATATGTAGAGGGTCCAACAAGGGACGGTGCCGTGCTGGACCTAATTCTGGGGAATGAAGCCAGACAGGTGGCTGAGGTGGTGGTGGGGGAGCATTTTAGTGATAGCGACCACAACATGGTACAATTTAAGCTTGTCATGGACAAAGAAATAGACAAGTTGCAAAAAAATGTTTTGGATTGGGGGAAGGGTGGATTTTAGTAAAATAAGGCAGGATCTGGCCAAGATAGACTGGGAACAGCTACTTGTGGGGAAATCTACAGAAGAGCAGTGGGGGGTGTTCAAAAAGGAAATGGGGAGGGTACAGGCTCAACATGTTCCCTCTAGGGAGATAGGAAGGAGTAACAAGCCCAGAGAACCATGGATCACCAGAGATATTCAGGATACGATGAGAAGGAAAAGAGAGGCTTTTAGCAGGTACAAGTGAAGCAAATCAATGGAGGCATTAGTGGAGTACAGAAAGTGCATGGTGGAGCTTAAGAAAGCAATTAGGAGAGCAAAGAGGGGATATGAGAAAGCTCTGGCTGGTAAAAGTAGGGAAAATCCCAAGATATTCTATAAGTATATCAATGGGAAGAGGATAACCAGGGAAAGAGTAGGGCTTATTAGGGACCAAGGGAGCAATTTATGGGTGGAGCCAGGGGACATCGGTAGAGTGCTGAATGAATACTTCACATCGGTCTTCACCCAAGACTATGGAACTCGGGGAAAGAGAATGTGAGGCTCTTGAGCAAATTGATATAGGGAGTGACAAGTTATTGGAGGTGTTGGCAGGTTTAAAAGTGGACAAATCTCCAGGTCTGGATGGTTTGTGTCCCAGACTGCTGAGAGAGGCAAGGGAAGAGATCACAGGGGCTCTGACCCTAATTTTTAATTCATCTCTGGCTACGGGGGAGGTGCCAGAGGACTGGAGAACAGCTAATGTGGTTCGGTTATTTAAGAAGGGTTGTAGAGATAAGCCAGGGAACTACAGGCCAGTGAGTGGCCAGTGGTGGAAGCAGGTACGATAGTGGTGTTTAAGAGGCAGCTTGACAAATACATGAAAAGGCTGGAAATAGAGGGATACGGACCCCGGAAGTGCAAAATGTTTTAGTTGTCGGGCAATATGATCGGCGCAGGCTTGGAGGGCCGAAGGGCCTGTTCCGGTGCTGTACTTTTCTTTGTTCTTTGTTCTTTGAGTCTCACATCAGTGGTAGGGAAACTATTGGAGAAAATTCTGAAGGAGAGAATCTATCTCCACTTGGAGAGGCAAGGTTTGATCAGGGATAGTCAGCAAGGCTTTGTCAGAGGGAGATCATGCCTAACAAATTTGATGGAATTTTTTGAGGAGGTGACCAGGTGAGTAGATGAGGGTAGTGCAGTTGATGTAGTTTATATGGATTTCAGCAAAGCCTTTGACAAGGTCCCACATGGGAGACTTTTAAAGAAGGCCAATGCACATGGGATACAGGATAATTTGATAAGGTTGATTCAAAATTGGCTTAGTTGTAGGAGACAGAGGGTGATGACAGAAGGCTGCTTTAGTGACTGGAAGCCAGTGTCCAGTGGTGTACCACAGGGATCTGTGCTGGGTCCCCTATTATTTGTCATTTATATAAACGACATAGATGACTATTTGGGGGGTAGGATTAGTAAGTTTGCGGATGAGACAAAGATTGGCCGGGTGGTTAAAAGTGAGGTTGAGTGTCTTGGGCTACAGGAAGATATAGACGGGATGGTCAAATGGGCAGATAAGTGGCAGATGGAATTTAACCCTGAAAAGTGTGAGGTGATACACTTTAGAAGGAGTCATTTGACAAGGAAGTATTCAATGAATGGCATGACACTAGGAAGTTCTGAGGAACAAAGGGATCTTGGCGTGTGTGTCCATAGATCTCTGAAGGCAGAGGGGCATGTTAGTGGAGTGGTGAAAAAGGCATTTGGGACACTTGCCTTTACCAATCGAGGCATAGATTACAAAGGTAGGGAGATCATGTTGGAGCTGTATAGAACTTCGGTGAGGCCACAGCTGGAGAACTGTGTGCAGTTCTGGTTGCAACATAATAGGAAGGGTGTGATTGCGCTGGAAGGGGTGCAGAGGAGATTCACCAGGATGTTGCCTGGGATGAAACATTTAAGTTATGAAGAGAGGCTGGATAGACCTGGGTTGTTTTCGTTGGAGCAGAGAAGACTGAGGGGCGACCTTATTGAGGTGTACAAGATTATGAGGGGCATGGACAGGGTGGATAGGGAGCAGCTGTTCCCTATGGTTGACAGGTCAGTCATGAGGGGACACAAGTTCAAGGTGAGGGGAAGGAGGTTTAAGGGCGATGTGAGGAAAAACCTTTTTACCCAGAGGGTGGTGACGGTCTGGAATGCGCGGCCTGGGAGGGTGGTGGAGGCGGGTTGCCTCACATCCTTTAAAAAGTACCTGGATGAGCACTTGGCACGCAATAACATTCAAGGCTATGGGCCAAGTGCTGGTAAATGGGATTAGGTAGGTAGGTCAGGTGTTTCTCACGTGTCGGTGCAGACTCGATGTGCCGAAGGGCCTCTTCTGCACTGTGTGATTCTGTGATTCTGTGAATTAAAGGCACTCTGCATGCATGCTGCATTCACAAGAAGGTATATGAATTGACGACACAAATAGAAGTAAACAGCTATGATTTAATTGCCATTACAGAGACATGGCTGTATGGTAACCAAGGCTGGGAACTGATATTTCAAGGCTAGTTGGCACTTAGGAAGGAAAAAAGAAAAATGAGTGAGGTCGCACTGTTAATAAAGGATGTGATCAGTAAGTTAGTGACAGAAGATCTTAGATCGGAAGATCAAAATATAAAATCAATTTGGATGGAGCTAAGAAACAGCAAGGGGAAGCACACATTGGTAGGAGTTGTTTATAGGCTCCCAAATAGTATTGGTATTGTAGGGCAAGGTATAAAGCAGGAAATTAGAGGTGCATGTAACAAGGATAATGCAGTAATTATGGGGGACCTTGCTCTACATACAGACTGGGCAAACCTAATTAGGACAAATGCTGACAAGGACGAATTCCTGGAATGTATACAAGATGGTTTCCTAGAACAATATGTTGAGGAACCAACAATAGAACGGACTACTTTCAATCTTGTATTGTGCAATGAGAAAGGGGTAATTAATAATCTCTTTGTAAAGGAGCCTTTACGAAAAGCGATCATAATATGCTAGAATTAAACATGTAGTTTGAAAGTGATGTAGTTCAATCCAAAACTCGGGTTTTATTCAAAATAAAGGAAACTACAAAGGTGTGAGAGGCAAGTTGGCTGAGGTAGATGGTGGACTACATTAAAAGTTATGATAGTAGACAGGCAATAGCTAGCATTTAAACAATGAATATATGGCTTGCAACAAATTTACATTTCTTCAAGGTACAAAAAGCCAGCAGGAAAAATGATCCAACCATGGCTAACAAGTTAAGGATTATATGAGATCAAAGGAAGAGGCATATAAAGTTGCCAAAAAAGTAGTAAGCCTGAGGATTGGGAGCATTTTAAAATTCAGCAAAGGAGACCCAAGAAATTGATAAAGAAAGAGAACATAGAACATGAAATTAAACAAGCAAGGAACATTAAAAAGGACTGTAAAAGCTTTTAAAGGTTTGCAAAAATGAAAAGGTTAGTAAGGACAAACATGGGCCCATTACAGTCAGAGAATGGAGAATTTATAGTGGGTAATAAGGAAACGGAAGAAAATGAAACAAATACTTTGTGTCTATCTCCACGGATGAAGATACATTAAAAACCTCCCTGAAATATTGGGGAGCCAAAGGACTCGTGAGATTGAGGACCTGAAAGAAATTAATATTAATAAAAAAGTAGTGCTGGAGAAATTAATGGGACTGAAAGTTGATAAATCCCCTGGACCCAATGATCTACATTCCAGAGCATTGAAAGAGATGGCTGCAGAGACAGTGAATGCAATTGTGGTCATCTTTCAAAATTCTACAGATTCTGGAATGGTGCCTGCCTGCAGATTGGAAGGTGGCAAATATAATCCCACTATTTAAGAAAGGAGGGAGAGAGAAAACAGGGTACTGTTAGACTGACATCAGTGGTAGGGAATTTTTTTTATATTCATTCGCTGGATGTGGGCTTTGCTAGCTGGGCCAAATGCTAGAAATTATCATAACGGATTTGATAACTGAACACTTAGAAAATAATGGCAGGGTTGGGCACAATCAACATGGACTTATGAAACAGAAATCATGTCTGACAAACCTGTTAAGGTTTTTTTGAGGTTGTTACTAACAGAATAGATGATGGGGAACCAGTGATGAGGTGTATTTGGATTTTCAGGTGGCTTTCAATAAGGTCAATAGGAGGTTAGTAAGCAAAATTAGAGCTCATGGGATTGAGGGAATTATAGTGGCATAGATTGGACAGAATCCAGAGAGCAGGAAAAATTGATCATTCTCAGGTTGGCAGGCTGTGACTAGGTGGATACTAGAGGGATGAGTGCTTGGGCTCCAGCTATTCACAATCTACGTTAATGATTTGGATGTGGGGACCAAATGTAATCTTTCCAAGTTTGTTGATGAACCAAAACTTGGTGGGAATGTGAGTTGTGAGAAGGATGCAAAGAGGCTTCAAGGAAAAGTTAGACTTAGTGAGTGGGCAAAAATATGGGGCAAAATTTACCTCAGCGGGCACGCGCCTGATTCGCTTGAGCGTAAAATGACGTGCATTTACGTTGGATGGGTGGCCTGATGTCAATGTGCAGTCATGCAATATTTCAGTCGGCGGACACGCACCGGAGTTGTCAGCATGCCCATTGACAATTAAAAGGCCTATCAAGGCCATTAATAAGGTAATTTAAAAAATTTTCACTTCCTGTCCAACCTTACGGTTGACGGGTCGGCAAAAAAGCCAAGCAACCTTTGCACTTTTTAGGAAACCTCATCCATGGGCTGGATGAGGCTTCCTAAAGCAAATAGAAATAAAATAAAATTTTTTAAATTTAATAAATAACATGTCCCTGCTTATGTGACAGTGTCAAAAGGCTAAAACCCGACAAGGGCAAAATTCTGCCCATGTCAGATGGAATATAATGTGGAAAAATGTGAAGTTATCCACTTTGGTAAGAAAAACAGAAATGCAGAGTGTCCCTTAAATGGTGAGAGATTGGGAAATTTTGATGTCCAAAGGGACCTGGATGTCTTTGTTCATAAGTCACTGAAAGCTAACATTCAGGTGCAACAAGTAATTAGGAAGGCAAATGGTATGTTAGCCTTTATAGCAAGGAGATTTGAGTACCGGAGTAAGGAAGTCTTGCTGCAATTGTATAGAGCCTTGGTGAGGCCACACCTGGAGTATTGTGTTCAGTTTTGGTCTCCTTACCTGAAGAAGAATATACTTGCCATCGAGGGAGTGCAACAAAGGTTCACCAGGCTAATAAACTGAAGAATAATCATACCGACTTGAAACGTTAACTCTGTTTCTCTCTCCACAGATGCTGTCAAACCTGCTGAGTTTTTCCAGCACTTTCTGTTTTCATTTCGCCAGACTAATCCCTGGGATGGTGAGATTGTCCGTTGAGAAAAGATTTAGGAGACTAGGCCTGTATTCTCTAGAGCTTAGAAGAATGAGAGGTGATCTCAATGAAGTGTACAAAATTCTTACAGGGCTCGACAGAGTATATGCAGGAAGGATGTTTCCCCTGGTTGGGGGGTGCTAGAACAAGGGGACTGTGGATATACCTACACCACAGGGACTGTAGCAGTTCAAGAAGGCAGCTCATTACCACCTTCTCAAGAGCAACTGGGGATGGGCAATAAATGCTGTCCCAGCCAGCGAAGCCCACATCCCGTGAATAAATAAAAAAAAAACATGGTGCTGAATCTTCCAGTTGGTGTGCGGGGGATAGCCTGTCACGCTGACGCGTAAAATGACACACGATGACGTTGAGCGTGCGTCCTGGCGTCATCACAGGTCATCTCGATATTTAGTTTGGCAGGTGCATGCCAGAGATGGCTGCGTGCCCGCCGAAATGTCAACGGCCTATTAAGGCTATTAAAAAAAGTAATTAAACTAGTTAAGAATGCTGACTGTCAAACCTTCAGGTTAGTGGGCAGGCGAAGAGCCCAAGCGGTCTTTGCGTTTTTCAGGAAACCTCATCCACGGACGGATGAGGTTTCCTGAAGCTTTTATAAAATAAATAAATACATTTTCCAAAATTCACAAACATGTCCCAGCTCATGTGACACTATCACATGAAGGAATATGTTTAAATTCATTTTTACTTTATTTATTCAAAAGTTTTATAATCCATTCAATCTCCCTGAGGCAGCTCTGTGCGCTACTTGCTGTGCGTTACCCTGGGCGGGCCTTAACTGGCCCGCCCACATAAAATGGAGGCGTGCAGCTGATCGCAGGTGGTGATCGGCTCCATACCCACCCCCATCTGCTCCCGCCCAGCATGCCTGCCATAGGGAAAATTCTCCCCATAGCTGCAGAACAAGAGGTAGGCCATTTAGGACTGAGATGAGGAGGAATTTCTTCAGTCAGAGAGTGGTGAATCATTGGAATTCTTTACCCCAGCAGGCTGTGGAGGCTCAGTCGTTGAGTATGTTCAAAGCAGTGGTCGATAGATTCCTAGATAGCAATGAAATCAAGGGACATGGGGATAGTTCTGGAAGATGGCATTGAGGTAGAAGACCAGCCAGGATATAGTTAAATGACAGAGCAGGCTCGGGGGCTGAATGGCCTACTCCTGCTCCTATGTTCCTAAATATGGTGGTGGTCTTAGGTTGATTAGCTATATCAAGGGAGAGCCTAACCACCTCCCCCGCTGCTATTCAACAGCATTACCATCACTAAATTCCTCTCCATAAAGATCCTGAAAGACACCATTGACCAGAAACCTAACTGGATGAGCCATTTAACTACTGTGGCTAAAAGGGCAGATCTGAGGCTTGGAAGTCTGAGGATATGTATCCAGTGTACTCAACCATTTCCTGAGATCACGTGGCGTGAATTAGATTGGTTGAAGACTGGCGTCTGTAATGTTGGAGTCCTCAGGAGGGGTCTGAGATGGATCATCCACTTGACACCTCTGGTTGAGGATGGTTGCAAGTGCTTCAGCCTTGTCTTTTGCACTTACCTCTGGGCTTCGCCATCACTGGTGATATTCATGGATACTCCTCCTTCCCTTGGTTGTCTAATTATCTATCCTATTCAAAAATGGATGTAGACTGCAGTGCTTTGATCTATTCATTGCTTGTAGAACCACTTAATAATGGAATCATTAATGGAAAACAAAGAAATGGCCAAAGCATTGAACAGGTATTTTGTGTCTGTTTTCATTGTCGAAGACTGCGAAAACTTCCAAAAGACACTTGAAAATCAAGAGGCAGAAGGGAGGGAGGAACTTAAAACAATCTGACTAGGAAAAAGGTGCTGGGAAAACTATTAGACCTCCCAGGACTAGATGGCCTACATCCTACTGTCTAAAAAGCGGTTGCATTGGTTATAATCTTCCAAGATTCCTTAGTTTCTGGAAATGACCCAGCAGATTGGAAAATAGCAAATGTAACATCATTATTCAAGAAAGAAGGGAGACAGAAAGCAGGAAACTACAGGCCAGTTAGCCTAACATCTGCCATAGGGAAATTGCTACAATCCATTATTAAGGAGCTTATAGTAGGATGCTTAGAAAATCATAATTTAATCAGGCAGAGTCAACATGGTTTTGTGAAGGGGAAATTGTGTTTAACTAATTATTAGAATTCTTTGAGGAAGTAACAAACAAGGTGGATAAAGGGGAACCTGTAGATGTGGTGTACTTGGATTTCCAAAAGGCATTTGACAAGGTGCCACATCAAAGGTTAAATAAGAGCACATGGTGTAGGGGCACAATGTATTAGCAGGGACAGAGGATTAGTTAGCTAACAGGAAGCAGAGACTGAGGATAAATAAGTCTTTTTCGGGTTGGCAAGCTGCATCTAGTAGAGTGCCACAGAGTCAGTGCTGGGGCACAAACTATTTCTAATCCATATCAATGGCTTGGATGAAGGGGACTGAATGTATTGTAGCTAAATTTACCAATGACAACAAGGTAGGAAGGGAAATAAATTGTCAAGAAGAGGTAAAGTGTCTACAAAGAGATATTGATAGGTTAAATGAGTGGGCAAAAATTTGGCAGATAAAGTATAATGTGGGAAAATGTTAACTTGTTCATTTGGCAGGAAGAATTAGAAAAACAGTATGTTATTTAAATGGAGAGAGGTTGCAGAACTGGGTGGTACAGAGGGATCTGGGTGTCCTGGTACATGAATCACAAAGTTAGAATGCAGGTACAGCAAGTGATTAGGAAGGCCAATGGAATGCTGGTGTTTATTGCAAGGGGAATGGAATATAAAAATAAAGGAGCTTTACTGCAGCTGTACAGGGCGTTGGTGAGACAACATCTGGAATACTGTGCATAGTTTTGGTCTCCTAATTTGAAAAAAATATATAGTTGCATTAGAAGCAGTTCAGAGAAGGTCCACTCAACTTATTCCTGATATGAATGACTTATGAAGGAAGGTTGAACATGTTAGACCTTTACCCATTAGAGATTAGAAGAACGAAAGGTGATCTAATTGAAATATGTAAGATCCTGAGAGGACTTGAGAGGGTGGATACTGGGATGATGTTTCCTCTTGTTGGGAAGGGGACACAGTTTAAAAATAAGAGGTTTTAAGATGACGATGAGGAGAATTTTTGTTTTCCTCAGTGGGTCGTTAGTTTGTGGAACTCTCTTACCCAGAAAGCAGTGTAGGCTGGGTCATTGAATTAATTCAAGGCTCAGATAGATAAGACGTTTAATAGGCAAGGGAGTTGAAGATTAATGGTGGGGAGGGGTGGGTGCAGTAGGAGGCAGACAGGAGAGCTGAGACCACAATCGGATCAGCAATGATCTTACTGAATAGTGGAGCAGGCTTGAAGGGCTGAATGGCCTACTCCTGCTGCTATGTTCCTACATTCTTCCTATGCTTAGCTCTGTCTATTGCATGCTTCTTCCACTGTTTAGCATGCACGCAGTTCTGTGCTATAGCTTTACCAGTTTGGTACTTCATTTTTTAGGTAAGCCTGGTGCTGGCCCAGGTATGGTCTCCTTCACTTCTCATTGCACCATAGTTAGTCCCCTGGCTTGATGGTAACTGTAGTGTGAGAGACAGGCTGGACCATGAGATTTCAGACGATAGTGAGGTTTAATTCTTCCGCTGCTGATGGCCCTCAGGGTCTCATGGATACCCAGTTTTCCGAACATATGAATATACATATGAACATATGAATTAGGAGCAGGAGTAGGCCACTTTGCCCCTCGAGGCAGCTCCGCCATTCAATATAATCATGGTTGACCTAATTGTAACCTCAACTCCATATTCCTGCCTATCTCGACAACCTTCTGCCTTCTTTCTTATCAAGAGCCTAGCTTTGCCTTAAAAATATTCAAAGACTCTGCTTCCACAACCTCCTGAGAAAGAGTGTTCCAAAGACTCACAACCATCTGAGAGAAAACATTTCTCCTCATCTCTGTCTTAAATGAGCGACCCCTTATTTTTTAAACAGTGACCCCTAGTTCTAGATTCTCCCACAAGAGATAACATCCTTCCACATCCACCCTGTTAAGACCCCTCAGGATCTTATATATTTCAATCAAGTCACCTCTTACACTTCTAAACTTCAGTAGATACAAGCCTAGCCTGTTCAACCTTTCCTTGTAAGACAATCTGCCTATTCCAGGTATTAGTCTAGTAAGCCTTCTCTGAACTGCTTCCAATGCTTTTACATTTAAGCTGCTAAATCTGTTCTGAATCTATCCCATTTAGCATGGCAGTAATTCATACAATATTGTGTGAAAATGGAAGTTTGTCTCCAAATTAGGTGGTGATCACTCTTACCAATGCTATCATTGGCAGATGTACCTGGGATAGGTCTATTTGTGAGGACGAGGTCAAGTAAGTTTTGCCTTTGCATTGCCTCTCTCACCACCTGCTGCAGGTCCAGTTGAACAGGTATGTTCTTCAGGACTCGGCCAGCTCAGTCACTGGTGATGCTATCAAGTCACTCTTGGTGATAGACATTGAAGCAGATTGGAGAATTAAACGAATAGCTTAAAGCGTGGCATGGGAAGAAAGGGTTTCGATTCATGGGGAACTGGCACAGGTACTGAGGAAAAAGGGGGCTATTCTGTTAGAATGGGCTCCACGAAACCAGGCTGGATCAGTGTCCCGGTGAATCATATAAGTGGGGCTGTGGATAGGGCTTTGAAGCAAAGGTGGGAATGGTGGGCAAAGGATGTAAATGGAAGTCCATCAACCAGAGTACACCCACTCCCTTGGTACCCTCAATGTTTGTTCCATGTGGTGTTTAATATGGAAGAGCATTGATTCACCAGTTGAGGGAAGGTGATAGCTGACAATCAGCAGGTTGTTTATATTTCACAAACTGCAATTATTTTTTTCAAATGTAGTGCACATTTTTGTCAATATCAAACAGCGAGAAACTATGTGAAATCATTTTCATTTGAACCAATATTTTTTGTAATAAACAAAACTGCATGTATTGTGCTTTTAACTATCAAAGTTTGATTATCTGCAATTTATTTACTTAATATTACATGGCAAAAATATGATGAGATGAGATACATGATATTATATAGGAAATCTTTATGCACACCAACCTTATCAGCATTATGTGATGCCACTGCCAGCTCCTTTTCTTTCTTTGCGAGTTTCTTTGCGAGAAGAGCTACTGATTTAGTTGCTTCCAGAAGCTTGGAGAGACCTGCAATAAGGTGTTTTGTCTGATTAAAAGCTGATGCATCTCACAAAAGTTTCCTTTCTTTCTCTTTGCTCACAAAAATGAAGGTATGCTACGGAAACCTTCTGTACATTTCGCACAGGGTCAACACCAGACAGTGTTTTGCTACCACACAGAGTGATCTGGGAAGAGAGTGCTTTGTGAACTGACTGATAAGTCAGGAATTTGCTGCTTTGCTGCAAGTGGGAATTTGGTGCAGAGGAGGAAGGAGGTGCTGCTTTTAACACTTTTTGTTTTATTACCTCCAGTAGCTGGTGTGTATTTTGCTTACACCTCCATCCCCCACCAGGATGGTCTGAGGGCCCTTAGCTTCTTCCTTGAACAGAGGCCCGAACAATCCCCATTCACCACTACTCTCCTCCGTCTGGCTGAACTTGTTCTCACACTGAATAATTTCTCCTTTAACTTCTCTCACTTCCTCCAAGTAAAAGGTGTGGCTATGGGTACCCGCATGTCTGTCCTTGGCTTGCTGCATTGTTCCAGTGAAGCCCAACGCAAACTGGAGGAACAGCACCTCATCTTCCGACTAAGCACTTTACTGCCTTCCGGGCTGAATATTGAATTCAACAACTTTAGATCTTAAACTCCCTCCCCCATCCCCACCCCCTTTCCGTTTCTTCCCGCTCCCTTTTGTTTTTTCCAATAATTTATATAGATTTTTCTTTTCCCACCTATTTCAATTATTTTTAAATCTATAACTGTAATACCCTGTCAGTCTTTCCACTCCACCCCCACTAGAGCTGTACCTTGAGTGTCCTGCCATCCATTCTTAATTAGCACATTTTCTTAGATAATATCACCACCTTCAACACCTCTTTGTTCCTTTTGTCTGTGACATCTTTTGATTATCTGCTCCTATCACTGCTTGCTTGTCCCTACAACCATCCCCCCTCCAACTTCTCTCCGTGCCACCCCCCCCCACCCCCACCTTAAACCAGCTTATATTTCACCCCTCTCCTAACTTTACTCAGTTCTGCTGAAGGGTCATGAGGACTCGAAACGTCAACTCTTTTCTTCTCCGCCGATGCTGCCAGACCTGCTGAGTTTTTCCAGGTAATTCTGTTTTTGTTTAGGAAATTGTAAATTGTTATTCCTTTAGTTAACGAACTTAGTGACTAACAAACTAATCAAATAAATAATGAAGGCTAGACTGATATGAAAGGGGTGGTGGTATGTCATCACTGGCATGACAGGGTGGTGGTGTGTCGTGACTGACATAACAAAAAGAACAAAGAACAAAGAAAAGTATAGCACTGGAACAGGCCATTCGGCCCTCCAAGCCTGCGCCAATCATATTGCTTGTCAAACTAAAACATTCTGCACTTCCGGGGTCCGTATCCCTCTATTCCCATCCTATTCATGTATTTGTCAAGTTGCCTCTTAAACACCACTATCGTACCTGCTTCCACCACCTCCTCTGGTAGCGAATTCCAGACACTCACTACCCTCTGCGTAAAAAACTTGCCCCGCACATCTCCTCTAAAGTTTTCTCCTCTCACCTTAAATCTATGTCTCCTAGTAATTGACTCTTCCACCCTGGGAAAAAGCTTCTGACTATCTACTCTGTCCATGCCACTCATAATTTTGTAAACTTCTATCAAGTCGCCCCTCAATCTCTGTCGCTCTAGTGAGAACAATCCGAGTTTCTCCAACCTCTCCTCATAGCAAATAACCTCCAGACCAGGCAGCATCCTGGTAAACCTCCTCTGCACCCTCTCCAACGCCTCCATATCCTTCTGGTAATGTGGCGACCAGAATTGCACGCAATATTCCAAGTGTGGCCTAACCAAGGTTCTATACAGCTGCAACATGACTTCCCAGCTTTTATATTCAATACCCCTGCCGATGAAGGCAAGCATGCCATATGCCTTCCTGACTACCTTATCCACCTGCGTTGCCACTTTCAGTGACCTGTGGACCTGTACACCCAGATCCCTCTGCCCGTCGATGCCCTTAAGGGTTCTGCCATTTACTGTATAATTCCTACCTGTACTAGACCTTCCAAAATGCATTACCTCGCATTTATCTGGATTAAACTCCATCTGCCATTTCTCCGCCCAAGTCTCCAGCCGATCTATATCCCGTTGTATCCTTTGACAATCCTCTTTACTATCTGCAACTCCTCCAACCTTAGTGTTGTCTGCAAACTT